>NC_092502.1:98829787-99429787 GCF_047511675.1 Marmota flaviventris
GAAAGTACTGTAGTCTTGATGGGATGCCATCAACTAAGTCTAGACATATTTAGGAAACATATCACAAGATTAACCAAATTAAGGTAATTTTCCCCTAAGGGACACTTCTTGATTTTGTTATACAATTTGTAGAATTATAAATTATAAGGCTCTATGTAATGGTCAGTTAAATGCACTCTCTGACACCAAAGAAATAAAATGTTACTTCATTAATTTTCTTTTTCAAATGGATATTTTCCTTTCAGATGACTTTGTGGCAGAAGGCTGAGCTATTACAGTGGTCCCCATGCAGCCGTTACCTCTGCCTGCTCACATACAGGCCACAGTGGTTAGGGAAAATTTCTCTGTTGTAGCTTCAAGTTCTCAGAAGCCTGATCCTGAGATGACCCTGGAGTTAGTTGAGGTTTTCTAGCAAATAATGATGCAATGCATAATTTTTTGGTGTGTGTGTGTGTAAATGAATCCAAATACTTAAAATTCAGACTATTAGACATATCCTGGTGGTCAGTTATTACTATTCTTCAAAGAAAAGTACAGTTGATAAAAAGCATTGTGAGCATTGGACGTGTGCCAAAGATTTATAAAAGCGAGTTCATAATTATGCAAAATAGTGCAGTAGTTCCCTCTGAGAAGTAAAAATATGCATATATTTTATTTTATTGTATTTTTTTCTTTGCATCTTTTTCTTGTACTTTCAGGAATGCATATAATTCAGGAATGTGTATGATGCACATAATGAATGTATATTATGTATATTATGAAAAAATAGAAGAAACAGTTTTCAAAATAAATATTAGTTTAACACAAAAATTCAGGAATGGATTTATAGTGATGGCTACTTTCAAGGATTAAAAGTAAGAAAGAAGAAATGTGAAATGTCTCTCTTCTATCCTTGAAGGGAAGAGTTCAGATAAAAATATGTGAAAGTCTATTTAAACACACTTCAGTTTGCTATGTTTTATTATTTCCTTTCAGTTACCCTATACAGATATTATCTATAAAATCTTAACCAACAAAACAAAACAAAACAAAACAAAACAAAAAGGACCTGTCTTCTTATCTGTAGAGATAATAAGCAAAGAAAGACTAGGGAGTGTCCCAAGAAGGTAATTTCTTTTTACTTCTCACTACTTGGGATTGAACCCAGGTGCAATCCACCACTGAGCTACATCTCCAGCCCTTTTTATTTTTTTTATTTTGAGACAGAGTCTTGCTAAGTTGCTGAGGCTGGCCTTGAACTTATAATCCTCCTGCTTCAGCCTCCAGAGTCTCTGAAATTACAAATATGGGGTGCCCAAAGAGATAACTTCTGTTGCTGTCAAACTTTAAAACAAGCAAGCAAGCGATAAAACCTTGGGGGAAAAACCTGAAAGACATACACTTTATAACATTATGATAGCTTTGACAGATTTTAAACTTGAGCTAAAGCAACTCTGAGTATAAATTCTGAAATAAAAATTTCTGGGGACCAGGAAATAGCATTCAAGCTAAGGTTTTGAAATTGCCTTCATGTTCAACAACACAGGCAACAATAACAATAGCAACAACACAAATATGGAAGAACAAGTGACCAAAACTATGCTAAGTTCAGCGAATCCGAAAAATTAAGTCCAAGAGCAGACAAAACATTGGTCCCTTTGGACAATATGGATACGTGTTATTGATACTAAGTGTTCCTTTGAGAAGGTGAATAGCTCATTAAAGCTACAGAGAGACTTGGTAAGAAATAGAACTGAGAATAAAACTTGATTTCTTTAGACATTGAAAATGATGCTTCTGATGCTCCCGCCAGCTAAATAGGACCTTTGTGTGCCTAATACATAGACAAATAATGCTAAGTAAGTTACCACTTCAGTGTTCATGTCGCAATTAATATAACCCTCCAGGGAGAAAACCAGACATCACTCAAAAGCCCCTGGTACCTAAAATTTAACATTAAATTGAGTCAGATCTCTCAACTTTCTAAACTACGTTTTGTAAAGTGTAACATTTGAGACATCAGAGTAACATCAAAGGCAGTTTTGATACTCCAGGGCTTGGTACTCTAGAGTCCTGGAAAAAATAAGGGAACTAGTTAAATAATGGAAGAGTCTGGTTTATTAGGAAAAATACCTGCTAGGATAACAAACATAAGTGTGCATTAGTTAGCAAGGCCCTTGCTGTCTCTGGGACATGCATGTGTAATAAACCACACCTACCACTTCCCTTCTCGCTCCTCTTTGTAACACCACCTTACATAGCATCACTTGCCCATGTAACTAATATATTCTTCACCCTGTCTTCCAACTCACTAATGGATTCATAAGAATTTTTAATTAACAGGATCAGACAGCATCACACCCAGTTACACACCATATGGCGTGTTCTTCCAAGTACCATTTATTATTATTATTTTATTTATTTGAATCCTATATATAGGCAGAGCCATGTTCTTACATGAATCTCAAAGGTCAAAAAATCTATTTATCTCATTTTTAGTGATGGTAAACTTAAGGCCAAGTGAGTTCAATGATCTTTACAAGATTGCCTGGAATATTTACTGCAGAATCTTAGACTAGTCATTAACTATTTCCTCTGAAGACGTTTCATTTGCACTCTGAAGAGGTAGTGCTATAGGAAGCAATATTGAAAGGAAAAAACATTTTGGGAAGTAAGAATTTCAAAACCCTTTCTTATAAGAGATCCAAAACAACAACATCCAAAAACTTGAATCTTGAAGGACTCACACTTGTAACAAGGGCCAGACAAGTTACACAAATAAGTGAAGTGGGATTCAAGGCAATAGTAAAAGTTGTGAACTGTATCAGAATATAAAGCTGCCCCTTTCAAAACTACTTGAATTCAAAAAGGTAGAAGAAGAAAAAAGAAATGGAGAAGGAGAAAGAAACAACAACTTTCTCTGAGTTCTAAGCCAGTGTCAATCAGAGGTCACCCCTTGTAATATTTTAAACTACACAGGGTGAACCAAATTATCCAATATATTAGATGCCTTTAGTCCTTTTTGAAGGAAAAAACAGGAGTTAGATGTTCACCTTATATATGTCATACACAAAAATAATTCAAAATGTTTTAAAGATAAAAGCATTTAAATCAATAGAGTTCAGGAAGTTTATGCTTTGATGCTCTCTCTGATCCAGACATACAGGAATAAAACATATAAAAGAAAAAGTAAAGGGATATAACAGGATCAAAGACAAAATAAAATTTCTTTTTAATCGGAAAGAGAAAAGATATTCAAGACACCGAATGAATCCCAAAGCCAGTGGCTATTTGACATTCCAAGATCAGGAATAGTGGCTAAAGGTCAAAGCCCCTGTGAAGAAGGGAGACAAGAAACTGGCCCAGGTGAGTCACAGACCGCTACATTAAGCTAAACACTGGAGAGGAGTTCTCCAGAGCCCACAGCCCCATTTTAAATAATATCCTACAGACCATCCTCTTTAATTTGCTTGTATGGTAAGCAAATTAGATATGAAAAATAAACATATATACAAACACATTAAAGCTTTAAATACTTTCCTGAGTAGTTCCTGGCATAAAGAGAAAACTATGGTGGAAACTACAGAACACTTGGAGACAAATTACAGAGAAAGTGTCAACACAACAAAACTTAAAGATCTAGCCATTGGGGTTCTAAAAAAGGAAATGTGCAAACTTAAGTTCCATTATTTGTAAAAAAAAAAAAAAAAAAAAAAAAAAAAAAAAGTGCTTTACACTAAATAACTAATGGGTTATTAGTGTAATAATAATGGGTTAGCATTTCACGGAAGAGTTCAAAACAAGGAGAAAAATAAATAAATCTTCAGAAAGTTGAAGTTGGGAAGTAGTAGAGTCAAGACTGTGTATTAATGAATAAAAAAGAGAGAGAGAAAGAAATCTGAACCTAAATTGCTGAAAAAATAAAATAGAAAATTATCCATTAAGACCAATAAAATAAAACAAGGCAGAGATATTATTAGGAATGAAAAATGAGACATGACTCAGATACAAAGTACATTTTAAAATAAAATAAAATTTAGGAACCAATCTGACATAAATATATATGCCAAAATCCTAAATAATATATTACCTAAGTGAGCAAAGTTTCACATAAAATCATAGATCAGAAATTATTTCTGTTTATTTCAGGAATGTAAAAAGTGTTCCAAAAAACTAGGGTTTGGAGATGTAGCTCTGTGTTGGACTTGCCTAGCATGAGTGAGGCCCTGGATTCCATCCTCAGCACCACCAAAAAAACCTATTAAGTATTATAGTAATAAATGTATTAGAGGGAAAAATCACATGATTACAAAAATAGATAAAGAAGAAAAGCATTTCATAAAATTCAGGTAGTTATGATTTAAAAATAATTTAGAAAATAAATATAGATAATAATTTTCTATTGAATTTTAAGTTTTTAGCCAATGCAATATACTATAAATGAATAAGCAAAATTGCATTGGCTATCTATCTAATTATTTGGATTATGCAGGATATAAAATCAACATAAAATTATTAACATTAGACAACATCAATATTAACTAAATAAAAATATGATTTAAAAATTATTTATAACTAAAATGCACAAATAAAAACACAAAAAGATAATCTCACAAAATGTAGAACTACAATCCAAGGTGAAATATAAAATTCCTTTCCTGCAGAGAAAAAAACAGCAACATTGAAATTATCATGAATCTGGGAATAAACTTAAGAAAGTATTGAAGGACTTTTGACGAACAATATTTTCTTAAAGTTAACAGAAATAGGCTTGAATAAATGGGTTCATATTCATAAAAGGAAAGGCCTAAAATTGCAAAGATTTTTTATCTTGACTTTTAATTTCACACACACAAGTATTATTTGAATTTTGTCAAGAGCATAAGAAGCCTTATTCTCTAAGTAAGTTTAATCAGGAAGTCCACAGTAGGCAGATTTCATCAGAAAGTTTACATTTTTATTTCCTGAGTCCATATCAAATTTGTTTGCTTCTACTGGTTTCCAATTGTAGCTGCCCATCTACAAGTCAAATTCTGTTAGCCATGCCACCTGATCCCTGGGACTTTGGTTCCGATCCCTAGTAACTAGAATTGGCTATTATTGAAGTCTGTTCTTACCTCCAAGCCTAGATAATCCCCTAATAGTGTCTCTGGAAGCAACCCCCTAAGCACACCAACATGTAATTGGATATTCCTTTTCATAAACCAGTACTTGACCATGTCCATCAAATGATTCCTCACTTAGTTTTATTTCTGTTTATATCCATAACATTTCAGGAAAAAAAAAATAATAGATAAATGCTTCAGTTCTACTAACATCTGTCTCATAATGGGTGTGACACGATCCATGATGCTTTTACTGTTTTCCCCTGGAAAAGATATTTTTGTGGCCAAAACAATGACTCATTGAAGTGACATTTCTAGAAATCCAGTCATTTATACCTAGGAGATTGGTCAGTCTCAGGAAGTAATGAATAGGTTACCAAAGGGGAAGTTAAAGCATCAGATGGATTGAAGTCTTGTGAGGTTTTGATGAGTCAAAGTTGTTTGTTTAAAAAGAAAAATCACCTACGGTAATTTTTAATGTGTGAAATTCTGTTTCTTTGAGGACTAAAAAACAACAGAACAAACTGTTTTTAAAACATTTTATTAGGAGAAATCTGGATAATGATTCCAATTTATGAGGTGGTTTTAAAAATACATTGTACATATGAAGCTGTAAATTTAACTGTCAAACACACTAATTAAAAAAAAAAACTTCAGCAAGTCAAATAATTTTTTCACTCTGAGTTGTTTTTTTTTTTGGCATTACTTTTTTAGAAGTGAAAAAAGGATCAGATATAGAAAACATCCCCTGCAAAAGGACTATTCTAAAGTAATTTAAACATACTCCATATTTGCAAATCCAAGAAAAAGAAAAAAAATAAGGTTCAGTTCTATAACCTAGGTATCTCTCTCTCTGGAGAATTGAAAACTTCATTTCTTCATCACAAAAAGAAGAGATGTAAAAAAAGAAAGTAGTTTTTATGACTACTTCACTGACTAGAGACAAAGGGACAGCTGAGTTGAGCCTAAGCAGGTGGATTCTATTGTCTTTGCCCATTTGCTGACTGAACCAGTTACACACCCTAGGGTGCTCAGATTTTTCAACAATAATCTTCTTTGTTTTACTCCGAGCTTCCAGAACTCACCTTTGTAGGTTCCCATTATTTAAGAAAACTTTGAATATTTTACATATCTGGGTATATAAATAAAACAAATAAATGAGATAAGTCAAATATTTCTTTCTTTATTGTTTCTATTTCTGTCACTCTGTCCATGCCATAGTGCCTTAGTCCAGCTGGGCTAAATAACCGAGAGGTGACAAGCAACTGGAAGGTTGAAGTGGGAACTACTTTATTGCGAGTGAACTCAGCAGGAACTGAGCGAGAATTCAAAGTAGCAGGCACCCGAGGTAGCGGGAGCCGCTTATCTGTCAGACAGCAGAGGTATATATACTTAACTAATTACACACAGCTTAACATCATCTAGATACATCAGTCAGCCAATAAGGAATCCTCATCATCTTAATGGCTCGCTGGCGTTGCTTCACAAACCACTCCTCCTGGCAAAGTGCCAGGCGCCATCTTGACTTGATTTGCATCCCCAACACCATAGGCAATAATATACATCAAGACAACCTTTAAAGTAAGATTCCTATAATTTAAAGATGATTATTTTATTCTTTCATACTTGTGAATTTGTCATTGTTTTTTTTTTATTATTATTTAGTCTAGCATGAACTTGTTAAAATCAACATCCACAGACATGAGATGCTAAGGAGGAGCTGTCCCTCTCTGCCATGTTTAATTATTTAATTTGTGTGTCTGGTAAAGATAACCCTGAACACAACAATCTGAGCCCACTTTTTCCTTAGGACAGTGTCATGTACTATAATGCCACTACTAAGCCAGGTGTGGTGGAACACACCTGCAATCCCAACTACTCAGAAGGCTGAAGCAGCAGAATCACAAATTTAAGGTTAGCCTGGATAACTTACTGAGGCTCTGTCTCAAAAATAATGTGTAAAAAAAGGATGGAGGTTGTACCCCAGGGTAGAACCCTTTCTAGCATGCACAGAGCCCGGGGTTCAATCCCCAGTACTCCTTTCCCTTATCCAAAGTAGATTTAAAATTTGTGGGACTATAGTAAGTGCGATGCTTAATTTGAACAAGGCATGGAGTACTCAGATATTTGTTTAAATATAATTTCTGGATGTGTCTGTAAAAGTGCTCTGGTGCAATTAACATTTGAATCAGTAGACTAAGGTAAGCACATTGCCCTCTCTAATTTGGGTGGGCCTCATCCAATTTATTCAAGGCCTGAATAGATCAAAACACTTCTTTCTCTCTTCCTGACTGTCTTGGATCTGAAACATCTGTCTTCTTTCTTTAGAATTAGAGTGAAACTCACATCATTGACTGTCCTGCATTTCTGGCCTTTGGACTCAAACTGGAATTGACAGCAACATGTCTCCAGCTTGCTGACTCTAGGTCTTGAACTTTCCAGGCTTTATAAGCATGTGAACAACTTCCTGACTTTATCAAGCCCTTTCTGTGTGTGTGTGTGTGTGTGTGTGTGTGTGTTTGTACATGCACACACATGTGCCCTATTGTTCCTTTCTCTTTGGAGAATCCAAACTGATACAGTAAGCTTTGTTCAACAAATAATGATTAAGTGCCTCCTGTGTAGAAAGAGATAGAATCAGACATCTTTAGTTGAGGCACAAGCCTGCCTTATACTCTCACTATCCAACTGAAGAAGGTCTGTCAACTAACTTCCTTTGTAACCTCTGATACCAAAGAAAAAGACATTTATCTTTTTGGTCAATCAGTATATGATGAATATCTATTATTAGGTATTTTTCTAAGAGCTGGAGATAAACCTATGGAAGGACAGCAAAACAAACATCCTTGTTTCATAGAGTTTAACATGGAATGGAAGAGACAGAAGACAAACAAGAAAAATAAAATACATAATTGTGGAAAAACCATGCTCCATAGGTTTCTCACATTTCTGCATATCTTATGAGAAGAATCACTGAGTGTCATTGTTGCAAACTATTTTCTCAAGGATGTTTACATAATGAAGAAACTTGGGAGATAGAGTCTTGTTCCAGAGCAAGGTCAGGTTTGCTTACAGCCTTGGAATATAGTGATAGTGATAGTTTATCACTATATTGCTATATATCATGGTATCACTCTACATCTCACTCAGCCCTGTAGTGATAGACTTAGGTTAGATAGAAGGTTTGCAGCAGTGGATCAGCATAATTTAAAGTTTTTATAGAAACACTCTGTCTTCTGGGTTGAAAATAACTCAAAGGAGACCAGGAAAGAAGGAAGGAAATTGAAAGACAAGGAAGGGAAGGAGGAGTGAATAGCTAGAAGTGGAGTGTTTCCCTGAATAAGAAAGAGAACAGAGAATGGAGTTCTTTGTATAAAAGCATTTCTCCTTATTATATTTAAAATGCTAACTTGTGTGCTAATTGTCTCAGTAAAATTCTTTAATTCACTGTACCATAATTGTATAACTTTAATTAGTGCTAAGAATCCATTAGGCAATAACAACAAAAAAAATTTCCTCTCTAGTTAGAGGTGCACATGTCCTACATGTGAAATTATGAAAAAAAAATTTTGATTATGTCAAGTTATAATCAGTTAATGGATAACTTGCAACAGGAATTGAGAATTTGAATGTTTTCTGATGCATCATGAAGCAGACTAAAATTTAGGCTGAGCTGTTTTCCTGATAATATGCAAGCCCTTCAACTCAGAGAAGCCTTTATCATTTCATGAGGTAAAATAATGGCTAGAAAATCACTGTTTTCTAGGAATCTTTCCTTTCTGAGCCAGTCATCTTAATTTTGACAGAGATGGAATTTTACAAATCTTTCAAAGAATTTTATCTGACTCACTGGTATATGATTAATCTCTTATGTCCCCTTATAATAAATCTCCTAAAGGCAAAGGGTGGATATTAGGAGGCTTCTAATGGTAGTGAAGCAATACAAACTATTGTGATTTGGATATGCAGTTTCCCCAAAAAAGTTCATGTGTGAGACAATGCAAAAAAGTTCAGAAGTGGAATGATTGGGTTGTGAGAGCCTTAACCTACTCAGTGGATTAATCCAGTGATATGGATTTACTGTGTGATAACTACAGGCAAGATAAGGTGTGACTAGAAGAAGTAGGTCACTGGGGGTATAAAAGTTGTCCTAGTGAGCAGAGCTCTCTCTCTCTCTCTCTCTGCTTCCTAATTACCATGTTCTGAGCTGCTTTCCTCCTCCACAACCTTACAGCATGATGTTCTGTCTTACTAATGGCTCAGAACAATAGAGTCTGTCATTTGTGGACTAAGAACTCCAAAAGCATAAATGCCAAATAAACGTTTCCTCCTCTAAAATTGTTCTTATCAAGGCTTTTGGTCACAACAGTGAAAAAGATGATTAAAACACAAATCCTGGGTAAAATTAGGAAGAAAAGGAATATCTGCTTTTATATATTTTATCATCATCATCAATGTTTAGTGCTCTAGGGAGGTACATGTCTTATCTGGTAGCTTCATTCTGACCTACTCATCCAGACATTTGTGGTTAAAATCCTCCCAGTAAAAATATTCCATTCTCAACAACTAAGCTAATGTCATGAATTCTTTATA
Source organism: Marmota flaviventris (assembly GCF_047511675.1). Classification (NCBI taxonomy): domain Eukaryota; kingdom Metazoa; phylum Chordata; class Mammalia; order Rodentia; family Sciuridae; genus Marmota; species Marmota flaviventris. The sequence goes on from NC_092502.1 coordinate 98,839,465, forward strand.
AACTAACATTCAAAAAGCCCCAAGCAATATATGAATATTTTAATTATCCATCCTTCATCCATCCATTCATCCATGTAACCTTGCAACTATATTTATTTAGTGCCCTGCTCTGGAAAATATAGCAATGTACATAGAAAGTAAGGAGATGTCTAAGATCTAATTTCTTTATAATATAATCTACATGCCAAAAAAGAGCCCATTCCATGATAAATTCACTATTTATATATGCTATAATAAAGGTTCATGTTCAAAAGCAGGGATTGGGGTGGGGAGATAAGAAGTAACAGTATGTCTTGCTTGGGTGGGGAGATAAGAAGTAACAGTATGTCCTGCTTGGGTGGTGGGAAAAGATCTACTGAAATACCTAGTTAGAGGGGAAGGGATGGGATTTATTCAGAAGAATAAAAAAGACAAGAGTGAGACCTTTGAAACGTGATTTCTTCTATCAGTGTTCCATCTCTGAATCTGTGATATAGGTACAAGCACTTTAATATATTTCTGTTAATAACTGCTTCATATACTGTGAAAACCTATGCTAGAGGGTTTGTTAATTAGGGTAATGGTATAAGAAATAATTCATCATTTGTGAAATGAATGGTGTTATGTGGTTGTTTAGAAAGACTTATAGCCCTATCCCTAGCATGATGGAAGAGAGGAAATATGGCCAACGCATTAGTGCACCTCTCCACTGCACAGAGATTCTACCTTCTAATGCAACTGAAGCCTGCTTTATACCATTGTATAAATGAAATCTAGCTCATTTATGGTGATGGAAACCAGGCACTCAGCATGGGAGGAAAATTAATTGTAAAGAAATACCCCAATATTTTGTAGGGAGTAGGGAGTGAAAATGTACTGTATCTTATATGGGATGGTTGTGATAAGGATGTGTGGAATTACCAAAGCTCAACAAACTAACATTCATAATTTTATGTAATTATATCTTAATAATAAGAAAGGAAATAGGAGTATTATTACTACATCTTTCTCATGATAAACTTTTCAGGTATGGTACTGATTGGAGGTTTGCAGGGTAAATAAGGTATTTCACTAGAACTAGAAGAATCAAGTCTTTGATTCTGTGTCAGCTCACTAATAAATGTTGGTGCCTTTGACAAACTTTGGTCTCAGATTTGCTTTCATTGTAACAAACCATCTAATTACTAGTTCATAGGGATAGTGGCACAAAAGCATCACCTATCCTTAATTCTCTGATATTTAACAAAACAACAATACCAAAAAACAAACCAACAAAACAAAAGCAAATCCAAGAAACTCCTACATTTGCTGGGTAAATCTATATCACAAGTAGTAGTGATTTTTTATATGAAAATTCAAAATTGAGCTATAAACTGAGTGCAGAGGAAGGGGACTTTGAGAAAGATAGTTCTGTCTTTTTAGTACCTCTGTATTTGCTGGTCTAAAACTTTTGCAATGATGTTCAGCTCTCTGGAGAAAGTAACATAGCTCACATATCCCCAAGACCTGATAGGGAGTTTTGCATTGAATATTTAAATATTGGCAAGGAAGGAGGGAAAGAACATATATATGACAGTTTATTTCAAATATGTGATTTGTCAAGGCTGAATGTAATGAAATCAAAACAGGAAAAAATATAATGCTGTCTTGGAAAGTACTGACCAAAATATTAGACAAAGAGTAGTTCATAGGATTGAAAGCTCTATTAGTACTATACTCCCCTATCTCCTCAGTATCTTCTTGTCTCCTTGACAGTTCTTACTCTTGTCTCACAAAGACAATGGATTTGACTTAAAAACTATTGTTTTTAAGAAAGTCAGTAAGAAAGCACATCAAATATGAGACTTAATCTATGAGTATTCAAGAAAATAAGCCAAGATTGGTTTTGTTGAATTTCTTAAAATATCTTAAATTATTTTCAAAAGGATTATGACCCAGGGCTGAAAAGCAATACCAGTATTATATTTTTTCAATTTTATAGACTTATTTTGAAATTTGATGGTCTGTGCTTTATTTCTCAACAAATAAAAATGAAATGATTTAGCCTTGATTGAGTGATTTTTGTAGTGAATCTGCTATTTCTGAGATTACATATTTCAACCTCCTTATTGACTGAGTAAGTACAGAAAAAAATGAACCATGTGAATGTGTGCCATGAATCAAAAGAAAGCAATGTTAGATGAGTGGTTTTCCCTGTAGAATAGAAACTCAGGAGGATAGTAAAGAAACAAATTTTTGTCACATTCGTTTTGAAAAATCAGTCCTCAGTGAGCTTAGATCATAAAGCCAAGGAGATGAGTGTGGGGAGTGATTCTATTGACCTTTTAACAGAGCAGTTATACTTTATTTTAATTTATATTTTATACTTCCAGATGGGTAACATTTATACTCCCTCCAAATAATTAGCTTATTGATGGAATATCTAATTTCTTTCTGAAAATGCATATGATACTGGAATGTTAATAGAACACTAGGCCCACAACATGTCTAATACAAGCTTTGCTTTTGTGCAATCTCTTCTGACCACTACACCATGTCCCTTAGGGACATTGCTTACATATTCTAGAATGTTATTCAACCTAAAGATAAATAAAACTCCTTAAAAGAGAGTACAGAGGCTGCATTCTGAGGCTCAGGTCTTACTTTGTTCTTGGGTGCAACTCAACCCACAGAGAGATTATTCACACCCATTCATAGGTCCCAGCTGCACTCCTACCACCAGGTACATGGATGCTCCAAATGGCCCCTTTGTGAAGGAGCAGAGCCTGGGAAGGAGGAACAGTACGCTCAGTCATTCTGCAACCACTGGGTAAAAAGCTCTTCAGTCCAAGTTTTAAAATGTTAGTACCTATTGCATATGGTTTTGAAAACTAGAGCAAATGAAATGTTGAAAGAGAAGTCACAATTTGGAACATGAAATTCTTAATTCAAGCTTTTGGGGTTTCCTCTTAATGAAAATTATCAACTTGATATTCCTACCTGTGTTTGAAGAGGTATTCTGTTGTCAATTTTAAAGGTATCCTCAAAGGAAAACTGGCCTAATACATCTGTACAAAGGGTATTCAAATGCTGAAGCAGAATTGAAATAAAACAAAATGTACATTTATGTCATGTTAGGCACCAATTTGATGTGTAAAGATTGAGAACTTCTTTTTACAAAAACACTTCTACTGAAAAACCTGACATAAATGGAACTCATTGTAGAATAAAATTACTAAATAATATGTTTTGAACTCCAAATTAGGAATGTTGGCATGCATGAACCGACAAGTATGCAGAGGGAGATGGGAGAGTGTGGTAAATCTGGGTGCCTTGGCCACAGCATTACTGACATTTGAGGCTGAACAATCTTTTTGGTTGTTTGTTTTAAATTCCCTCCTGTACATTACACTATGCTTAGCAGTATCTCTACCATCTACCCACAAGATGCCACTAGCACTTCTATTCACTGAAACTTTAACAACCAAATATATCTAGGCACTGTCCTGTGCAGTGAGTTGAGAACAAAAACACCCCCTCTTGAGAATCCTGGTTTTAAATCAAAACCATTCCACAAAATCCTAAATATACAGTAACTAATCACTTAATTCTAAAATATGAAGGCAATGCAGCAATACAAATATTAACACAAAGCCATGACCTAATGACATGTGACTTTTTGGCTTGAGGATGTTAACTATGATCAGTAAGTAACCTATTGCCTACATTCTACTCAATAAATGTGATCTAGTAAATGGAGGAATATCATATGGATAAATTTATATTTTTACTTAACTCTCCCTTGTGCCTATTTTTTTCCTGTATTAACAAATCTGTTTTTTTAAAAGCAGAGATATTTTGTCGACTTTCCATTTAACCTATAGTGAAAATGAATTCTGATTACATTTTGAGTCTCATTTCTTTGAAACTATCAATAATACAGGACTTGGAAAATGCAACTGCCCTTTTTTTGCACAAAGGTGACTCAAAAAAATTTCACCTTTCCAGAACAAAGAAAAAGCAATCACCTCACTATCTTACATACAAGCTCTTCTCCTATATGTTTTGAGTTCAGTTTTCAATTTCACAATTTGCCCATTTTTTGCTCTCATCCTTCTGTTTCTTGACTTCTAATTAATGCCTTTTAAATCCCAGAAGTTCCCTCTAAGTGTTCCCTTCCTTTACATTTCAGGAATCGGCACAATTTTAAGAAAAATCAAGCATAAGCAGTGGATGGAAAGACTAAAAAATAATTTATAAAGATGAATATAGAGGGGAATAGTAAGATATCTGTTTCTTTTCTGGCTAAGAAGTGTTGTGACCATAGCAGTTTGTCTCAGCACAGGTTTAGTGGGGTGAGAAGAAAGTCCCCACCTTCCTTCACATGGCATCTGTCAAAGCCTGGCAAAAGTTCCAAGCCTTTGAGATTTCCTAGAATAAAACACCACAAGAAAACCTGATATGATATGTACATTTTCTCACTGAGCAATTGCCTAATAAGAATCCTTTCATGAATGTTTCTTGTTATTTTCTCATTGAGGGGAAGTTAGGTACTGCCCAAATGTTAGGGAAGTGATCATCATACCAAGCCTGCTACTTCTCTTAGCAGAGAAAGAAAAAGCCTGAATTCTCTACAGTGTATACCTTCCTAGCTGACTGACCAGTAGGAAAAGAAAGACTCATTTCCAAACTGTACTCAGGAAGCAGAGGTCTAAGGGCACAGAATATACACATCTGTGTGCTCATGAACTTCTCAACTTACAGACATTTATAGGCAGAATAAAAATTGTTTCTTTTGTTTATACACTAAAAAAAAGGGCAGGGGGACTTTGCAGTTATGTGCAGCCAGTTCAGTAATGTCTGTCATGGTACCTCCTCGTCCTCAGTGTTTGCTGTTATGCTTTATGAACATAAATCCCGTACTTTTATATATATATATATATATATATATATATATATATATATATATATATATAAATTGCATATATATATATATATATATATATATATATATATATATATATATATATAAAATTGCATGTATATATAAAATTGCAGTGGGAACATAAGTTCTGCCAAGAAGAGACATGTAGTTTATTTAAGATAAAAGTAAAGATAATATAACAACTGAAGGTGGTGAAAATGATGATTATTGGGTAGGGATGAATTATTTGAAATCAGAAAGTTTTTTTTTAATCAAATTCATACTCAACATAGGAGAAGAATTGTATCTATCTATGCAATCCTCAAAACTGAGTAAGAGACAAAAATGATAATTGGAATTAAAAAAAATCTTTTGGATATTAATGTCAGATGTCAGTCCAGTGTTAATCTGGGAAAAGCTTAGATGTTTACATTGTTGTTTGTTTATTTTTCTAACCAATAAATACACTTACATGTGGCTTCTTAAAATATAACTTGTTCTTTAAATGTGCTTATACTGGTTTTGCTACAAACATTTTCAATAGCTTGACAGTTGATTTCAATTTAATTTTGGAAAAGAAAAAGAATATGTCATGTCCATTAGTTTGTTTTGGTGGTCTAGTGTGCTTTGAAGGTTGAGAAGACAGAAGAACTTGATCAATTATTAGCCTGTTCCCTGGATTTCCAGATTCTATTAATAGTATGCCTACTCCACTACTACTCATGCAAGCTCAGAACTTCCAGATCATGAATGTGAAAGAAAAATAATTGCTACTAAAAGGAGTACTTTTCAAAACTTCACTTACCTTGTTGTGTTGTCTCATCTTGATAGGAGTCAATTTCTGTGCATAAATTAATGACACAGCTTACGTTCAGATTACCATGTACTCACATACACTTCATCCTGTGTTCAGTATTCTGTGGTTTCTTATTTAGAGATGTTATCTGAAAAACAAATTAAATGCATTTGTAAAATTCTTTCTCAGCAACAAAATCCCTTCCTTTTCACTTTAATGGCCTATGTTCAACTAATTGCAAAATTACTTAGATTTTTACCTCTGAATGTCTTAATCAATTTGTACTTCAATCATTGATTCCCAGAATTATTTTGCTTCTCTTACCATGGCCCATATCTTCCCTACATTCAGGTTCTTCATACACACAACTGTAATCACATGCTAAATTCCTACTAAAATAAATGAATGGCCTTGAACTGCCTAATGACATTAACAACAAACTCATCCTGTTCATTATAATGTTGTAAACACTATATCCCTCACTTAATTCTTCCAGCAACTCCAGTTTTATCACTCAATTATATGGTTTCTCTGATGGTCAAGTGATTAGAACATTTTGATTACTCAGGCAGGTCTGTTTTTGTACATGTTATTCTCCTGCGTGGAATCTGTTTGTTGCCGATGTCCACCTATCAAAACATCATTTATATTTCTAAATCCATTTCAAAATCTTGTCTGTTTTCCCAATCCCTCCCAAGTGCAGAAAACCATTTGCTTATTTCTGAGATGACCAGTCTCTGCAGAATTTTCTTTGCATTTTTGTATGACATTAACCTATACATACCACTTTGTACTAAAGGATGTGTCTACTGACTGATGCCATATGCTGCAACATCAACTCCGTGAATATAACAACTGTAATTTACTCATCTTTGTGCTTCCAAAGTGCTTGATACTAATCAGGTACTTGGTAAATATTTATAAATTTAAAAACAAGAGAAAAAAAGTATGGTTAGGGACTCGAAGGGACATGTCATTATTCATTCATTTGCTTTTTCATTCAATAATCGTAAATATTTTAAAATATATATGTGTGTATGTATATGTGTGTGTATATATATTTTCTTGCTGGAAACTCTCTTATGATGTATTTAATTCAATGCTAAAAGTTTTTTTTTTCCAGATGGAAGCAATTAATATGTATTTGCCAATAATGGACAAAAATAATCCAACTCTACTTTTAGAAAAATCTATCACCAACAAATCTGGCAGATATACTATTTCATAATGTTAACATATGTAAATGAAATGAAATCTCTCAATATGTTAATTTACACATTATCTCTACATAAGGAACATCATGGTATATGGATATAAGTTTTCACCTTCCAGGAAGTATTTGATCCAAAATAAACATAAAGCTCACAGCTGACAGCTGACAGCTTTGTATGATTGGTGTTGGAAAAACTCAGTAAAATTAAATCTGTTAGCTCCGTAACACACTAGGTAATGGTAAATTTATACTAAAGTAACAGTAGGCATGCAGATGGAGATAGATCTTTGTGAAAATAATTATATCATTGTACTTACTATTTTTTATTAAAACATGCATTAATTACTTGAAATTGAATTATCAGCCATCAAGTTTGGTATAGTTGTACATATATGCAAAATTTTATTAAATAAAGTTTGTTGGAGACTGAAGGATGCATGGATTAGAGAGTGGATTCAGGATTATAGCCCTAACTTGCCTAAGCTTTATTTACTATCATCATAATCTTGCTTAAATCAATTAACTTTTCTAGATTTAATTTAATGAAGTGAGAAATTTCATAATCAAAATTAGCTTTGAGAGACTTTTGCTTCTAGCAAGATGGAGTAACCAGAACCAAATTCAACCTCCTGCCAGAAATAATCTCCCAGACCAGATGACATTTTTGAAACAATGGATTTTAAGAGATTGGCCATTAGACAAAATAAAAAACAGTGGTCCCTGAGAATGGGAATAAATGAGGTGATCTTTATAATCAACTTTTTAAAAATAATGTTATTGTAGTTTTTATACCTTTATTTTATTTGTTTATATTTATGTGGTAGGGAGGATCGAACCCAGTTCCTCATGCATGCTAGGCAAGCACTCTACCACTGAACTATAGCCCCAGCCCCTATAATCACCTTTTTTATTGCCTCAATAGAGTGTCCAGATGGTGTTTTGGGAAGAAGAGATCCATGTGGAGCTTTGTGAGTCCCATGAGTTGAAGAGATGGACCTCGGAGTCTAGGAGGACCAAAGGGTTCTCAAGACAAAGTATTATATAGAAGAGAACTTCAAAGAAGAGCCCAAATTATGAAGAAAGTCAATGTTAAGCATTTTGGATAAGTGCATGAATATGAGAAAATTACCCTAAGTTAAGGATAGAATCATCTGTATTGATAAGAGACAACAATTACTGAAACTTCTACAAGAAAAAGAATAGTGCCACTTTGCTGAATTCATTTATTCGCTCTAGTGGTTTCTTTGTAGACCCTTTTGGGTCTTCTAGGTATAGGATCAGATCATCCACAAATAGTGAAAATTTAAGTTCTTCTTTTCCTATTTTAATGCCTTTAATTTCTTTTGTCTGTCTAATTGCTCTGGCCAGTATTTCTAGAACTATATTGAATAGAAGTGGTGAGAGAGGGCATCCCTGTCTTGTTCCAGATTTTAGAGGGAATGCCTTCAGTTTTTCTCCATTTAGAATGATGCTAGCCTGAGGCTTAGCATATATAGCTTTTACAATGTTGAGGTAAGTTCCTGTTATCCCTAGTTTTTCTAGTGTTTTGAACATAAAGGGATGCTGTACTTTGTCGAATGCTTTTTCTGTGTCTATCGAGATGATCATATGGTTCTTATCTTTAAGTCTATTGATGTGGTGAATAACGTTTTTTGATTTCCGTATATTGAACCAGCCTTGCATCCCAGGGATGAATCCTACTTGATCATGGTGTACCATCTTTTTGATATGTTTTTGTATCTGATTTGCCAGAATTTTATTGAGGATTTTTGCATCTAAATTCATTAGGGATATTGGTCTGTAGTTTTCTTTCTTTGAGGTGTCTTTATCTGGTTTGGGAATCAGGGTGATATTGGCCTCATAGAATGAATTTGGAAGTTCTCCCTCTTTTTTCTATCTCCTGAAATAGATTGTAGAGTATTGGTATTAGTTCTTCTTTAAAGTTCTTGTAAAACTCTGCTGTATATCCATCCGGTCCTGGGCTTTTCTTGGTTGGTAGTCTTTTTTTTTTTTAAATATTTATTTTTTAGTTGTAATTGGACACAATACCTTTATTTTATTTATTTATTTTTATGTGGTGCTGAGGATCGAACCCAGGACCTCACATGTGCTAGGCGAGTGCTCTACCACTGAGCCAAAACCCTAGCGGTTGGTAGTCTTTTGATGGCTTCTTCTGTTTCCTCACTTGATATTGGTCTGTTTAGGTTGTTTATATCATCCTGACTCAATCTGTCTTAAGGAATTTATCGATGCCTTCACTATCTTCTATTTTATTAGAGTATAGCATTTCAAAATAATTTCTAATTATCTTCTGTATTTCTGAATTGTCTGTTGTGATGTTGCCTTTTTCATCCCGTAAGCTAGTAATTTGGGTTCTCTCTCTTCTTCTCTTTGTTAGCATGGCTAGTGGTCTATCAATCTTATTTATTTTTTCAAAGAACCAACTTTTAGTTTTGTCAATTTTTTCGATTGTTTCTTTTGTTTCGATTTCGTTGATTTCAGCTCTAATTTTAATTATTTCTTGCCTTGTACTGTATTTGCTGCTGACTTGTTCTTCTTTTTCTAAGGCTTCGAGGTGTAGTGTGAGGTCATTTATTTGTTGGCTTATCCTTCTTTTAAGGAATGAACTCCATGAAATGAATTTTCCTCTTAGTACTGCTTTCATAGTGTCCCAGAGATTTCGATATGTTGTGTCTGAGTTTTCATTTACCTCTAAGAATTTTTTAATTTCCTCTTTGATGTCTTCTGTAACCCTTTGTTCATTCAGTAGCATATTGGTTAATCTCCATGTGATGTAGGATTTTTCCTTTCTCATTTTATTATTGATTTCCAATTTCATTCCATTATGATCAGATAAAATGCATGGTAGTATCTCTACTCCTTTGTAATTGCTAAGATTTGCCCTGTGACATAATATATGGTCTATTTTTGAGAAGGATCCATGTGCTGCTGAGAAGAAAGTGTATCCGCTTGATGTTGGGTGCATATAAAATCAACACGCATAAATCAAAGGCATTCCTGTATATCAGCGACAAATCTTCTGAAATGGAAATGAGGAAAACCACCCCATTCACAATATCCTCAAAAAAAATAAAATACTTGGGAATCAACCTAACAAAAGAGGTGAAAGATTTATACAATGAAAACTACAGAACCCTAAAGAGAGAAATAGAAGAAGATCTTAGAAGATGAAAAAATATACCCTGTTCATGGACAGGCAGAACTAATATCATCAAAATGGCGATATTACCAAAAGTTCTCTATAGGTTCAATGCAATGCTAATCAAAATCCCAACGGCATTTCTTGTAGAAATAGATAAAGCAATCATGAAATTCATATGGAAAAAATAAAAGACCCAGAATAGCAAAAGCAATTCTAAGCAGGAAGTGTGAATCAGGAGGTACAGCGATACCAGATTTCAAACTGTACTACAGAGCAATAGTAACAAAAACAGCAAGGTACTGGTACCAAAACAGGCGGGTGGACCAATGGTACAGAATAGAGGACACAGAAACCAATCCACAAAATTACAACTATCGTATATTCAATAAAGGGGCTAAAAGCATGCAATGGAGGAAGGATAGCATCTTCAAAAAATGGTGCTGGGAAAACTGGAAATCCATATGCAACAAAATGAAACTGAATCCCTTTCTCTCAACATGCACAAAAGTTAACTCAAAATGGATCAAGGAGCTTGATATCAAATCAGAGACTCTGTGCCTGATAGAAGAAAAAGTTGGCTCCGATCTACATATTGTGGGGTCGGGCTGCAAATTCCTTAATAAGACACCCATAGCACAAGAGTTAAAAACAAGAATTAACAAATGGGACTTACTCAAACTAAAAAGTTTTTTCTCAGCAAGAGAAACAATAAGAGAGGTAAATAGGGAGCCTACATCCTGGGAACAAATCTTTACTCCTCACACTTCAGATAGAGCCCTAATATCCAGAGTATACAAAGAACTCAAAAAATTAAACAATAAGAAAACAAATAACCCAATCAACAAATGGGCCAAGGACCTGAATAGACACTTCTCAGAGGAGGATATACAATCAATCAACAAGTACATGAAAAAATGCTCACCATCTCTAGCAGTCAGAGAAACGCAAATCAAAACCACCCTAAGATACCATCTCACTCCAGTAAGATTGGCAGCCATTATGAAGTCAAACAACAATAGGTGCTGGCGAGGATGTGGGGAAAAGGGTACACTTGTACATTGCTGGTGGGACTGCAAATTGGTGCGGCCAATTTGGAAAGCAGTATGGAGATTCCTGGGAAAGCTGGGAATGGAACCACCATTTGACCCAGCTATTGCCCTTCTCGGACTATTTCCTGAGGACTTTAAAAGAGCGTACTATAGGGATACTGCTACATCGATGTTCATAGCAGCACAATTCACAATAGCTAGACTGTGGAACCAACTTAGATGCCCTTCAATAGATGAATGGATTAAAAAATGTGGCATTTATACATGATGGAGTATTACTCAGCACTAAAAAATGACAAAATCATAGAATTTGCAGGGAAATGGATGGCATTAGAGCAGATTATGCTAAGTGAAGCTAGCCAATCCCTAAAAAACAAATGCCAAATGTCTTCTTTGATATACGGAGAGCAACTAAAAACAGAGCAGGGAGGAAGAGCATGAGAAAAAGATTAACATTAAACAGGGACGAGAGGTGGGAGGGAAAGGAAGAGAGAAGGGAAATTGCATGGAAATGGAAGGAGACCCTCATTGTTATACAAAATTACATGTAAGAGGATGTGGGGGAAAGGGAAAAAAAAAAACAAGGGAGAGAAATGAATTACAGTAGATGGGGTAGAGAGAGAAGAGGGGAGGGTAGGGGAGGGGGATAGTAGAGGATAGGAAAGATAGCAGAATACAACAGTCACTAGTATGGCAATATGTAAAAACGTGGATGTGTAACCGATGTGATTCTGCAATCTGCATATGGGGTAAAAATGGGAGTTCATAACCCACTTGAATCAAATGTATGAAATATGATATGTCAAGAGCTTTGTAATGTTTTGAACAACCAATAAAAAAATAAAAAAAATAAACAAAAAATAAAAAAGAATAGTGCCTATTTCCATTAGCTAGGCTATACAACTTCATAGTTGACAAGGAACCAGGTAGAAAAGGCAAAAGAGTTTTAACTCAGCAGTTAGGAACAATTACCTCTAAATTAAAAAGAGCTCAAGTTCTTTATCATTAAAACTTTATCTTTCTACTGATACATTTTAAAAAGCAAGATGTAAAAGAAATGCAAATAGTCCAAAAATAAACTTCAAGAATATTCATAAGAAGAGAAAGTAGCCAGGTCAACAAGATAAAATTCACAATGTCTGCCATTCAATCAAAGATTAACAGGAACACAAGGGAATGGGAAAACACAAACATAGAGAAAAGAAAAATTAATTAGTTGAATCTGATCTGGATATTATAATTACTGATGAATCTTTAAAATGCCATTTACAATAACAAAAAAATGTAAAGAATCTATACACTGAAAACTCAAAATATTGTTGGAAAAATTAAAGAAACTTTTAAGTAAGAGATATACTTCATTCATGGGTTGGAATAATGCTCAATGCAATCAAGATGATATTCCTCTCAAATTGGTTGACAGTTTCAATGCAATCTTAATAAAAATCATAGAAGTTTTTATAAAACTAAAAGAATGCTTCTAAAATTCAAATGACTGTAAAGGCTAGAAGAGCCAAAATAACTTTGAGGACAACAAAGTTGGAAAGCTAATATCACGTGCTTTCAAGATTTATTATAAAGCTCTGGTAATCAATATAGTTTCAATAAAGTTCGAAAAATTGAGAAAAGAGGTACTTTCAATAAATTGTGACTAGAAAAATTGAATATCCCTAAACAAAATGCATAAACTTTAGTCTTGAATTTGTACCATTAACTCAAAAGAGGTCATAAACATAAATTAGAAACCTACAATTACAAAAATTTTAAAGTAAACTTAAAAATAAAGTATGAGCTAGCGTTAGACTGTAATTTCTTAGACACCAAATGTATATCAATATAATGAATCTAATCTAACATTCTTACGTACATAAATGAGTACAACACAGTGAATCTCACCTTCATACATATCTACAAAGAATTAATTAAAAAATGATAAACAAATAGAAGAAAAAATAGTGGAGAGAAGGGAATAAGGGGAAAAAGAAAGAAAGGGTAAAATGAATCAAACAGACTTCAAAAAAATAAAAAATTCCTGCTGTCCCAGTGATATTTTTGTGAGAATGAAAATATTTGCCACAGATTGGGAAAAATATTTGCAAAGTATATTTTTTATACATAAACCATTTTTTAATTTTAATTTATATTATTATTTAGTTTTAGGTGGACACAATAACTTTATTTTATTTATTTATATGTGGGGTTGAGGATTGAACCCAGCTTCCCACACATGGTAGGCCAGCTCTCTATCACTGAGCCACAACCCCAGCCCACAAAGCTTATTTTTGATAGAAGATTTGTATCAAAGACAAAGAGCTCTTAAAACGTCATTTTACAAAAATAGCCCAATAACAATGAAAAAAATTCAAACAGACTTTTCTCCAAAGAAGATATATGGATAACAAATTGCATGAAAAGATGTTAGACGTTGTAAGTTATTAGATAAATGTAAATTAAAACTACATTCTCAATGGAATGGCTGTTATGGAAAGATTGACTATACCAAGTATTGGCAAGGATATAAAGGAACCATCACTCTCATGTATTGCTGGTGGGAGTGTGCAACAATTGACCACTTTGGAAAACATGTTTTTAAAAAGTTAAGCATAAACTTATCATATGATCTAAACATTCCACTTCTAGGTATTTATCCACGTTAAATAAAAACATAAAAATATAAAGTTAAATAAAAACACACATAGACATGTACACGAATTTTCAAAGAAGCTTTATTCTTAAGAGCTTACAACTGGAAACAAATCAAATATTCATCTCAAACTAATCATTCTGAATGAACAATACCTAACAAAAGTGTACATATTACATGATTTTATTTCTATAAATCTCTAGAAAATGCCAACAAATTTAAAGTATAGAAAACAAATCTGTGATTGTCTGGGGATGGAGTAAGGGAGGAACCAATAAGGAGGAATGACAAGGGATGCAAGAAAACTTCTGGATATGATATATATGTTCACTATTATCCCTATTGTAAGAGTCTCAAAGGTGTGTACATATATCACAACTTTTCAGATTGTAGCCTCTAAATGTGTGCAATTTATTGTATTCCATTTTACCTTCATAAAATTGTTTTTAAAATTACCATTGAAAACCCAGGAACTTATCTCTAAACTATATTACACATGCACACACACACACACAATATTGGCATTCTTGTGCAGAGTAAACTGTGAGAACTGCTAAGGCAGCTCTTAAAAAAGGAAGAAAGGAAAGTGTGCATATCAATGTGTGCTGTGGTATTCCAATCATTCTGTTTCTAAAGTCAATGATGAAGAGATGAATAGGGTGAAGAATTCTAAGACATCCATCTTCAATGCAGTATTTACTCCTGTGTGTTATAACATGAACTAAAGAATTTGAATGCATGTTCCTAGATGTGTTTCTTAGTGTACAAGGCAACAGAATCATATCAAATTTTGTTGTACATATTGGCATAAATTAAAATTATTTGTATGATGTGGAGCCACTGTAATTTTGACTTTTCCATTTTGCTTTTTGGAAGTTGGACTAGAAAAATCCGCTTCTACCCTACAGGCCTGCAGAGAACAGTGGGAAAGTCAGCATGTAACATTTATAAGACCATGTTATTATAGTTATATAGAAGCAAACAATTGTGCATAGAGAAGAGTATTGGTATAAGTTCAGAGAAGGGGCAAACCTAGAGTTATAGCTTGAATTATAAATTGATATTTTCCTAGAAAAAAAGAATAATTATTTCCCCTTTATTAGAAGCACCTTCAAAAACAATCAGTGGGGACTCTACAAAAATTCATCTTTTAAACATTCCCCCTAAAACTTTGAAACTGCCACGCTCTCTAAGTCTCTTGTTGAGCACCACACTTTAGCACCTTGATTCATGTCACCTCACCGTTTTAGCAAAGGAGATCATATTATTCACTATGAATAGATTGGGAAATACACAAAGCACTTTAGGGTAAGGTACTGTGTGATCTTGGAGTTGTGTAGTAATAAATGCTCATTTCCAGCTTACATTACGGGTTCTTATTGTGGGTCAACTATGTCTGAGCTTACCATCTCCCACTTTTGCAGATCAAAGCTGAAGGAATAACAGTTTTCTAGGATATTTCAACCTTGTAATAGAGGAAAACCCCAGCAGTGGAACTCCACTGTGGCTCTTATAAACTTCTGTTCACATTGCATTGGCTAAAGTAAGACCCTGGTCAAGTGTGATACCATGGAGGAGGTGAGGGGAGGTCGTGTGTAACCTGGATAGGGTGTGCATTCTTTCACTGTAATGGCTGGAAAATATATAGAAACTCAGTGAACCAAGCCTTAAATGAGTTTTTGTAATTTGCAGTTCACATAACTGAATGGCAGAACCACTATTCAAAAATCACCTTTGTTGTCAAAACTAAGACGTTTTCCTCTGATTGTTGATGGGGTAAAACTGATGAAGACTGATTTTAAGTATAGAGGATGTTCTTCTTAAGGAAAAGGGAAACTAAAATACTAAGCGTGTATGTGTGTTCATGCACACTTACATAGGCAGGTATGCACGAGATGGAGACAGAGATGTGGAGACAGACACAAGTATGTGAGCTGGAGAAAAATAATAACAGTTTGATAGTCTAGTCTCACCCCCAGTTCTATCACTTTGGGAGAAGAGAAATTATGAATTTCCCCATGAAATTAAAATATGCCTCCCAAATATGGAGAAAAATATTAGTAGGAGTCTGAGGAGCTGTACAATATATCATTTGGCATTTATTAAATACATTATGGATAAAGCCTTAACTAAGTCCTCTAGAGAAACACCAATCAAACTGCAACCACATCCAACAGGATGAGAACTCATACAACCCAATCCAAATGTTTAATTTCTGTAGGAGCAACTTGGGATGCATGGCTAACTGAGAGTGGGTCTGCAAATAAGATAATCTCACCTGATGTCAATTTCTGACAAGAACGCCAAGTCTGATGCACAGTCCCTCTGTCAAGTGGATCATCTTCCTATTTTGCCATGGGTTTATTTCACCTCTCTGGGTTTACTTCCCTGGAGTCTTCTAACACACTAGCATTTCTGTATTAAAAATAAGGAATGCAGCATAGAGAAATTGGCCCACTTGCCTGGAGCTGTAACCTACTTCAGTGGAATAAGGAGGACTTCAATAGTCACCTGAGCCAGGGTTTTCTCATCTGAACTTTGAATGGTTCTGACAGACTGTCACTTAGCCCAAGTTCAAAGTTTCTTGGGGTATTTCTTCCACAATCATTCTAAGTAAATAATTGGAGGAGACTTCATATAAAAAATAAAAGGAGATAGTAATTTGATATTCTGTTCATGATAGAACCAGTTTTCTGTCACTTTTAAAGGAATGCTTCCACTTTAAGTCTGCACTTAAGGCTGCAAGTTTGAAGGAGCTGGTTGCTAAGGGTATCTAAGGAAACCTGGCAAAAACTGTTTATAAGTAAATCTGTGTTACCTTACATAGAATAAGTCAAATACCAGTTTGCAGAGGTCAGGAAATAGAAAAGACATAAAGGTAAAATTTCATTTTGACTGCGTAGTGTGATTTTCAGCTTGAGTGTGACTGTGTCACTAGGTTCAAATACATCATGGCTATAGCTTTGGAACAACTGGAAAATCCATTTAAATGTAAGCCTGATGGGACTCCCAGGAAATGCGGACCTGTATCAATTTCTGGGATTCATATGCATGCAGGTATGTTGGAAACTGAAGGGGCAGACAGAAATGCTTCAGGGAAGAAGAGGAGGAGTGTGGGAAGCCTGCTGACAGCAAATGGATTCCCCAAACCACAGCAGCATTTACACTGGCTCCAGGAGAACACACTGGAACTCATGTTTGCACTGATGATGTAGGTTTTAAGTGTAAAATGAGAGTCCAAATGTTTTAGTCAGCTTTTTCACAGCTGTTACTGAAGGGTCCGACCAGCACATTATAGAGGAGAAAGGGTTTGTTTGAGGGCTCACAGTTTCAGAGGTCTTAGTCCATAGAAGGCCAGCTTCATTCCTCAGGGCTCAAGGTAAAGCTGAACATCATGGCAGGAGAGTGTGGTAGAGGGAAGCAATGCACATCACAGGTGGTATGGCAGCAGAGAGAGAGATTCCATTCTCCAGATACAAATATATACACCAAAGCCATGCCCCAATTCCCACCTCCTCCAGCTATACCCTACCTCTTTAGTTAATCCCAGCACGGATCAACTCACTGATTTGGCTAAGCTATAACTCAATCATTTCTCCTCCAAATCTTCTTGCATTGTCTCACATGTGAACTTTCAGGGAAACCACATCTAGACCACAACACCAGATTCTCAGCAGAAGGCAATGTCAGTGCCCTGCTCCACTCATCAATGTTCTTATCCCTGCTGACAGCCTACCTCAGCAATTGTTTGTCTGTCATCAGACCTAGGGCTTTCTCCAGAGTTACAGAAGCTTGCTTAGTGCTGCAGGTACCCCAGAAATGCTGGAGATTTAACACCCCTATGGACACTCCTCAGTAAATAAGAAATGGGAGTCAGCAGATAAATATTGAAGCTTCTTGGATAGTTGGTAGGACAATTCTGAGGTGTCTCCTATTCCATCTTTCAGAGAGCCCTTGTTCTCCAACATTCCCAGATGATTAGTGCACCTACCTTGGTGCTTTCTCCTTCCTTCTCTCCCTTTCTCCACCCGTTCTTTTGTGCTGCCTAGATATACTTCACAGATGCTACTATTCCCAGATTCTTGACCCAGAGTTTGGCTTTTGAGAAACCTAAATTAGGATATCCACTGAACTTAGTCTCTCATTGGTTTCAAGTAACTCTGTTTTTGCACTGCATTCAATGAGTTTAATACAAAGGCAGGAAAGACTTTGTCTCTTACTTTTCAAGACTATCTCAAAGCTCTGGACCCATGAGGGTTCAAGGTGGTGAGCAGCAGAAAAATCCTTGTCTGATAGAGTAAAGAGAAAGAACAGAGTCCTTAAAAGGCAGTTCTAAAGAGTCATGAGGTCTAATATGGGCTGCAGAACAGGTACAGGAGTCACCAGCCCCGTAGGGTGACAGGGGCTGTTTAAAGATATCACCAGAGGGATGTGAATTAGTGAGGAGTAGTGGCAGGCGAGGGTCCCACAGAAGGACAGTACAGTGGGATATGTTAATGTGAGTTTATGTCCATTCATGTCCACTGCTTGAGCAGTATACATTTTGAAATTATACATAGTAATATAGATAAAATATGACACAGAAATGAACATATTCTCATCTTATTAATTATTTAGGTAAGTATGGTTATTTCTTCCTTACTGGCAGGTGTCAAATATGAGTGTCAGAGCAGATCACAGATTGCAAAACAAAGACAGCTAAAGAAATAGTGAGAAATAATAAACCACCAAAGTAGTGGGGGAACTTAGAAAGTAATTATTGAGAGCACTCCCTAAACTGAGCTTCTGATGGGTGGAAGTCAGCATTAAGGAATAGATATTGAGGTTAAAGGGGTCAATGTGACAATTAAAACACCTAAAAAGTATTAAGTTGAGCTGCTAGATGTAAACCAAATATTTGAATTTTGAAGAAAAATATTATTTTAAGGAATTTTTAAAGATTATGGGCTGGGGTTGTGGCTCAGTGGTAGAGCGCCTGCCTAGCATGTGTGAGGCACTGGGGTTCGATTCCTAGAACCACATATAAATAGATAAAATAAAGGTCCACTGAAAGCTAAAAAAATTTTAAAAAAGATTATGTAATAAAGCTATGAAACAGTTAATAAACACATTTCACTGTACCAAATGAAAAATATCTGTAGACCAAGCAGAGAAATCAAGAGAGAGAGGAAAGATCATAAAATTAAAAAATAAAAACACAAAAAATATCCTGGAAAATATTTGATGGCATGAAATGAAGGGTTACTGTCAATTACATATGAAGGGCTTCTACAAACCAATAAACAAAACATAAGTAACTGAATTTTAAAATGGGTACAACCAGATAATTCACTAAAGTAAACTTAATGTCAAGAAACAGAAATGGGATCCACCCTCCCCTCAATGTGTTGCTGCTGCTCTCCCATGGGCACTGGTCCAGGCTGCCCATCATGGTCTCTCTGATGATGTCATCAAGCCCTTCTCACAAAAGAAGAATATTAAAAACAAAAACAAAACAAACAAAAAAAACTCTACTCTTCCTTGTTTAGTGTTCAGTGAAAGAGATACAAAACAAGTATAGCTTTCTGCCTCTTAATATTGACACTATCTTATAGTATAAATTCCATAACTTTATTAGGAGAGTATTTTTTCTCTACCTTGCTCTAAAGACTGCTGTTGCTTGCATCAAAGCTCAATTCCTGTGACATGCTCATACCTTTTTAACTGTATAGATTAACCTATTTTATCATGTGTATAAAGGAAGAAACCTCATTCAGTTACTTTAGCATCAAAATCCCAATACTGTTAAAATTTATATAAATGCATATTCTAATTGTATGAGACTCAAAGTTGTAAACCAATTAAGCCAGAAGGTTTTGTTGTTGTTCCTTTTTCTTTATTCCTTTATTATTATTGATAGTATCATCATCATCATTGATTTCATTGACAGAGGGATGGAGATGTTACAAGACAGTTCTCCGGATGGCCTTGGATTGATCCAGCTTTTTTCCTTTCTTGCTTCTAGTTTTTAAGAATAACTATAGAATGTACCTGAAATGCAACATCTCGACGAACTGGCCAGAACAGCCAGAGCTCTGTTCCAGAACTTCCCACAGAAATAGGATGTCCTTCAATGCTCTAAACCAATGTGTCCTGTGATCCCCAGGTAATAAAAGGAGTCCTTCAGCTATGAAGCAAGTGGAACACATGCAGAAATTTCTTCATCTGTATGGGCAGCCTTCTTAAAATCTGGGGGACCAGATCACAATGAATCTTGCTGCCTATTTGTAATTAATAAACCTGCTTCATGTAACGTGTGGGAGGGAGAGTGTGAAGTCTAACTACTCATACGTTGGTAACCAGTGCACAGTGAGCCTGCTTCACAGATGAGTGTTAAACTTCCACCATGACTGATTTTATCCATTTCTTCCCGTATTTTTATTATCTTTGGTTTGTATACATTTCTTATACTCATTTGAAGATTCAACATTCATGGCTGTGATATTTTTGCTGTGAAAATTCAATATTTTTTCAATAATTTAAAAAAATTTCCTACCTTTATTATGATTTTTTGCATTGTGTTCTTCAATACTAAGATTGACAACCCACTATCCTACATTTGGCATTTTCCTGACACATCTTCCACTCATACTTTTGTGGGTTTTTTAAGCATTCCAATTTCTAAGGAGGTAAATATCTTTTTGGTCTCTGAAAAGATTTGCAAATCCAAATAGTGAGCCAAAATATATCTCCCTTTTGAGAATAAGCAGAAGGGGGGCAGGATTTTTTTTTCTTTCTTTTTTTAAAATAAGGATGCAGTTGGTCAAAGAGGGCAGGAGGGAGGAGGGTGGTGGCAGGATCACAGGAAGCTCCCTGCTTTGCTGAAGGCAGTGCTTGCAACCACTGATATTGAGGACAGTCATTTAATAACTGTCCTAACTTCTCTGTCTTTCAGGTCAACTGTGTCTATAAAATGAGGATAATGACAAAACACACTTTCTAGGACAGTTACAAGGATTAACTTAATGATGTAAAATGCTTAAATCAGCTCCTGGCACATTGCAAGTGCTTGCCAAATATAAGGTAATGTTATTTATAATGTTGCCCATGACACAAAATGTGTTCTATCCCAATCATTTCCCAGTTTTCTTTCAGCTCCCCAGCCTATTATTGGATACTTAGGGGTGTTCATGACAAGTTAGAGTTATCAGTCGGAACATAAACCCACTAAACTGTGTTTGCAATTTTATCCTTTAAGTTTTAACTCATCAGCATTATTGTACATGGCATCATAACTTTTTTAACAGAATAAAAATGTACATGGAAATAAATCATCCCAGTCTTCCTCAAGAGTCGCTTCCTCGGACAAATTCTGCAACAAATGTCTTATGTAGACTTTCTAAAGCATTTTATAAAACCCTTAAAAGTATGAAGAAAAATCAAAGAAAAATCTCACAAAAGGAAGGGGTTTTTTGTCTTTTAACACCTTCTTCTGACATGATAATACCTTTTGCATGTGGTGCAAACTTTTCTGTATATAAATGTACCATAATTTACTTACCCAGCAGTCTATTAAACCAGTGGTATATGATAAGACATTTAAAATAGTCTATAGCTTAATATTTCATTTGTAAATAAAAGAAAAAGCACAATGAATATTTATGTTTATTTAGATATATATGGATATATTTTTATGAATAAATTTTTAGAAGTGGAATTTTAAGATGATATTATAAATGCTTTTAGTTTTGGTCAATATTGTCAAATTGAGCTCACTGGTGGCCCCACTAGCTGAGCCTTCTGACAATAGTGTCTAAGGGTACAATACTATTTTCCTTTACTCTCATTGTATTAGTAAATTTTCTATCCTCATCTGATAGCTGGAAACAGAATTTCTTCACAGTTTTAACTTACTTGCCTTTCATTTAAAAATGAGATTGGCCATGTCTATATGGTCACCACTATCTAAAAGCTGTGTTAGTGAGATGACATGTGAATATGTCACCTCCTGCTTAGCTGTATGTTTTTGATATGGTTGGCAGCCTAAACCTTATTTTTTCTTGCTCATCACAGAAATATTTTATAAAGCAAATCTGCAGATTTTTTGACCTTATTGTTTCTTTTATTTCATACCTTAAATTTAAAAAAATGCAACAGTTCAATAACATCTCAAAATTGCAGTGGCCGCAAAAGTTCTCAGGGAATTTTTTACACATCTATTAATTTTCTTTTCCATAAAAATATACTAAGAAAATGTAAAAAAGGAAATCTTTTTTTGCTTGCCTACAGCAATTTAAAAGCCAGTGATGAATGGTTAGCTCAGAGAGCAAGGCTCCCAAAGCAGGGAAAATAGATGATTAGGTTCTGTATTTTAAATTAGAAATATCTATTCTGAATACATAAGCAATCAGATACCTGTTTATGCAGAAATAAGAGAATCTAAAGATTAGTTCATTAATTACTAAAGAATCAAGCACAAAATGTAACTTTTCCCCCAAAATGAAACTTTCTTCAAAGAATTTTATGTTTAAAGCATGATATTTCCCATATTATTTTTTCTGTTCAGTACTAAGTATAAGTAAATAGGCACATATTTAAACAAAGAAAGGAAGATATATTTTCTATCTTAATAATGAATCATGAAATGCCAACAAATCTGAATATGGTTATTGATATGAATCATTTCTTAGAAAAATGGGTATGAGTTGATATTTGTGAGTTGATATTTCTATTTATAATCTAAATGTACATAGATTTTCTAAAAGCTCTCTTGTCATACTTCATTGCTCAGTTACAGAATATGCATTGACAATGCCTCAATCAATGAGTTGTGCTGGACAATTTTATTGCTACATTAAACTGATAAACAGTACATCTCCCCAATTGTCTTGTTTCCTTATAGTCACATCCCTTTCTCTTTTAAACAGATTATGGTTAAATATAATTATTCCAAAATGATTTGTATTATATTTTCACTGAAATTTCCACACAAATTAAGAATAATTAAACACTTTATAGCATGCATCTGAAGATTCCTGTGTTTGGATAAAGTTTATTAGTGAAAAGAATTAATAGTTCATTGAGTTATTATTTCAACTACTATATCTAAATATGACAAAATGGAAAATGATTGCTTGAAATGTTATGAAATATTAACTAAACCTAATAAGAAGACTAATTAATTGATGAATTGAGTTACATTGGTCCTGGAGATAAGGGACAGTTTCTTTACCAAATTTCTAGATATCATTCCCTTCTCCAAGAATTTTACCCAACAATATTTTCAAGATTGTTACTCATCTTCTTTCCCAAAGCAGTAACAAACACAGGTGTAGAAAACATTTGTGGGAGCACATGCCAGGCATCTTTATCTCACTACAGAAACAGCTCCTCTTCACATTCATGGGTATCTTAACAAGAGCCACTGTGTTCAACAAAAGCCTTCTGGAGCCCTGAACACAGAGGTGGGTACCTAACCCCAGGAGGTTTTGAACTTAGAACCAAAAGAATAATCAGGCAGTCTCTCTCTAAGAAGTTGAACTTGTGAGAAGTAAAGCTAGTAAGGTGTCAGTAGCAACAGAAAGAGATTAAAGGCAAAAAGCAGGAAGTCACTTGTAGCAAAAGCCAGAAGGTAAGAAAGAGGTGAGGGAGAAAGTAGGTCATTTAATTTTTAGGCAGATGTGTCAGGATGGCTTGTTAAAGAAAGGGGCATGTAAGCAATGAGTGGGGATTGAACATTCATGCCTTATACATACCAGAGGGTGCTCTTCTGTAACTTATTTTAATATTTTTGTTACATCCTAATTATACATAATAGTGAAATTCATTGTGACACACTCATGCTATGCACATAACATAATTTGATCAGTTTCAATCCCCAATACCTCCTCTTTCCTTCCCCTCCCTCATCCTGGTCCCCTTTGTAAGATCAGGCGAGGTGGGCAGCAACCAAAGGAGGCAGATTTTAAAAGGCTGCCAAAGGAGGCTTTATTGAGATATCACTTTATTGAGATATTGGGCAGAACTAGATCAGACCAACAGAGTGGACCCGAGAAGGGTCTGAGGAGAAACCATGTGGGAGCTCGATGGGATTGGGATTTTATGGGGCTCACACAGGAAGGGAAGGGCTTGGGACAGGAAAAGGGATTTTTAGGGTCCCTTGTCCTGCTGGAGTTGGTCAGGGGAGCTGGCTGAACCCCAGGATTGACTAGGGGGTCCTGCTGATTGACAGGCGTTTCCACAGGTGCCTGATTGATGTTCCTTTCCCCGGCGGGCTGCTTCGTTCTAAGTCGCCACCACAGACCTAACATCCTTCTTTTACTCTCTATTTTCATGAGATTCCCTCTTCCCCCACCGTTTTGCTTTCTAGCTTCCATATGTGAAAGAAAACATAGAACCTTGACATATTGTATCTGGTTTATTTTGCTTAATATCATACTCTCCAGATCCATCCATTTTCCTATAAATTATATAATTTCATGCTTCCTTAGGGCCGAATAAAACTGCATTGTGTAAATATACCACATTCTTCTCTTGATGGGCGTCTTACACTGGTTCTGTACTTAGCTATTGTGAATCGAGATGCTATAAACATGGGTATGCATGTATCACTGTAGTGTGCTGACTTGAATTATTTTGGATAAATGCCAAGGAATGTTATAGCTAGGTTGTATGGCAGTTCTACTCCTAGTGTTTTGAGGAAACTCCACACTGAATTCCATAGTGGTTGTACTAATTTATAATCCCACGAACAGTGCATGACTGTTTCTTTCTGCCCACCATCAGCAGCACTTACTATTATCTGCTTTCTTCATGATTGTCATTCTAACTGGACTCAGATGGAATCTCAGTGGAGTTTTGATTTCCATTTCCTTGATTGCTAAAGATGTTGAACAATTTTTTTGAAGTTAGGTAGTCCACAATGGCCGTCTGCAGCTGGAGACCTGGAAGAACCAGTAGCTGAGCAGTCCAAGAGGCTGACGCACCAGAACAAGAGGGACTAGAGGCGTCTGGAAACTCCCTGGAGAATCACTGGCAGAGTCTGCTTTGGAAGAGTGAAGAAGCAAGAGTGTGATAGCCTCAGATGATTACAGCATGTTCAAGAGGAATCGAGCTAAATCTGCTACTATTTCCTTGTTCTTCCAACTTTTATTCCACCATCCTATTGGATGGTGTTGCCCATCCTTAGAGAGGGTCTCCACTTTAGTTGGCTATCCCTCATACCAACTATCCATAGACACACCCTCACTAACCACCCAGAAGCCTCTTAATCATTGGCATCTCTTAGTCCAATCAAGTTGACAATTCACGTTAGCCATTACAATCCAAAGCCATGCCCGCAATTCCGATCTCTTCCAGCTACATCCTACCTCTCAGTTAATCCCTATTAGGGGATTAATTCCCTGATTGAGTTAAGACCCTCACAACCTAATCATTTGTCCTCTGAACCTTTTTGCATTGTCTCAGATGTGAGCATTTAGGGAACACCTTATATCCAAACGATAACATCCATTTATTGTTCAAAAGCATATTATGTGATTTTCATGTGTTTATATAATTTCTGTAGTTTTTTTTTTTTTTTTTTTTTTTTTTGCTATTGACTCCTGATTTCCTAACATTATGTTCTTATAAGATGCAAGGAATTATATTGACCTTTTATATTTACTAAGACTTGTATCATGGCATAAAATATATTTCATTTTGGAGAAAGTTCCATGAGCAACTGAGTAGAACGTGTACTTGGCTGTTTTGGGATAAACATATTGTATAGAGGTCTATAAGTTTCATCTGATTTACAGTATTCTTTAGGTATGCTGGTTTTATGTCTGGATGACCTATGTATTGGTGAAAGAGATATGTTGGAATTGCCCACTATTATTGTATTGTGAGCTAACTAAGCCTTTGTCAAGTGGTAATTGTTTTATATAATTGGGTGCATTGATGTTTGGGTGTAAACATTTGCCATCCTTATATATTTTGTTGAATTTTTCACTTTCCTAGTATGTAATGCTATTCTTTGTCTCTTCTGATTAATTTTGGCTCCAAATCTTCTTCGTTGGATATGAGAATGGCTATTCCTGCTTGCTTTGGGGCTCCATTTTAATGAAATATATAATTTCTTATTCTTTCTTTGCTTATGAGATGCATCATTCACAAACAACATATAATTGGGTATTATTTTTATAATCCAATCTACCAGTTTATGGCTTTTAATTGAAAAGTGGAGATCATTCACATTCAGTATTATTATAGATAGGTCCTTATTATTTTGTGCCATTTGATTAATTTCTAATGTTTAATTCATTAAACATTAGAAAATTATCTTCTAATTGTTACTTGCTTAATAATCCTTCTAATGATATTTACCCTGTCTTGAGCTTTTTTTGTTTTTTAAAAATGTTTTCTACAATACTGGTTTGATAATTATGAATTCTTTTAGTATTTCATCCACTTTAATATCTATGGGATAACTATCAGGGTGTTGTAAAGTTTGGTGGGATCTTATTACTTCATTACCTCATGTTTCCTGGTTTTTTATGTTGAATTTCTGCATCTGCTGGTATAATTATAATTTTTACTGTTGTACAAGGGACTTTTTAGTGAGCTGCTTTCTCTTTTCTATGAGTTCTGAGGTGGGTATATATCTAAGTGTCAAAACCACTTAATATGAGCACACTGCTATGTTCAGTCTCTAGAACCACTTTGAGAGGAAATAATAATCCTCAGTAACTGCAACCACTTCAGAGCGAAGCAATATACTAATAAATGTTTTTTTAAAACATCTTATTAAAAAATAGAAGGGAGATCAGTGGAGGAAGGAAAGAGCTTGAAAGGGAGGGAGCAGGGATAAGAAAAAGGAGAAACTATGAAATTTAAATGATCTGATTTTTCTATATACATATATGAATATACCACAATGAATTTTACCTGTAAGTATATCTATAAAGCACCAATTTGAAAAACAATAAATAAATACAAGGAAGATCAATAAAGAGAACAGGAAGGAGGAAGGGAGAAAAAGTAGAAGTACTAGGAATTGAAACGGAGCAAAATGCATTCCATGCATATATTATTATGTCAAAGTGAACCCTATTATAGATAACTATCAAGTGCTAAAAGACATTTAAAAATGTATCGGAAATGTCCTCCACATCTCCACTAATCCAAAGTGGAAAAATAGAGTAATACTCTAGAATAGACTGAAAATTAAGTATTCAATAAAGTTAAATTACTGTTAAATGCCGCAGTCTGGCTGGGCACAAAATCACGAGCCACCACACACCTTGTAGATTCAAACAGCAACTCTTTATTCTCGAACTGTCACTGGCACTTTACACACACGTTCTGGGGAAATCCACGTTCTAGGCAAAATCCACACACTCCACCTGGCTCTGAATCCCAAATACTCTCTGAATCCCGTGAGAACTCAACGGGAACTCAAGGAGCGGGTGCGCCTGAGGCAGCAGGATACGCCCTATTCCCAGCAGGGTACACCTTAAACCGCCCTAAACCCAAGGAGTGGGATACTCCCTAATCCCAGCAGGATACACCCTAAACCTGGATCCGCCCTGGTCCTTGAGCAAGGTCACCTTACATGCAATGTCACTGCAAATGACCTGGGTCATGCCATGGGTCATACCTACTTGGGAATGGCTCTCAGCAGTTAAACTATATAGGGCATGAAAAGGAGATAGAAAAAAAAAGAAAGAAGGTACAAGAAAAAATGGGGACTGGAGACAGAAGCAGACAATGCAAGGAGAAAAAGGCAAAAAAAGGAGAGTATAAACATGAGCAAGGAGAAAAAAATAGGAAGTTTATACTTTCTATTTGCAGTTTAAAACATTAAAAAATACGTAAAACTGAACTAAGCAATGTAATATTAATATCAAATCAATACAAAGGATAGTATCTGTAAAATAAAAAAATTGACATTAGAGAACCTTAAGTTATTCCACACCAAGATGTTTGAGATGGAGAGATTTCCTATTGGGTCTTCCTGATTTGGATTGCATCCAGTATGGGAGGCTTAGTAAATACCACTACCTCAAAAGTGGTGCCAGTGGACTCACATCCAGGCATGCTGGGCGGTTGCCAGTATCTTTGTGATGTGCATTTTTGGGCTGCCTCTGTGGTACACACAGCTTGATGGTGCACAGGAGGCTCCTGAAGGCTACTAGAGTCTGCCATTGGGATGTGCTTGGTGGTGGCTGGTATCTATATAGTCTGCAATCCTCCTGGGACCCAGGAAGCTTCTGCCATGTGCTGTGGCTCACACAGCTGCTGAGCTGGGACACTTGTTGCTCCCCTGTTTCTGCACTCCCTGAGAGTGGTATGGGAAAGGGATTGGTCAACCTTCAGCTAGCAGCAATCCCATTATACAGATTATTTGGACAGCTTGTCTCAAATG
Source organism: Marmota flaviventris (assembly GCF_047511675.1). Lineage (NCBI taxonomy): Eukaryota > Metazoa > Chordata > Mammalia > Rodentia > Sciuridae > Marmota > Marmota flaviventris. Next base: position 98,867,598 of record NC_092502.1, read on the forward strand.
TGTTCCCTATGATAGTATTTGCTGCTCTCTGTAGGTGCGATGAAATTATATAGTTTTAAGTTCTTCTAAGGATGTGGATTTAAGCATGGTCTCTACCAAATATCTACCTGTCAGTTTCCCACCAACAATTTGAAATCAGCTGTATATTTCTCAGTAAATGACTTTGCAACTCCTGCACTTGCTTAAGTCAGTCTGACATTTGTTTCTATCCTTACTTCTGAAGTAAGTAAGATTTCAGCTTTGCTTCTTCCTCTTTTTCCATTTCTTATCCCTCCTCTTTTCCTGCCTGGTAGGTTTTTGGGGTTAAGGAATCCTTTCCAGTTTTCTATTCCAATCGGAATATTCCAGAATCCCCTCCAACTCTCTGATTGTCTAATAGTGTCTCTTGGTGCATTCCCTCTGACCCCTTCCTCCCTTGCCAGCTGTTCTCACTGTTTTGACTCTAGAGGACAACGGAGCACACAAGATTTGTTGTCACCTAGTTCCACTCCACCATCTTGCCTCTGCTTCCTTCAAAAAAGTTTGAATTACATGTTACCTCAATTTTCATTTTTAATTTGGTTTCTTTTATGAAAGTTATACACAAGCAGTTTAAATAGCTCTTATTTTCTAAAAAGCAACCTGTCTCTGTCTTCCCATATGTTGCCAGTTCCTGGTTTTCAGCAGCCATCACTTTCCAGTTCTTTAATAGTTTTTTTTTTATTATTATTAATGCTTATTAATCTGAGTAATCTTTGTGAGCCACCTCCTCTTGACCTTTCAGTTTCAGACACTCTTGATTTTCTGCTGTGAAGAAGAGGCTCTCATCACATCCATTCACACCTTTCATCTCCCATTTCTCCAATGTAAACAAATCATGGTTTTTATTAGATAAATGTTTATTTTTCAGCTGTAATATACTGTGAGGTATATTTTTTTCACTATTCTGAAAAATATTTGCTTTCCTCCTGTTGTTAATAAAATCTCTTATTTCTATATTCTTTTTTCATAATAATTTATTAATTTAAACTATTTTCCCATCCATTTCTTAAATCTCCTCTAAATTAATCCAAACATGTTAGATATTCAATCACATTATCCAGAAAAGATCTGAGAGCCTTATAATGTTCCTCAAGAAAGACTAATTTTTTGTTTCAACTTTTCCTGGGGATTCATCTTGCTTTTCTCTTATGTTAGATGTCTTTCCTGAATCCAGTGTTTCTTTCTTGATTTACTTACTCTATTATTTTAGGCACACATTTTACTTATATCCCCAGTAAGAAAATAAGTGTGCTAAAAACTTTTGAGATTGATATTTTTTTTAAAAAAATGTCCTTAATTGGGCTGGGGATATAGCTCAGTTGGTAGAGTACTTATCTCATGTTCCCAAAGTCCTGGGTTCAAAATCACCAACACCACATTAAAGAAAAAAAAAGTCCTCAATCCACTCTCAAGCTTGAGTGACAGTTTGACTGGACACAGATTTCTATATTAGAAGTCATGTTGCCCACAGACTTTTTTGAAAGTTCTTAGCTTATTTTTATTTTTCACTAATGTGAAATTTCAAAATGGTGCCACTTGGTCTGAGGCTTGTTTTTTCCATTCTTTGTATCAGACACATTATACACATTTTTACATAAACATAGTTTTCAAAACTAACAATTTCACTAAGTAATCTCTTCAATGGTCTCTCTCTATTTTTTGTTTTGTTTTTCCAAATCTTTGATACTAAATTTCCTATATTGGTCCTCAAGTGTTATATTTTCTTTCTTTCTTTTTTTTTTTTTTTTTTTTGCATTAACTGCACTTTCTGGAAGTTTCAACCTTTCCAACTCTTCTACTCAATATCTCATGTCTATTCTTTTATGTTTTTTTTTTAATTTCCAAAAACTCTTTTATGTTCTAGGATGAATGTGGTTTGTTTTTACTTTCAATTTCTTTTTATTTTATCAGCACATACATTTTCTCATTTCTGAGTATTTTAGCAATACTCAGCTATTTAAATTTTTGACTGAACCCCCAAAATGTGCCTAGAAGATATGTATGTGCTAGATAGAGGCAAAAATTATATCAAGTGTGTTCCTTTTACTGTCCACCTACATTAATCAGTATCTTTACTTGAGGGAGTAGTTAGATTCCCCAGAGATGGTACCTTCAATCTCCTGCTTGAATAGATCCAAACCAGCAGGCAGGCTTGTAAGTCAACACAGAGTATGTAAATCTTCACTCTCTTTTGCTGGTAACAATGAGCATTCAAATCTTGATGTGCATTAGAACAGAAAGATGACAGAGACCACCTACAGTGACCAACAGGCCATCACTGGGCAAGAGAAGCATCAAGCTTCACAGGGTACAGGGGAGAGTTGAAGGACTATCTTAAAGACTTTGAACCCAAATGTTTTCAGGTCACCTTCATCTCTTAAGAGCAATATCTGGCATGAGCCTTTCACAGGTCCCAAGGCGTAAATCAACTGGCTTCCTTGTCTTCCCTTGGCTTTCTAGAATCTGCTAAGTCAGTTACTACTCTTCCATCTGTTCTTAAGATTTCAACATTTCATCATTTCTTATTGATGTCTCCTTTTCCAATATCCTTGTCCTTATTTTTTAAGATTATAAATAAACACCTTTATTGTCATTTTACTGCAGTTTCAGGAGGGAGAAGAAGCTAATGCATATTCAAATCACCATGTTTTACTTTCCAATTTGCATTTTACTGTGTACTATTGTTTTTAAAAGCCTTTAAAAATTGTACTAAGCTTGTGATGTCTGTTTATTTATTGTAATTCCCCAAACACTGGAGTGTATAATAACAGAAATGAGGTATATTTATTTTTAAAAAAAAACTAAATAAATTAGGAGAGTAGGCAATACAAACCTACTTAAAATAATCCTGATAAAATATTTACCTCTGCCTCTAGCCTTAAATTTGGGTAAACTGAGTTTAAAAATGCCTGTCCTAATAAATACTAAGAACTTGAATTCTAACTTTGAGAATCAGTGTACTAAAGGTTTTCTTTAGCTTTGAAGTAAATAAAAAACAAACAAATAAAAACCTTCAAAAAATAAGACAACACCTTGAACATTTATGAGACACAAACATCTATTGTTCAAAACTTCTTATTGTGTGTACTAAATCTGAGCTATGTAAATTACTAGACACTGCACCCTATGCCTATAAATTATGGTTAAGAGACTTAAATCTTTTCAGGAAAAAAATAAAGGTGATTCTCTTTACAGCTATGAACCATACATTCCATCTCATCAATGTGAATTCTTTCAACATATTAATTTGAAGAAATTTTAGAACAAGTTTTGGGATATCCTTGTTTGAAAAAGATTCCTATAGTTGCTCTTATCTCAATCAAAGGTGGCATACCTAGAGGTCCATGAATATTTACCAAACTATAGAATTTCATTAAATGCCTCAGACATCAAAGAAGCAGCATTCCCACAGTCCCATTATCTGTGCCTTCCAAGCAGAGACCTCTTCCTAGCCGGGCATCAAAACACAGTGGGGAGGAGGGATAGCTAGAGAGGATAAACAGCCCCTGCCTGGCCTGTGAAAAGAACAACATAAGGAGAGTCCATCTTAGTAGAAGATGGTAACCAAAATTCCCAGATTTTCTTAACTGTTCCCATCAACTGGTATTAGAGTATGTTGACTATTTGTACAGTAGTAAACATCATGATTTATAACCAGTGTAAGCCAACACTGATAGAAGTAAAAAGGAGAAACATTCTCACTCACCAAGATTAAGATAAGCAAGTTCTTTAAGACTGTCTTAACAAAAACAAATGATATGTGCTGGAATCCGTTGGGCTACAACCATTTTGTGGACATTAAAAAACCTCTTGGGGGAAAAAAATGGTTTGTACCAAGAAAGTAGGAGAGGCTGATGCAGGTTTGACTAACCATGTTTCACTTTACAATTTGCATTTTATAATATACTTTATACTTTTTTAAGGGGGAGGTTCAGGGATTGAACTCAAAAGTACTTTACCACTGAGCCACATCTCGAGCCCTTTTTAGTTTTTTATTTTGAGACAAACTTTGACTAAGTTGCTAAGGGTCTCTCTAAATTGCTGAGGCTGGCCTCAACTTGTGATTCTCCTGCCTCAGCCTACCAATTACAGGCATGTGCTACTGCACCCAAATTATAATATACTATTTTGTAAAACTAGTGATGTTTGCTTATTTATTGTAATCCCAAAACAACTATCTTTAAACAACTTTTCCCAAGATTCTCCGAGATATTCTCAGTGACTTTGTGACCATGGTTCTGGATGGGACCTGTGTCCCAATCCTGGAACTGCCACCTGCTTCCTATACATGTTTGGAAAAGCCTGGTAACCACTGTTCAAAGTGGGAAAGGAATATTACTTATAATTCTTTTGATTAAAAACCCCAGGACCTTGCCAAAATTGGCTTAAGGGGAAAAACGAATATATGGACTTTTTTATTGGCTCTGGAAGAAATTCTTCATTTGCAGGAGGAGCCTTCCTGTGGAGAAACCAAGAGAGATCCATACATTGCTTGCACATGGACCTTTAGTAGCAGAAACTCCAGATGAAACAGCAGGTTGTCTATACTCTTAAGAATCGTGCAAATCTCCAAACTGGACTCTGGATGGCTTTTCTTGAGTTTTGTTACTACCCTTGGGGAAAATAACTTTGGTTAGAAACATCCTATAGAGGATTTTTATCTACATCACACGGAGATGAAGACACAATTGTAGAAGATACCCCCAGACTTACTTGGAGAGGTAATTTCAGAAAGCAAAAGATGAAGGTTATTTAAAAAAAAGTAGCAGATGTTCACATCACATCTGCTCATCCTTATTTCATAGAGTAGCCATGATAAATAGGTAATAAAATTTCATAAAGTGTCTGACACAATGATTGTTGGTACTTATTTTCAGGGGAAGTTTACTTACAGAGGTAAGCCTTGCACATCTATACATTTCACATATTTACTTGAAAGTGAGATTTTTACCTTTTGTTCAGCAATACTACAAGCCTCTAATCATTTGCTGTTTTTTTTTTTTTATTTCTAAATGCATTATAAGCATGATCAGTTAAATCCACAGTAATAATCAAAAGTTTTTCAGAAACAAAGTCTGGAAATCTTAGCAATCAAAATATAGATTGCAGGCAATGCACCAAAGTGCTTAAAAAGTCACACACTACCAAAGAAAAGAAAATTGCCCACTTCAGAACAGGGAGCTATACGGAAGTATCAACTTTAACCTCCACTTGAACTGGCTGAGACATTAGCCATCGAAATGATTTTAGACTTGGTGTGTTATGAAGTGCCTTATGGAATCCTGGAAATGAAGTCTAGAGGCTAAAATCTCATTTTCAGCAAATATCTTGAGATCCAAAAATTAGAGAAATTGTATTGTTTCTTAGATCAGCCTTGGAATTATAGGGCAATTTAAATACACACTGTTTTAAGCCAGTTACATATATTTTAAAGAGTCCTCCTTTGCTAATTGCAGCTGATGTTTATCATGGAGCCAGAATTGAGTATGTGCTGGGAGACTGAGATATAATTCACAGATGGACTTCAACCTACATTTGTCTGCCACAGGGATGAGGGTGACTAGTCTGTCTTATCGATTTATGGTCGGATTGCCTATGTACTGCAATTATCTGGAAAGGGGATGGAAAACATGGAAGCAGAGATTCCTGGGTGGAGAAATATACCAAGTGAATGCTTAGTAGTTCAGTTTAGCTGAAGGGAAAAAAAAGTAAAGAGGAAATGGGATATGTGCATGGAATATTTTCACAAATATCTGCTGGAAATGGTTTATAGAAAATTGTATTCTAATATTTCTGCTTATAGATGAATCAATAAAAATTACTTTAAAGAGAGGATTCTGTATGTCTTTATAACTCCAGGGTGGCTGAGACTCAATGCTACTTTCAATGTATAAAATGAAAATTACTTCACATTTGAGGACCCAGAGATGTCTCTGTCAGCAGCTACATCATTTGCTAGTTATGCTCTCCTATTCTCCTTTGCAAAAGGAGTGTAGAAGTGCTGCAAATTATGTGAACTATTTTAAGATCACAAATGTTGTGTTTTTAAAAATTATGATTTTCTACTAAAATTTAAGCAGTGTTTTTTTTATTTTCTAATATTTTTTTCTTTTTTATTTGTTCATGATATTTACACATAATATTGGAGATCATTTTGACATAATTATGGAATATAATTTGCTCTATTTCAGATCCCAGTACTTCGCCTTTCCCTCTCCTCCTCCCTTCCCATACTGGTTTTTAAGGCCACTTCCAACCCTTGCTTTCAAAGTTGCAAAGGAATCTGCAGTTAGCTGAGTTGTCAACACAAGTCAGGGGTGGGAAGGTGGGGAGTGGCACAGAGCATTTTTTAGGCCAGGTATGACCTGTTACCTTCCTAAGTAGTCTTTTCCTTATTTTTGCTGCATCCTAATTTGGTTCTATGTTACTTTTAACCTTGGAAACTTCTTTAAAGCTTTATGGATTGTAACAGAATAATCTTATGGAGCAAACTTGGTCCTCAGACATAGTTTAAATCGGACAATTTTGCATGTGGGTTGCACAATGAAGAAATTTGTTCTGCTGATTCTGTGAAGCATTTTTGGAGATGATGGTATTGTTTGCAAAGATTAATAGAACCCTAGAATTCTGAATACCCTCAAACCCCTGAAGAGTGGAATAAAAGTAATAATAAACTGAAACCCACATTGTCATTTCAAGTATGGAAAAAGCAAAGTATATGTATCATTAAGAAAAATTCAGCTCCTATTATTTAAATGGCAATTTTAAAAAAGAACTTTCAGATTCACTCACCATTCTTAGGGAAAACAAAGGTGAAAATATTTTTAATAGATGCTAATCTCCATATAATAATCAGTAAACCGACATGGTGAGCCATCCTATTAAATATAGAAAACGTAAATAAGTCTCTCTTACTCAAGTAGTTTATAATCTAACTAGAAACCAAACATATTAAATACATAAAGCAGCGAAGGATTATGAAAGTGATTGCTAACAAAGTTATAAAAATTCATTGTTGGGAGTAAAAGGCAGTAAGTACATGCATGTTTGTGTGTGTATATCTTCAAGTTGAGAAAAACTTATGAAAAGAGCTGAAATTTAATTTGGGCCTTTAGAAACGGATAGGATTTTGATAAAGAAGTTGCTGGAGATCCCCTGAGAAGGAGAACTGAGCAAGAAAAGACATGGGGGCAAAACACATTAAAGGAAGTGTGATTAGTTAAGGGGCTGGAATGGAACGTTTGTGTAAGAAAAGTAGATTAGCTCAAAAGATATATTAAAGGTAAATTGCATGAGCTGTCTAATGCAGTATAGAGGGATTTAATCCCCAAAGCAAGGGAGATTAACCTTAAACAAGATTGATAGATGCAGGTGAACTGAAAGAGGGGGAGGCTGAAAGCCCAGTGAGTACAAACCAATCTTTGTGTGTTTCTTTCAGATTCAGTGCAAGTGAGAGACCCCACAGTGGGTGGGAGCCAAGGTGGTATCTGTGGGATTGAACGAGAAGGGACACATTCAGGAAATGTGACAAACGAAAGTCTGGTTAAAGGATAGGATATCAGACTTTGTGTGTCTGGGTGGCTCGACTGTGGTGATATAGTAGTAAAAAAAAAATATGAACATCAAAAGGAGGATTTATAGAAGGGGGAGAGTGTAGTTTAGCTTTCCCAAAATAAATTTTAACACTGATGTTCAGTAAGAAGCCAAATGGCAGGACTGGAGAGATACTCTTGGTGTCTGCCTTCATAGTTAATAGGCTAACCACAAGGTGGAGACCCTTCAGATAGTGGATATAGGGGGAATGTGAATATCAGGGATAGCCAACATCTTGGGATAACAAGCCAGAGAAAGAAGAGGAAGCATTGAACTTGAAACTAGATGGATAGAGGAGCAGAAGCCAAAGCTGAAGGCTTAGAGTGTTTTCAGAAGGGCAGAACTCTCCCTAGAGCCACCACCATGTCCTTGGACAATGAGGCTTTTCTGCCCTTCACTGTAGCAAATTCATTAGGAAAGGTCTGATCAGTCTGTCCTGCAGATTCATCCATGCCAGTGTCTTAGTGGGTAAATTTGTTCTGGGGAAGATGTTAGACCCCTTTGCTCAAAGAAAGCCAAGGTCTTTCACTGTCCTTATCTTTATTAGTGCCAATACTTTGATCTCCATAAGACGAAAGATGAGTGAGGAAAAGAGAGTATTAAATAATATAAAATGCTACAGAAAGAATAAGTAGCATGAAGATTGTTGTAAAATAAAAAACTAAGTCTTCTAAGGAGGCTAAAAGGGCACCTGGTAAGGAGTGGAAACACTGTATATTTTAGAAAAGTTGGTAATAGAAAACTGGCCATCCCCACTGTAATAACTCAGAAGTGTCTGAGAATTTCTTACCGATCAACACCTTGAATTCAACCTTGGAGAGGTTAGTAACCAGTCTTTAATTTGTATCACAAAATATGCATCCAAAATTGACCAGCAAAATGTGATGCATAGTCTTTGTAGCATCAATTTTGTTTAAGTGTAAACTAAGGAAACATTAATCAATACTTAAGAGAAAGTTTCTCTCTTTATTAATTTAGAAGTACTGTAATAATTTGAGAGTCCAAATTTTTGCCAAAGAAAACAAATAGCAACAGCTTCCTAATTGAGGAGGCACACTGTTATATTTTAAAAGATTGACTAAAAAGTTCTTGGGCTTGAAATTGAACTGTTCAGTGTCTCTTTCCCCCATATGTCCTATAATAATTAAAACTTCAATTCCTCTTTGAGGAACATTTAACACCATCTTTCTCGCTTTCTTCAAATAATAAATGTGGCTGCTAAATCAACCATAGTCTCATAAAGCTAAAAGAAATCTCAGGATCATCAAGTCTTAAAATCAGAATAAAGGATATTACCTAAGCCAGTTTAATCAGATACACACATTTCAATCCTTTAAAAAATAACTTCAGGCTTTCAATATCTATTGGCTTTGCAATGAGCTACCAAGTCATTTATCACCGTGTATGCTCATTCTTACTGTTTCTCTAACAAACTATTTCTATGCTTACAAGAAATGCACTAAGCCAGGGGCAGTGTCCCAGCAATTTGGGAGGCTGAGGCAGGAGAATCACAAGTTTGAAGCCAGCCTAGGCAACTTAGCAAGTCTCTAAGCAAGACCCTGTCTCAAAAATAAATAAATAAATAAATAAAAATAAGATAAGAAAGGTTGAGAATATAACTCAATGGTAAAGTGGCCCCTGGGTTAAATCCCCAGTACCAAAAAAAAAAAAAAAGTATAATAAAAGAAACTAAAACACATTTTTAATATCAAATAATTGCATTCATACATACATAACTAACCACTATAACTATGCCAGTTAAAATAAGGTGTGGCTATGACAACAGATTTCCAAAATATTAGTGCCTTTCAAGCATTTTATTTTTCTCATACAAAACTCTAGCGGTATGGGAGAGATGATTAGGGCAGCTCTGATCCCACACTCTCTTCATCTTTTGTTTCTCTTTATGAGATCTCCACTTCCAAAGCCTCCTGCTGTTCCAAGATAACTGCCTCAGATTGCAATTGCCCAAATGAATGAGATCTCTGATATTCCACATTATAAATAACTCTGTAATGAATTCATTTACATGTACACCTTAGTTTATATCTCCCATTTTTCCTCAGAATAAATTCCTAGTGCCAAAATGTCATTCCGAAAGGATGCAACAAATCACACCTCTAAAGCAGCACACACACTACCCATTTGCCCAACAAATGCCCTTGAGAAAAGCGACTACATTGTTTTCTCAATTATTTGATAGGTGAAAATGTTTCTTGGTAATTCTTTAATCAAAAATGACCTTGAATAACTTTTGTGAATAGGATACGTATGTATTCTCCTATAAATTGTCCTGATATGCTGATAATTTGTTTGAAGGTAGAATGAGAAAATTATGTGAAAGCATTTTACATATTATAAGATCATCTGTAAATATTGGATGTGGTCAGTGTCCAAAGAACTGCAAAAGGTTTTCTCCTTCAACTCTTTGGATGCATGTTCAGATCGATTTACGTGTAACAAAGCTTTGAAACTTAATATAATTTATATACTTGTATTTACATACATTTATAGGTAGAGCGTATTATTAGTCTTAGAAATATTTTTAAATTGCCTAATTTCACTTGCTTAATTGACACAGATGGAAGACAGGGGCAGGTGGGGAAGGTATGAAAGCAGTTTTTCCTGTGGTCATCACTTCACTCATGTCACTCTCCACATTGGCATGGGTCTATGCACATGGAAAATGTTTCTACTAAGGTCCAAAAAAAAAAAGACAACAACAACAAAAAACACCATTAGCAGGAAGTAAAACAAGTTTGTTTTTTTCAGTTGTAGAAGGGCACAGTAACCCTATTTATTTATTTATTTATTTATTTTCCCTTTTTATTTTATTTTACTTTTTACACAAATGGAGCACAACTTTTCATTTCTCTGGTTGTACATGATGTACTGTTCCTGAAATCATGTACTGTTCCTGAAATCATGCCTGTACATAGGGTAATAATTTCTGCCTCATTTCACCATCTTTCCCCCACCACCCTGTCCTCTCCCCTTTCTCCCCTCTGCCCAATCCAAAGTTCTCCATTCTTTCCTTGCCACACACCCCACCTTCATTATGGAACAGCATCCACTTAACAGAGAAAATATTTGGCTTTTGGTTTTTTTGAGATTGGCTTACTTCACTTAGCATGATATTCTCCAACTCCATGTATTTACCTGGAAATGCCATTTCATTCTTCTTTAAGGATGAGTAATATTCCATTGTAGATATACACCACAGTTTCTTTATTCATTCATCAATTGAAGGGCATCTAGTTTGGTTCCACAGTTTAGCTGTTGTGAATTAAGCTGCTATAAACATTGAGGTGACTGTATCACTGTAGTATGCTGATTTTAGGTCCTTTAGGTATAGACTGAGAAGTGGGACAGCTGGGTCAAATAATGTTTCCATTTCAGGTTTTCTAAGGAATCTCTATACTGCTTTCCAAAGTGGTTGCACCATTTTGCCATCCTACCAGCAATGAATCAGTGTACCTTTCCCCCCCCACATCCTCACCAGCACTTATTATTGCTTGAATTTTTAATAATTGCCATTCTGATTGGAATGAGATAAACTCTTAAAGTAGTTTTGATTTGCATTTTTCTAATTGCTAGAGATACTGAAGATTTTTTTCACATACTTGTTGATCTGTTGTATATCTTATTCTGTGTTATTTATTTTTTTTTAAATGTGGTGCTGAAGATCAAACTCAATACCTCACACGTGCTAGGAAGGCATTTTACCAGTAAGTCACAACCCCAGCCCCTAAAACAGGTTTGTAAAAAAGCAATGGGATTGTATTCCAAACTTTTAAAACATTTCTATTTGCTCCCTTCTTTGTAGAACCAGGGATGTTTCTCTACACATTCTCCATTCAAATTCCTTTTTTTTTTTTTTTTTTTTTTTGCCAATGCTGCAAACAATTCATATGATTTTATCTCTTCAATGGTTACTTCCAGCTGATTGTCTCTATGGATCAGGTAACCTACATTTACTTCAACAAAAACTAAATTCAAGGACTGGGATTGTGGCTCAGTACCAGTGTGAGGTACTGGGTTCAATTCTTAGCACCACATAAAAATCAATCAATCAATCAATAAAAGTATTTTAAAAAACTAAATTCATCAAGATTTTTATATAATTCATTGTCCTTTAAGCAAACCCATCAAATTCTAAGAGTTTGTCAAAAACAGATACCCCCCTTTTTTTTGCATTTGTCAATCAACATTTCATATGCACAGATTCATGTTAACAGGATATGTAGATTTGGGACACAAAAAAGAAGGGGCAATGGCAATATTATCATCTTACTGTGCCTTATTTACAAATTTTAATATATTCTGAGTATGCTGGTTATTTCATAGTAGTATGCTTGTTTAAATTATATGTGATCTTAGAAGAATTGGAATTAATCTATCAGACTGATGTAATTATTATTTTTATGCCTGGTTTATTTTTTGTATTACTTGATTTGTCATGGTTGCTGGTTATCTTGTGGGCTTGGTGAGATATTAAAGAAAAAGAAATTAGTTGGGAAAAAGACATTTACTGAACAATCCCAAAACTTTATATGCTTTACAGTAAATGAAATGGACAAATGTTTCAAACAATGACTATTCTTAAATAAGTCATAATTGTTTTTGTTGTTGTTGTTGTTGTTCCTGGAGAAGAGTCTAACTTAATTTAGCCCATGGTGCTGAAAGTTATATATTCCTATCTAGGGGCTATGAAGTGTTTTCTAAATGAATGGCTTTGTAACTATGCAAGGCACAATACAATATTTGTAGTGAAGGGCTGCTCTTTATGAAGCTGAGAAAAATAAGCATAATGATTCAAGTGCCATCTATAGGAAATGTTGAAGTATGGTAAGGAAATTTGTAGTGTTGATTGATATATAATCTTTAGGTTATACTTTTTTCTGCAAAATAATTTAAGTCTTTGGGCTTTAATTCTGAAATGACTGAAAGCTTCTCATGCAAGGTAAAACATGGATTTTAATGCTGACCTCTCATGCTATTAGTCCTAGCTTTCTCTGTAGACAATCTAGTTTCTCTAAGTCCAACACAGAAATTGAGAGAAGCTGAATATCTGATGCATTAGTTACAATCTTTTCATGCTGCGGATGTGTTATGAGTGCTGCCATTAACAGCTGTGATTGTTGTTTGTAATTATCTCTATTTTCCTCATAGGTGGTATCTTTGCTGCTACAGTTTCTAAGCAATCATCTGTAATGCTGACTTCTCTTAAAGCTGTGATGCTCGGGACTTAGCATCCTCCCACTTGATTCATCTACGTTAGGAAAATTCCCCACAAATGCTTAATGACTCTAAATGTCAAATGTGTATTCCCTCAAGCTGCTGTTATATAATACATGAAATGGAGAAAGTTGCTTATTTCCTACTTGCTTAAATAAAATAAGTGTTTGATATTTAACTGAGGAAAATCTAAGGTTAGGTTGACAAGTTGCATCTTGACTGCACATTCTGATTGGTAGTGGCTGCCTTTGTGCTAAGGACTTTTACTCTATATTTAATCCTAACAGATGTAGGGGTTCCAGACATACACTCCCAAAATATGGCACCTTGACATATTGCATAGTTTAAACTGAAGGAATTTGAGAAGCAACAGGTGCAGGAATGACTTTCCCTGAAGCAGGTCACAAGATCATCATGTCAGAGGTGTCCTCCTCTTACCTGGAGGAAAAAGAATATCCTTATCTCTAAAGATGGAAAAATGCTGAAAGGTACCTGAATGGACAGGCCTTGCTGATCTTCCCCAGTGTTGATACTTAGTTCAAATCCCCCTGTCCCATCACATTTCTCCATGACTTTCCACTTTTTATTAAACAGCATAAAAACACTTACGTTCAGCCACTTGACACTTCATTTCCTTATGAAAGTAACTCTGTCACATAAAAGTAATGTTAAATAAATTTTATGTTTCTATCTTGTTAATTTGTCTTTTTTTCCCCAAAATCCTAGTTGAGAACTTAGAAGAGTGGAAACAACTGTATTCTGCCTCCCCGAGACAGAGGAGTAGTTAATTATTCATTCAGAGTCTACCAGTGTTTGCATGGTGATTCAAACCTATTCATTTGGGGTAAAAGATTATAGACAAATCTGATTGTGATTGGGAGTATTATATTAATTGTATAATAAACTGCTTTTAAAATCCAATAGTAAGCAATGTACTACAAACAAATGTAGTTTGACTTTAATCCTCATGGCAGGGACATTTAGCAGTACTTGAAATAGATTAAAAAGGAATCCATGCATAACTACAAAGAACCAAACCAAATCAAACCAAACAAAAACAAACAAAGCAAAACAAAACAAACAAAAAAAAATGGAATACACACTAAAGAAGTATTTTTATTTAAGCACCTATATTTTGTCAAAATCTTTTTACAAGAAACTTTTAAAATTAATCACATAAGAAATCTTAGCAATAAGTTTTTATTCCTAAAATTAATGGTTTCTGAGACACATGGTTGGCTAGAAATGTGATTGAACCTAAGTGAAGAAGGCATAAAAATTCAATAAACCAAGTTAGGATTCACTTGCGAATCAAGGTTCCAAGGGCTTTGGGCTACACTTCACAGACAGCTCTGTCATTTGACTCAACATACTATTGGCTGTTCCTGCTAACAAAACACTGTTGCATCCACCTCAGGGGAATTTTCCTTGTGATAGCGTCTGTCAGAGAGACAGTGAACAGAGACAGACATTCCAGAAGTAAGATTATGTGACTGTATTTGTCCCTGTGCACTATTAAATGTACATTCAGAAAAATCTGAGTTTGGGCAAAGACTTTCTTTCATCATAAAATAACAATTAATAACATGAAAGTGCCAAGGCAACATACATCCGAGGTCTCCTATCTCTATTCACTGGAGCTGAGTAATATTGTCCGTTGGCTTTATTGGCTTAGATTAGTTCACAAATGGGGTAACCATCCCATCTTGCTACTTTTATTGTTAAACACATTTTATGTATAACGTGTTCTTGAAAAGAGTCTTCTCCTTTGCCTCCCTTCTCCTTACTTGTTTTTTTCTATTTTTTCTCTATAATATTTGATGTGGATTCTTTTTTTAATTTTATTTTTTAGCTGTAGTTGGACACAATACCTTTATTTCACTTATTTATTTTATATGTGGTGCTGAGGATTGAACCCAGGGCCTCGCACGTACCAAGCGAGCACTCTACCACTGAGCCACAACCCCAGCCCCTTGATGGGGATTCTTAATGGAATATATATATTTGAAATGGAGTAATAGTGAATTTTTCTATAGCTTTATACTCATAACATTTTCAGCTGTTGAAATCCTCACAAGTGTCCCAATATGCTGAAGGCATACCCATTATTTTTTGTAGACAAAAAAATATAATACTCTGTTTGTCAGCATCTGGGCCACTTGGGAAAGAACAAGACACATCTGTTCTGGGGTACAGGTTTGAAAAACCAACTTTGTACCTTTGCCAACTCCAGAATTTTGATGTTCACACAACTGAAAAGGCAGCCTCTCTTTTGGTGCCAACATAGTCAAAAGCTCTGCTGACAGAAAATATAATTTGGACCCTTTTACTTTATTATAAACAACTACAAATTCTTCGTTTAAATTGTCCAGCTCTGCATGTAAAAGAAGATACCATTTGTTGTTGGGTATATTTTTGTGGTGTCTTGATGTTTTCAGCCTTCACCTTTTAATCACAGGGCAGGCTGACAAATCAGGAGCCTCTGGTTGAAGAATTTCATGAGAGGACAAAGCAGCTGGTGTGAGACTAACCTTCCCATGGAAAACAATGAAAAACTTTAGACAAATTAGAAAAAAAACAACTATTTGAAATCAATGGGAGGGAACCCAAAGCAGTCAGAAAGAGGACTGCTCTGGGTGAGATCCATATTTATATGGCTTTTCCCCTCAAGGAAAAGCTCAGCAATAGAATGACAGCTAGCTAAAGCCCAAGCAGAAAGCAATCTGTTGGAATGAGTGCTAGAGGACAGAATTTAAATAAATTTGCACTATCATGTGCGAATAGGAAGAAAATAGGAAGTAGTCGTTTACTGGTCACACTAATTGGAATTCATTTCTTTAAAGATGGCTTTCCTTTTCGACAATGGCAACACTTAAGAATATTGACAACATTCAGTTAATGAATTTGGCTAAATATGTATGAAGGTATAATTATTAGTAAATAATAAATAATTATTAGTAAATTTGTAATGTTAATAAATATTCTTCTAAAATCACTGAGAAATTATTGTCAAGAGTTGGTGGATCAAAAATTAAAACAGGATTTTTAAGCTTAAAACAAGAAATTACTTTTAAGTTTTTGAAATTGTAACTTTAATAAATTGAATTATAATTATTGAAATGAAAAATAAACTTCTGGATAGTTTTTCTTTTGAGAGAGACAGAAAAGAAAAGAAAAGAAAAATCATAATCATCAAGATTTTATACTGTCAGAGATGAGAATATGGCTATAAAAGCAAAGGGAAAAGACAGGAAGTTTATAGTTGAAGCAAATGGGCAAGTCAGAGGTCAGAAGGAGCTGAGGAGCTAGAAGGAAGAAAGTAGGAATAAGCCAAATATAGCAAACACAGGAAGGACCTTGGAGACCACTGAAGTCGCCTTTGTTTTACTCAGGAAACTTAGAAAAGACCTACAAAATGAGAGAAAACATCTACAGGCTCTGCATCTAACTAGGTCTAATGTCCGGGGGGGGAAAAATCGGATTTAAAATTGGGTAATCAACATAAATGAAGATTTTTTCAAAAGAAGACACAGGAATGGACAATCGATATATGAAAAGAAGTACAACATCAGAGATCATCAGGGAAATGCAAATCAAAGCCACAATGAAATCCCCTCACTCCAGTTAAAAGGACTATTACCAAAAAGACAAAAGAGAGCAAATGTTGGCCAGGATGTAGAGAAAAGGGAACATTTAGACAGTTAATGGGAATGTAAATTAGAAGAGATTCTATATAAAGCTATGAACAGTACAGAGTTCCTCAAAATATTAAAAATAGAACCACCATATAATCCAGCAATCCCAATACTGGGTATAAATCCAAAGTAAATGAAATCATTATGTTAAAGAGACTTCCAAACTCCCGGGTTCACTGTAGCACTATTCACAAAAGTTAAGACATGGAAACAACCTAAATGTCCATCAACTGAGGAATGAATAAAGAAAATGTGGTACATACATGCAATGGAATGCATATTCAGTCATAAAAAGAACAAACTACTGTCCATTTGTAACAACATGGATGGTCCTAGAGATCATTATGTTAAGTGAAAAAAACAGACAAAGAAAGACAAGTCCTGCATATTCTCCCTCAGATGTGGAATCTATAAAAGTTGTTCTCATAAAGTGGTTACCAGAGCTGCAGAGAATGGGAGCAAGAAGGGATGGGAGAGGTCTGTCAATAAGTACTAAGTTACAGTTGGGTAAGAGACATAAATTCTGGTGGTCTATTGCACCAAACGGTTACTACAGAAAACAGGGATGTATTGTATATTTTAAAGGGCTAGAAGAAAGGATTTTGAATGTTTACATAGAATGGAGTGGTAAACATTTGGGGAGATAGACATGTTTACCTTGAGTTGAATATTATAAATGTATATTTATATAGAAACATCACATGTGTCCCATAAATATATATAAATTTTATGTGCCAATTAATAAATTTAAGAATTTCATATACTCATAAAAATTTTATGGGAGGGGGAGAGAGCTTGTGAATGCAGGAGGAAGGGAAAAGACATCATTGGTGTGACTTCTTTTCTCATAAGGTCACTGCTCTTTTCAGATTAGGGTCCGGCTCCTATGACCACATCAACTCTAGTTACCTCCTTTATAGCTCCACCTCCAAACATAGTCACATATTTTAACATATAAATTTTGCTGAACACAATATCTACTGAGTTCTAATATATAATCTAGATATTTATCATTTTTAATTAATGTCAATGTTTATAATTTTTAATTAATATTATTCTCTATCAATTAACCCACACAAATTTAGCTAAATTACTCACTAGCAGAATAATTTAAAGGCTTTTTGGAAAACTACATTCCTAATTCCTAACTTCTTCTAAAAATAGGTTTTTTTAAGGTAGAACCAAAGTAATCATAACTCAAATTCATTATTTTGCTTATATCCTAACAAAGTGCTTCTGAAGGAAGGGAGAGAGAGGCAGAGACTGGGGCAAAAGCAGAAGGATCAGGTCAGAGATGGTTCATAGTAATTAAAGCAGAATTCTCATGGGCAGTTTTCTCAAAATAGCGATGTCTTCCTCACACTATGCATTCTAACTCTAGAGATTTTCTTTGGGGTATTTTTCGGTACTATTTAAAAACCTCCAAGATTTCTTCCATGTCTTTCCTCTATTTTCAGAAATTATACAAGTCTTTTTCTGCCAGACCCATTGATTGCCAGAGCACATCAGCTTCTACTTCTCAGTGAACATCAATCACAGTTATTTAGAGTTTTCTAGCAATTGAGGCCAAAATTTCCTTATCCTTTGAGTCTATAAACCAAATTATTTTGCAAAAAAGAACTACTTTAAAATGTGAATCTGGTTGTATCTGACATATTGTTGCCACTTAGTTTTAAAGATACTTTAAAAAGACAACTTCAATTTATTCACTGTGTGGTCATTATTAGTCTTCCATTTCTAACAAAGTCTGTTGGTTCCTTTTTAAAACACATGAAGGATATGTATTTTTATTTATTTATTTATTTATTTATTTTTTAATTGGTTGTTCAAAACATTACAAAGCTCATGACATATCATCTTCCATACATTTGATTCAAGTGGGTTATGAACTCCCATTTTTTTACCCCAAATACAAGTTGCAGAATCACATCGGTTACACATCCACATTTTTACATAATACCATGTTAGTGACTGTTGTATTCTGCTGCCTTTCCTATCCCTTACTATCCCCCCTCCCCTTCCCTCTCATCTTCCCTCTCTACCCCATCTGCTGTTGTTTAATTCTCTCCCTTGTTTTTTTTCCCCTTTCCCCTCACAAACTCTTATATGTAATTTTGTGTAACAATGAGGGTCTCCTTCCATTTCCATAGTTTCCCTTCTCTCTCCCTTTCTCTCCCCCACTCGTCTCTGTTTAATGTTAATCTTTTCCTCATGTTCTTCTTCCCTGTTCTGATCTTAGTTGCTCTCTTTATATCAAAGAAGACATTTGGCATTTGTTTTTTAAGGATTGGCTAGCTTCACTTAGCATAATCTGCTCTAATGCCATCCATTTCCCTGCAAAATCCATGATTTTGTCATTTTTTAGTGCTGCGTAATACTCCATTGTGTATAAATGCCACAGTTTTTTAATCCATTCATCTATTGAAGGGCATCTGGGTTGATTCCAAAGTCTAGCTATTGTGAATTGTGCTGCCATGATCATTGATGTGGCAGTATCCCTATAGTATGCTCTTTTAAGGTCCTCAGGGAATAGACCGAGAAGGGCGATAGCTGGGTCAAATGGTGGTTCCATTCCCAGCTTTCCTAGGAATCTCCATACTGCTTTCCATATTGGCCGCACCAGTTTGCAGTTCCACCAGCAATGTACAAGTGTACCCTTTTCCCCACATCCTCGCCAGCACTTATTGTTGCTTGACTTCATAATGGCTGCCAATCTTACTGGAGTGAGATGGTATCTTAGGGTGGTTTTGATTTGAATTTCTCTTACTGCTAGAGATGGTGAGAATTTTTTCATGTACTTATTGATAGATTGTATGTCCTCCTCTGAGAAGTGTCTGTTCAGGTCCTTCGCCCATTTGTTGATAGGGTTGTTTGTTATCTTGTTGTTTAATTTTTTGAGTTCCTTGTATATTCTGGATATTAGGGCTCTATCTGAAGTGTGAGGAGTAAAGATTTGTTCCCAGGATGTAGGTTCCCTATTTACCTCTCTTATTGTTTCTCTTGCTGAGAAAAAAAACTTTTTAGTTTGAGTAAGTCCCATTTGTTGATTCTAGTTATTAACTTTTGTGCTATGGGCGTCCTATTAAGGAATTTGGAGCCCGACCCCACAATGTGTAGATCGGAGCCAAATTTTTCTTCTATCAGGTGCAGAGTCTCTGATTTGATATCTAGGTCCTTGATCCATTTTGAATTTACTTTTGTGCATGGTGAGAGAAAGGGGTTCAGCTTCATTTTGTTGCATATGGATTTCCAGTTTTCCCAGCACCATTTGTTGAAGATGCTATCCTTTCTCCATTGCATGATTTTAGCGCCTTTATCAAATATAAGAAAGTTGTAATTTTGTGGATTGGTCTCTGTGTCCTCTATTCTGTACCATTGATCCACCTGCCTGTTTTGGTACCAGTACCATGCTGTTTTTGTTACTATTGCTCTGTAGTACAGTTTGAAATCTGGTATCGCTATACCTCCTGATTCACACTTCCTGCTTAGAATTGCTTTTGCTATTCTGGGTCTTTTGTTTTTCCATATGAATTTCATGATAGCTTTATCTATTTCTACCAGAAATGCCGCTGGGATTTTGATTGGCATTGCGTTGAACCTGTAGAGAACTTTGGGTAATATCGCCATTTTGATGATGTTGGTTCTGCCTATCCATGAACAGGGTACATTTTTCCATCTTCTAAGATCTTCTTCTATCTCTCTCTTTAGGGTTCTGTAGTTTTCATTGTATAAATCTTTCACCTCTTTTGTTAGGTTGATTCCCAAGTATTTTATTTTTTTTGAGGATATTGTGAATGGGGTGGTTTTCCTCATTTCCATTTCAGAAGTTTTGTTACTGATATACAGGAATGCCTTTGATTTATGCGTGTTGATTTTATATCCTGCCACTTTGCTGAATTCATTTATTAGTTCTAGTAGTTTCTTTGTAGACCCTTTTGGGTCTTCTAAGTATAGGATCATATCGTCCGCAAATAGTGATATTTTAAGTTCTTCTTTTCCTATTTTTATGCCTTTAATTTCTTTTGTCTGTCTAATTGCTCTGGCTAGTATTTTAAGGACTAAATTAAATAGAAGTGGTGAGAGAGGGCATCCGTGTCTTGTTCCAGATTTTAGCGGGAATGCCTTCAGTTTTTCTCCATTTAGAATGATGCTAGCCTGAGGCTTAGCATATATAGCTTTTACAATGTTGAGGTAAGTTCCTGTTATCCCCAGTTTTTCTAGTGTTTTGAATATAAAAGGATGCTGTACTTTGTCGAATGCTTTTTCTGCATCTATCGAGACGATCATATGGTTCTTATCTTTAAGTCTATTGATGTGGTGAATAATATTTATTGATTTCCATATATTGAACCAACCTTGCATCCCAGGGATGAATCCTACTTGATCATGGTGCACAATTTTTTTGATATGATTTTGTATTCGATTCGCCAGGATTTTATTGAGAATTTTTGCATCTATGTTCATTAGAGATATTGGTCTGTAGTTTTCTTTCTTTGAAGTGTCTTTGTCTGGTTTCGGGATCAGGGTGATGTTGGCCTCATAGAATGAATTTGGAAGAGCTCCTTCTTTTTCTATTTCTTGAAATAGCTTGAAAAGTATTGGTATTAATTCTTCTTTGAAGGTTTTGTAAAACTCCGCTGTATACCCATCTGGTCCAGGGCTTTTTTTGGTTGGTAGTCTTTTGATGGCTTCTTCTATTTCTTCCTTTGTTATTGGTCTGTTTAAATTGTGTGTGTCTTCCTGACTCAATCTGGGCAGCTCATATGACTTAAGAAATTTATCGATGTCTTCTATTTTATTAGAATATAGGGTTTCAAAATACTTTCTAATTATCTTCTGTATTTCTGTAGTATCTGTTGTGATATTGCCTTTTTCATCCCGTATGTTAGTGATTTGAGTTTTCTCTCTTCTTCTCTTCGTTAGCATGGCTAAGGGTCTGTCGATCTTATTTATTTTTTCAAAGAACCAACTTTTAGTTTTATCAATTTTTTCAATGGTTTTTTTTGTTTCAATTTCGTTGATTTCCACTCTGATTTTAATTATTTCTTGTCTTCTGCTATATTTGCTGTTGTTTTGCTCTTCCTTTTCTAGGGTTTTGAGATGTAGTGTGAGTTCGTTTATTTGTTGGTTTTTTCTTTTTTTGAGGAATGAACTCCAGGAAATGAATTTCCCTCTTAAAACTGCTTTCATTGTGTCCCATAGATTCCGGTATGTTGTGTCTGAATTGTCGTTTATCTCTAAGAATTTTTTGATTTCCTCCTTTATGTCTTCTGTAACCCATTGATCATTCAGTAACATATTGTTTATTTTCCATGTGATGCAGGATTTTTCCTTCCTTCTTTTTTCATTGATTTCCAGTTTCATTCCATTGTGATCAGATATGGTGCATGGTATTATCTCCACTCCTTTATATTTACTAAGAGTTGCCCTATGGCATAATATATGATCTATCTTTGAGTATGATCCATGTGCTGCTGAGAAGAACGTGTATCCACTTGATGATGGTTGATATATTCTATATATGTCGGTTAAGTCTAGGTTATTGATTGTGTCATTGAGTTCTATAGTTTCTTTATTCAGCTTTTGTCTAGAGGATCTGTCTAATGGCGAGAGCGGTGTGTTGAAGTCACCCATAATTATTGTGTTGTGGTCAATTTGACTCTTGAACTTGAGGAGAGTTTGTTTTATGAACATTGCTGCACCATTATTTGGTGCATATAAATTGATAATTGTTATATCTTGTTGGTGAATAGTTCCTTTTAACAGGATATAGTGTCCTTCTTTATCCCTTTTGATTAACTTAGGTTTGAAGTTGATTTTATTCGATATGAGTATGGCCACTCCTGCTTGCTTCCGAGGGCCATGTGAGTGGTATGATTTTTCCCAACCTTTCACCTTCAGCCTGTGTATGTCTTTTCCTATCATATGAGTCTCCTGAAGGCAGCATATTGTTGGATTTGTTTTTTTGATCCAGGTTACCAGCCTGTGTCTCTTGATTGGTGAGTTTAGCCCATTAACATTTAAGGTTACAATTGAAATATGATTTGTACTTCCAGTCATGTTTATTTATTTATTTATTTTAGTTTGGCTAGTTTTTACTTTTTGGTTGTTTTCCTCCCCCTTTACTGAGATACCTCCCACTGTTGGTTTTGGGCACTGTTTTTCCATTCCTCTTCTTGTAGAATTTTGCCCAAAATGCTTTGCAGTGCTGGTTTTCTGGCTGCGAAATCTTTTAGCTTTTGTTTATCGTGAAAGATTTTAATTTCATTGTCAAATCTGAAGCTTAATTTTGCTGGATACAGTATTCTTGGTTGGAATCCATCATTTTTCAGCGTTTGAAATACATTGTTCCAGGATCTTCTCGCTTTCAAAGTCTGTGATGAAAAATCAGCCGTTAACCTAATTGGTTTACCCCTGAATGTAATCTGCCTCCTTTCCCTCGTAGCTTTTAATATTCTCTCCTTGTTCTGTATGTTGGCTATCTTCATAATTATATGTCTTGGAGTTGGCCTATTACAGTTTTGGATGTTTGGGTTCCTGTAGGCTTCCAGGATTTGGCAATCCATTCCATCTTTCATCTCTGGGAAGTTTTCTAGGATTATTTCATTCAATAGGTTGTCCATTCCTTTGGCTTGAATCTCTGTGCCTTCTTCTATCCCAATGACTCTCAAATTTGGTTTTTTGATGAGATCCCATATCTCTTGGATAGGTTGCTCGTGAGATTTAAGCATCTTTTCAGTATTGACTATATTCTTTTCAAGTTGATAAACTTTGTCTTCATTATCTGATGTTCTGACTTCTACTTGATCTAGTCTATTTGTAATATTCTCGTTAGCATTTTTAATCTGGTTTATGGTTTCTTGCATTTCTAAAATCACTGTTTGGTTTTTTTTTAAGATCTCTATCTCCTGGTAAAGCTCGTTCTTTGCAGTTTGAATTTGTTTGTTTAGTTGGTTTTCAAAATATACTTTCAATTCTTGGATTTGCTGTCTCATGTCTTCTCTAAAATTCCGTTCCATCTGAGTTAGGTATGCCTTGATTTCTTTCTCTGTCCATGTTTCTGATGCTTCTAGGTCCTCCTGTAGATTTAAGTTGTCCTGCATTATCTGTACTCCTTTTTTCCCTGGTTTTTTCATGTTGTTCACGTTACTTTCCAGCTCTGTTTGACTGCTTTGTAACTGCTTTCTCCTATACATTTGTTTTGGCTTTGTTTATATCTGTTGTTTCTCCTTTGTGGTGGGAGATTATGCCTATAGATGTTGGGCTTTATTGTACTTTAGAGCTGATTCATTCAATTTATAAAGGGCTTCCGGATTTTGTATGCATATAGTGATTTGTTCTTTGTTCTTAGGACTTTATGTTGGGTGCTATGAAGGTATACGGGTTAGTATGTCTTGGCTACTTTAGAAGATTGCTCTACTGAAGGGGGATGCTAACCGTCAATTGGATCAGGGTGTTGGTAGTAGCTAGGTATTTAGGAGCACTATAGACGGCCTCGAAACATTCACCTGTTTGCATTTAGACAGTTACACGAAATGGAGGACGTAATGCTTGGGATGAAAGTTGGGGGGAAGGGGAAGGAAGGTGCTCTTGAAAAGTAAGAAGGAGGGGGAGTTAGATAGCATAGAGGAGAATGGAAAGAACAATAAAACTTGGAAGGGGAGAGAAAGAGGGAAAAAGGGAGAGAAAAAATAAAATAAAATAAGAAATAAAATTAGGTCTTAGAGATCCATTTTCTTCTCTTCCCGTAGGCAAAGCTGTGCCCTCCGGGCTGAGATTTGCCCTCAATGTGTCAACAGCAATCCCTGTAAGGCGGCTCCTGGGAGTCTCTCAATCCTGTTGGTCCAGAGCCGTTTCACTTCTACAGCCCCTCCTCCCCTTCCTCCTGCCAGCCAGCCAGGTCCTGTGCACCGGAGGAGGTTCTCCAAGGATTTGGTTACACTTTCAGCCCCTCTGGGTGCTCTATTTCCCTAATGACTGAGCACTCTCTCTGTCATTCATCTGAGCCCCAGTGCTGTGGAGCTGTGTTCTGGGAGTCAATAGTTTAATTTTTCTGGACCCCGTTGGTGGGCACACCTTCGGAGTCTGGCGGCTAAGACCATTGGTGTCGCCACTGGTGGTAATGGGAGTTGGGGGTCGAGGATCCCATCTGCTTCCCTCAGCCCCTACAATCATGACCACTCTGCTGGCAGTAGGAGGAGTTGGGGGTCTGGAGTGTCCTCTGTTTCCCTCCGCCCCTACTGTCACGCCCTCTCAGTTGGCGGTTGGGGGAGTTGGGGGTGGGGAGTCTTCTCTGCTTCCCTCCGCCCCTACAGTCACACCCACGTCACTGGCAGTATTGGGAGTTGGGGGTCGAGAGTCCTTTGGCCCTTACAGTCACGCCTACGGAGAGATTTTGAAGTTTCCCGGTTGTTTGTATCTGATGCAGGTGGGAGTCACACACCTGCTAAAGTAGATTCCGCTGGGAAGGAATCTCTTTGGCCGAACTTTGGTGACTTCCCCTCTCTGCAATGGCGGGCCCCTGCCTCCTTGCTGGAGTGTCCGAAGGGAGGGGTGGAACTGGCTTGTCTCTGGTCTGCCCCAATCTCTGGTTTTAGTTCCCAGTTCACTATTTCATAAAGGCTTGGTTAGATTTCCTTCACGCTGTCTCAGGGCGGGGAGCTGTTTGCCGGGTGGGCGGGGCCGTTCGCAGTGGGGGCGGGGCCGTTAGCAGAGCCAGGCGGGCAGGGGGCCGTTAGCCGTGTGGGCGGGGTGTTAGCAGCGCCGGGAGGGCACAGGCCGTCTGCGGGCCAGGCGGGGACTCTTCTCGCTGCGCGGGCCACCGGGGGCTGCCTGCAGAGCCGAGCCTGCGCTGGCCGGGGGCGGGGCCGCCAACAGAGCCGGGAGGGCAGGGGGGGGCAGTTTGCCGGGTGGCCGGGGCCGTTAGCAGAGCCAGGAGGGCGCAGGCCATTTGCCAGGCCAGGTGGGGACCCTTCTCGCCGCGCCGGCCGCAGGGGGCCACTTGTAGAACCCGGTAGGCAGCGGCCTCGTTGCTAACAGCCGGGCAGACAGGGTGGCCAATCACTGAGCGAGCCGGGCCGCCAGGAGAGCCAGGATGGCGGGGGCCGTCTGCCGGGCCAGGCGGGGACCCTTCTCGCTGCCCCGGGCCTCCGGGGGCCGCTTGCAGAGCCGGTTGGGCGGTGGCTGCGGGATTGGACCTCTGCGCCCGCGTGGCAGGCCAAGATTCACTTGTCTGGGGCCAACTGTCACCTCTAATATAACTTACTACTTCCTGGCAGGTCTCCTTTCAGCTGAATTTTGCTAGAAGTTCCTCAGTAGGTAGAATGTAGCTGTTTTAATGGGTGTTTCTGATCCGGTTAATGTGGAGATACTGAAAGTGCTGCTTCCTTGCCGGCTGCCATGTTGAATCCTAAGGATATGTAATTCTAGGAAAACAATTTAAATCAAAAGTGTACTGGCCACGTACACTTAACATATCAAAATTATAGGTATTTGCAAAGGGGGAAAATACATAGGCATATGGTGTTGACTGGAGCCTAGAGGGGAGACTATGTTCTGTTCAATATAGAAAACAGATTACAAAAATCAACACTGAGAAAACGTGCATGAATATTCCAGTACACACACACACACACACACACACTCACAATTTGCAGAGCTGTTAAAATTACAGATGGCTAGCTGGTTGTTAAACTATTGATAGCTTGAAATTAACAAATATGGAGGTATTTTATTACATACAGCTTTTCTGACCTTAGCAAACCCTTCCATTTGTGTCTTTAGAACCTCTTCCCTTTCTCATGCTGGCAGAGAGATAGATATTTATATGAATTACCTATAATAGAAAGAAAAAAAAAAAGCCTGAGAACTGAGAAAAAGAGAGAGATGGACAGACTTATGGAGAGAAAGATTTCTACTGGCAGAGTTTGTAGAAGCAACCAGTTAGGAGAAAGGAGCAAAAACGATAGTAAGATACCATGTGGAAATGAGAACATGTTAAGACCCTGGAAATTAACTTTCTTGGAAGCTAACTCAATATATAATGTTTCCCTTTTAAGGAGTCACCCCTTGAATGTTCAGATAGTTGTCTGATTATTTTGGTTCGTGTTGACTATGATCTAGAATGTAAAGAGACAGCCGAGAGTGAAATCTAGCTCTATCTATTCACATCTCAATCTCCTACCCAGAGGGAGAATGATCAGGATCCTGAAAAGCTTCAAGAAGAGAGAATAAAGGGCTGTGAGATGCTTAGATAACATGTGAGTTTAAAATGATGTGAAGAGAAGTCCTCACCCTCTGTACCCTGACCAACAGTACAAGGCTGGAAGTGCAGCACCTTTTATAAATTGCAGAAAATCTCTCCTTGGAGTAAATAAATACACAGGGCACCAATTCTCAGAAATGAAATTGCAAAAAGTGCCTCGTCTAGACAGATAAATTACAGAAAAGGTAAAAAAGTACAAATCAGAGCTGTATGGGTTGGTCTTCAGAGCACGGCCTGCATGACCATGCTCAGTAGACCAGTTATGGTGGAAACGGAACCAGGTTGAAAGTATTTATGCCTGTGTAATTGCCTGGACTGCCTTCTGTGTAACTTTTTTTCCAAGAAGACTCATTCCAAACATTACTTTAACTTACCAGATTAGGTCAGCACTACATTTCAAAACAAAACAAAAAAAAACAACAACAACAAAAACCCTCCAATGCTTCTGCTATAATACTAATGTAAATAGAGCCCTAATATCCAGAGTATACAAAGAACTCAAAAAATTAGACAATAAGATAACAAATAACCCAATCAACAAATGGGCCAAGGACCTGAACAGACACTTCTCAGAGGAGGACATACAACCAATCAACAAGTACATGAAAAAATGCTCACCATCTCTAGCAGTCAGAGAAATGCAAATCAAAACCACCCTAAGATACCATCTCACACCAGTAAGATTGGCAGCCATTATGAAGTCAAACAACAACAGGTGCTGGCGAGGATGTGGGGAAAAGGGTACACTTGTACATTGCTGGTGGGACTGCAAATTGGTGCAGCCAATTTGGAAAGCAGTATGGAGATTTCTTGGAAAGCTGGGAATGGAACCACCATTTGACCCAGCTATTCCCCTTCTCGGTCTATTCCCTAAAGACCTAAAAAGAGCATGCTACAGGGACACTGCTACATCGATGTTCATAGCAGCACAGTTCACAATAGCAAGACTGTGGAACCAACCTAGATGCCCTTCAATAGACGAATGGATAAAAAAAAATGTGGCATTTATACACAATGGAGTATTACTCTGCATTAAAAAATGACAAAATCATAGAATTTGCAGGGAAATGGATGGCATTAGAGCAGATTATGCTAAGTGAAGCTAGCCAATCCCTAGAAAACAAATGCCAAATGTCTTCTTTTATATAAGGAGAGTAACTAAGAACAGAGTAGGGACGAAGAGCATGAGAAGAAGATTAACATTAAACAGGGATGAGAGGTGGGAGGGAAAGGGAGAGAGAAGGGAAATTGCATGGAAATGGAAGGAGACCCTCAGAGTTATACAAAATTACATACAAGAGGAAGTGAGGGGAAAGGGAAAAAAATACAAGGGGGAGAAATGAATGACAGTAGAGGGGGTAGAGAGAGAAGAGGGGAGGGGAGGGGAGGGGAGGGGGGATAATAGAGGATAGGAAAGGCAGCAGAATACAACAGACACTAGTATGGCAATATGTGAATCAATGGATGTGTAACTGACGTGATTCTGCAATCTGTATACGGGGTAAAAATGGGAGTTCATAACCCACTTGAATCAAAGTGTGAAATATGATATATCAAGAACTATGTAATGTTTTGAACAACCAACAACAAAAATTTTAAAAAAAGAATTATAATGCAAAACAACAACAACAAAGTACATGTATAAAGGCATCAATTGGTGTGAATATCCTTTATATACAGAAATATGAAAAATTGTGCTCTGTATGTGTAATAAGAATTGTAATGCATTCTACTGCTGTCATGTATTTAAAAAAATGAAATCAATAAAAGATAAAAAAAATCTATTTATTTAAAATGACCTTTTGTCTGTTCTTACATCTAAACTAAGTTCATCAAAGACAGAAATCACATCACATTGAACTCAGGGTCCTAGCACCTAGCATGCATGGTGCTTGCTATACAGTAAGACCTCAATAAATGTTTGTTTAGCTGTCTATCCCTTGCAAAGCAATGGCATATTTACAAAAGCATTTGATTCTCTCTTAAAAATTTCTAAAGAGAAGAGAAAACTAATGGTTCAGAGACTTAGTAGCACACAGACACTCCATTCCACTTGACAGATTCAGTGAAGAGCCCTTTTTTAATTAGGCAAGTATAAATGCAGCATTTTGAATTATTAATGCATACTGTCTCTTCTTTAACCTAAACACATATTCAGGTAGATTCTTAAAAATAAAATCCTCCAACCTTAATCTATTTTATGAAGTCATATATCTCAGTATATAATTTGGAAATATTATGAAAGGTACTAGCTAACTAACTAACACAGTGATTATTTTTAACACCTATATTTACAATGTACAGGCCAAGTATCTGACAATTGTTCTTAAATACACAAAATGCTATCATTACAACTGGTGCAATGGTATTGCAATGATGATAACAATAGTCTTTGGATTAAATTTTTAGATTTTTAGTTTAAGAGACAATGGTCAATAAATGAAACATTTGAATAAGTTATTATCATTCATTGTTATATGGAATCTGTGCTAAGAATTCTTAATGTTAGCTTACTCTGAAACCTTAGGATCTGCTAGAGTCTATAAAGCCAGGGATGTGTAGAACCTAGGACTGTTCTGACATTTTCATAGTGTTTTCAGTTTTTGTAAGTAGTCATTTGCGTCAAAAGGTAATAAAGCATAAAAGCCGTGCTAGGGTAGCAGTGGTTTCATAAAACTGCCTCAACAATGAAATTAGTAATATACTGCAATGTTTGATAGCATGTCTTTTTCAGATGTTATCTAAATGCAACTTTCAAAACCCTGGGGGAAAAGACAGTGCATTTTAATTTTACGGGTGAACAATAGTAGGTTCAGTGTATTTAATTGAAATTCCTGTGTGCTTGGTCAACATGATAGGCAACGATTACCTAAACTTAATTTTTTTTAAACTTTGTTCTTTTTCTTCTTTATAAATTGAGGGAAGAAACAATAAAAAATTAAGTATGTGAACAAAAATTTAGCTAAAAGTATGACCATCAGAGAATAATTCATATAGGAAAAATGGAAAATATCATATGTAGGTTATGCAAATTTTGGTACAGCTATAGAATGGAATAAACTACGCATTCATAGAACAAATGTTCCAAAATATATTTATCATCTAAAAGGGATGTAGAGATTTTACTGTTGTTTAAAAGGCCAGTTTAAACATGAATATATTATAATTCTCAAAAATGTAAAACTGTAGTAATAAGTCTAACAGAAACAGAACAAATTTAGCTGATATGAAGTGGGAAATATAGATACACTTACTTTCTAATCTTTTACATTTTATAAAATGTCAGAACAGTCCTAGGTTCTACACATCCCTGGCTTTATAGACTCTAGCAGATCCTAAGGTTTCAGAGTAAGCTATCATTAGCACAGATTCCAATTAATACATAATTGCCTTAAGTTTAAGTTTTCTAAATGATATTGTTTAAAAAATATTTTGCTTTTATTTTAGAAGCTGTGGGTAAAATTATGCAGGAACAAATTGCATAAAAGTCCTTTTATTAATCCCTCTCTGCAATACTACTTACTTGTGAACTCAAATCTTTTAAAATTGTGTTTGCTTCTGATGTTAGTAATTCGGCCCAAGGTAACATTGTACTAATGTGCTCATATACAAGCCTTGCAAAAGCACTGGTCATAAAGTAATAAAGAGACCAAAAGATAAAATAATAAATTGTCTGCAATCACATGTAGAAGTAGAGCTTAAAACTAGGCATGAATAAAGAATTTAGTAAGGAAGTGAGACTTGAAGTCCTGAAAGGTGTGCAGTCTGAAGACAGAGGGATTTGAAGCCTGTTTAATTAAGAGGTGGGGAACCCATAAATAGCTCTGCTATTTCAGGGGCCAAACATTTCTGCCTTTCACTAAAGTAAGAAATGCCATGATTCATTGATTCTTCTCTGGTTTAGGGTAGAGTAAAAAAAAAAAAAAAAAATTAGTCTTCAGAATACCAGTGACAGAGAGAGAGGGATAGAAAAAAAAAAGAGCAGAAAACATAGGGAAGGTAAATCCAGGATATAAACACATAAATACGTGGAAACAAAACCCTACATCATTTGCAATTTAAGAACAAATGAATAAAACAGCTTGGCTGAAACTAAGCATTACTGTCAATCCATAGGGACCACTATAAATGGAAAGATAAATTGGGGTTAGATTATAGAAGGCACTCACTATAAGCTAAGAAGAGTAGCAGACTTTAACAAGTATGAATAATCACTGCTGATTTTTAAGCTAGACGTTGTAGAAGTTTAAATGGAGTAAACAAACTAGAAACACAAAAGAAGGAGTAGAAAACAACCTCTCTTAACAGCCTTCCACATTCCAGGCACGCTTCTCCTTAATTTCCCACTTGATATTTACAGCAATCCGATAAGGTCTGTATTTTAATTTTCTTTATAAAGATGAGGAAATTCGTACTTAGATATTTTAAGTAATGTGGTTGCTTGAGTTAGGGAAGAACAGAGACCATCAAGAGAGTGTT
Source organism: Marmota flaviventris (assembly GCF_047511675.1). NCBI lineage: Eukaryota > Metazoa > Chordata > Mammalia > Rodentia > Sciuridae > Marmota > Marmota flaviventris. The sequence continues at coordinate 98,898,888 of NC_092502.1, forward strand.
CAGGAGACAGGCTTCTGCAATGGTGCAGTAAGGACTTCCCAAAGTCCATTTTTCCATTAAAGTAATGGAAACACAGTCAAAATTGTCAAAATCAACTTTTCCAGAATGCAGAAATTAATTTAAATCTTGAAAGAATTTAAGGAATGATTTTAAAGAAAAATTCCTGAATTTTGGTAAGAATAGCAAGCTTTTGTGGTATTCTACCTTGCTCTATTCTCATTCCTCCTTCCCCAACTCTACAGTAGCCAGGAAAATTAGCAGCCTTGTAACCATGGTGACTGTGAAAACCAGTCTTCTTTCAGAAGTAACTGAAAGAAGACTGGATTGGGAATTTCTTTAAAAAACTCCATCCCTGGAGAACTGTCATTATTTTTTATGTCTTTTAATTCCCTGGAAAATCTCCACTCACAAAGTGTGTCATGACTTGACTCAAAACTCCCTGGGTAGGAAAATCTCTATCCATAGAATTTTGAACAAAAATAATTGGCCACAATTCCTCATAGGACAACTGTCTGAAGTGGCAGGACCCATTGGAAAAAAGAGGAGACTGGTCAAAAAACTTAAAAGAAACTATATACCCATTAGGAGTTTTGAAGAGCCCCAACATATTCCTGGGGGTCTAGAAGTCTATGTGCAAGGGCAGAGAATCGCATACACCCAAAAGCACCCTTGAAAACTTTAATGCCACAACTAGCATGGCCAAATTAGCAGGTTCCAGCGAGAAGCTATGGGAGATTGGAAGAAGTAAGACTCACATACACAGATCTTGAAGATATCCAGCTGGAATGGGGCAGAGTGCTGCTCTCTGATGGAAAAGCAGGCCTAAAGAATGACACCAGCAATCTTGATCATACATGTTTCATAAATCAAAATAAAGACTATACAAGCATTATTTTGTGTATTTATGAATGTTACAGAGTCAGCAACAGTATGCAGCATTTCCTCAGTTACATTCTATGATTGCAATGTGCAATGTTAGGAGCATTGTACAGCTCTCAAGAAAGTCCATTGTTACTAATCGGTGGGCAGATTCAGGAGCAGTGGAACTGGTGAAATATTGTAGTTGTCTTAGCAAGGAAGTTCCTTCATTCCCAGGAGCTGTGTGCCTGAGAGTAAGGTCAAAGCTGATAAGACTCTAGCAAGAGAGTCTCCCCATAGAGAGTATTGCCATAGCAACCAGGCATCCCACACCTTTGCACAGAAACTTTCCCAGGCACCAAGCATGCCACAGCCATGAAGTCATCAGGGACCCCAATCTCAAACATTGGTCTCCCAATCACTGTCACCGCTTTCCACACTTGAACAAGTAGGTAGACTACGACAGAGCTGTAAACTCTCAAGTGCTGAAGGTATACCCCAACACACATAAAGCTCTTTCAGAAAGAATAGAAACTTACTGATAAAAAGTAACTAAGAAGTTGGGTGTGGTGGGACACGCCTCTAATTCCAGTGGCTTGGGAGGCTGAGGCAAAAAGATAACAAGTTCAAAGCCTACTTTGGCAACTTAATGAGGGCCTAAGCAACTTAGCAAGACCCTGTCTCAAAAATTAAAAAATAAAATAAAAGGGCTGGGGATTTGGTTCGGTAGTAAAGCACCCCTAGGTTCAATCCCTGATATCAAAAATAAATAAATAAATAAATAAGAAAATGTTTATAAAATCAAGCTGATTGTTAAGCCTTCTTGGCAGTGACATCAATTGTTGTACATGACAGAGAATACAGGATAAGTCCAAAAGAGTCATTAAAAAATTTAAAACAATAACAAAGAGCAGCAACCACAATCTTTAGATAATGCATATGGATTTCATTTTTAATGATGCTAAATTATATTATTGAAAATGTTTACTTTAAAAAAAAGAATATTCAAAGAAATAGAAAAAAAGTATGCCCAATATAGAAGAAACTAGTCAATAGAAACTGTCCATTAAAAAATAGATGCTAGCCTTACAAGACAAAGTGTTTAAATCAGCTATTTCAAATATAATATACAAAGGAAACTGTATATAAAGAGTTGCACAAAGGATTGAGAACATTGTGTCACCAAATAGGGAATATCAATAATGAGGGAGTAACTAAAGGGAACCAAACATAAATACTGAAGTTGAAAATACAATCACAGAAATGAAAATTGACTAAGAGGGCTCAACATAAGATTTGAGTTGGAAAAAAGAAAATAAAATCAGTCAACTTGAAGATAAGCCAATTGATATTATTGAATCTGAGAAGCAGAAAGTAAAAATAATTGAAGAACAAACAGCACCGTATAGATCTGTGAGACGTCATCTAGCATAATGACAGATTCACAAAAGGAGTCCAAGAAGAAAAGGAGAAGAAGGCAGAAATAATATCAGAAGAAATAATGGACTGTATGATAGATTGTAAAACATGTTAGATTGTAAAACAAAACTGATGAAAAGCATTAATAAAACATCCAAGAAGCTCAACAAACTCTTTTAGAATAAATTTTAAAAATCCATGCATAATAGTCCACTACCAAAAACGAAAGATAAGAGAATATTGAAAGAAGCAAGAGAGGAATTATTCTTCATCTACTAAAGACCTAAAATAAGTTAAACAACTAATTTATCAGAAACAGAGTGATGAAACAGAGTGGGATGACATATTAAAAGTGCTAAAAGAAATATAAAATGTCAGCCAAAAATTAAGTGATAGATAAATTAAGTATCCTAGACAACTAGAAACTATGAAAGCTGGTACTAATACACCAGCCCTATCAGAAATAATAAAGGGAATCCATAAGGTTTCAAGGAAGGATATTTTATAGAAGCTTGGTTCCACAAAAAAAAAAAAGTCACTGATAAAGATAACTACATAGGTAGATGTAAATGTAGAATAAATGTATTTTTGTTTTTAACTTCCTCCTCCTACCAGACTTGGATGATGTCATAAAATAATAATTATAAAACTATATCAATGGACTTTTCATATATAAATCAACAATACATATAACAAGAATAGCAAAACAGATTGGAGAAAGAATGTACCATATTAGAGCAAAGTTTTGTATACTTGAATTAAGTTTATGTCTATCTCAACTAGATTGTTTTAAGATGTTAGTTTATAAATATCCTGCTAATCACTAAGAAAATAATCAAATGACATAGTTAAAAAGTCAACAAGGAAATGACAATTTTCAACAGGAAAATACCTATTTAACACAAAAGAAAAATTAATGGACTCAAAGAGAATCACAGGACACATAGAAAGCAAATAACAAAATAAACAATATAAACTGTGCTTTATTAGTAATTACTTTCCACGTAAGAAATTTAAAAAGTAGATTAAAACCCCAATCAAAAGGCAGAGGTTGCAATGAATGGATAAATGCCCCACCTATATGAAATATCTTTATAAAAACATTTCTTATTTTAGGCACAAATAGGTTGAAATGAAATGATGAGGAAATGTATACCAGTCAAACAGTAACACAAAGAGAGGTGTTATGGATATACCACAAATAACAAAAAAATGGATTATAGGACAAAAGAAATTGTTAGAAGCAAAGGACATTTTACAACATTAAGGGATTAATCCCTTAGGAACATACAACAATTACAAGTATATATTCATTTGAAAACACTGACCCTGGCTTGGGTTTTGGCTCAGAGGTAGAGTGCTTGCCTAGCATGAGTGGAGGCACTGGCTTCAATTCTCAGCACTGCATATAAATAAACGAAAAAAATAAATGTCCATCAACAACTAAAAAAAAAAAGAAAAACAAAAACAAAACAAAAAACACTAACCCAAATTAGATGAAGCAAAACTGACAGAATTAAAGGAAGAAATACACAAATCAATAATAAAAGTGGAGATTTCAATACATGGCTTTCAATGCATAGAATAGCTAGCAGAAGATCAGCAAGGAGATAGAAAACTTTAACAACCACAAGCTCACTAGACACCTACATAACACTCCCTCAAATAGCACATTCTTCTCAAGTGCACATGGAACATTCTCCAGGAAGAGAGACCACATGCTGACCCCTGAGCAAACCTCCATCAGTTTGGTAGTACTGAAATTTCAAAAACTATATTCTTTAGACACAGTAGAATTAAATTAGAAATTAACAATGATGGCATTCAGGAAATGCTCAAATGTGTGTAAATTAAATCACAAGCACTAAATGGCTGATGGGTCAAAATGAAATCAAACAAAAATTTTATTAGAAATGAAACAAAACAAAAATATAATGCACTATGTAATGCATCCAAAGCAATGCTTTAGGGAAAATACAAGGCTATACACAAAAACATTTAAATTTTTTTCTCAAAGATATAGCTTAACCTTTAACCTAAAGAAATTACAAAAAGTAATGTAAACTAAACCCAAACCACACAAATGGAAAATAATAATAAAGAGAATAGAAATAAATGAAGCAGAGAATAGAAAACATTAAAGAAAGCCGATTCTAAAGCCAGAGAAGTCAGCAGAACTGGTTAACTTCTTGTTAGTATGATCAATAAAAAAGAAAGAAAACTCTAATTACCAAAGTCTGGATGACAAAACATCACTATCACTCTTATAGAAATGAAAAAAAAAATTATAAAGGAACGCTGAGTTATATGCCAACAAATTAGATAGCTTAGCTTAAATAGATAAAGTCCTGTTAAGACAAAAATTACTAGAACTGACTCAAAAGATTATCTGCACCAACCTATAGTAAGTAAAGAATTAAATTACTAATTAAAAACTTTCCATAAAGGAAATACTATACCTGAAGGTCTCAATGGTAAATTATACTAAATATTCAAAAAGAGAGTAAATAAAACTCTTTCAAAAACTTTTCCAAGAATATGAGAAGGAAACAGTTCTCAGTTCCTTCTATGAGGCCAGTAGTATCATTATACCAAAACCAAAGACATCACACACAAAAAAAGACGCTATACATCACTATCATTTGTGAGCATAGGCATTAAAATCCTCAACCAAATCCAAGAATACATAAAATAGTTTTATACAGCATGATCAAGCAAGATTTACCTCAGGAATATAAGGATGGTAACCTTAACATCCTACACAAATTCAATTACTATAATACAACATAGCCACAGACTAAAAAACCACAGGATCCTTTCAATCAATTCAGAATATTGCTTAACCAAGTCCAACATCCTTTCATGATAAAAGCACAGAACAAACTAAGAGTAGAAGGGGACTTATTCAACCTGATAAAGGGCATCTGTGGAAGAACCCAACACTAACTTAATGGCTAAAAGAGTAAAGAATTTCCTCTTACGCTAGAAATAAGACAAGTACATCCATTCTAGTCATTTGAACTGGACATTGTGTTGGAGGTTCTCTATAGGGAAATTTGGCAAGAAAATTAAATGAAATTCATTCAGATTGGAAAGGAAAAAAATCAGTCTCTACTTGCAGATGACGTGACTCCATGTTTAAAACAGTTTCTTCTTTGCAGCATAATGAAAGGTGCTGCAGGTATAGGAAATCTCTCCCGATTCTTTGCTGAATTTCACAGAGGAGTTTGTTTCCCCACCTAGAGGTCCTCTCCTTCCTTCCATGAAGTACCTTATGGCTTCCCGCTAGCCACAGTAGATCAGAACCTTCTCATGCTTGGAATCTCAAGACTTTCTCTTCTGGAATGAGCTGGGGAAACAACAACAACAACAGTCAATCAATCAATCAATAAACAAACAAACAAACAAACAACAAAAACAAAAACCACTCTGCTTTTAAAAGGGCTCATGTTGGCGAGGACATGGGGAGAAATGTACGCTCATACATTGCTGGTGGGGACTGCAAATGGTGCAATTATTATGGAAAGCAGTGTGGAGATTCCTCAGAAAACTTGGAATGGAACCACCATTTGACATCAGTTATACCCCTCCTTGGTTTATACTCAAAGGACTTAAAGTCAGCATACTACAGTGACACAACCACAATTCACAATAGCTATACTATGGAGCCAACCTAAGTGCCATTCAATAGATGAATGGATAAAGAAAATAAGATATACACAAAATGGAATATTACTAAGCTATAAAAAGAATGGATTTATGACTTTTGCCAGTAAATGGATGAATCTGGAGACTATCATGCTAAGTGAAATAAGCCAATTCCCCAAATGTTTTCTCTGATATGTGGATACTAATTCACAACAATGGTGGGCAGGCTAGGGAAAATAGAGGTACTTTGGATTAGGTAGAGGGGAGTGAAAGTAGAGAAGAAGGGATGAGGGGAGGAAGACTGCAGAATGAATCAGACATTATTACCCTATATGATTTCATAAACAGTGAGTTTCTACATCATGTACAACCAGAAGAATGAGAAGTTATACTCCAATTATTTATGATGCATTAAAATGTATTTTAACTATCATGTGTAACTAATTAGAACAAATTTTAAAAAATAAAATAAATTCTAAAAAAGAGCTCATGTAATTAGATCAGCCCAATAAGACAATTTCCCTGTTTATGGGTCAACTTATTTGAAACTAAATTTGAAAAATCCCTTCATAGCAGTACTTAAATTAGTGTTTCTCTGAAAAACTGGGAAAAGGAATATATGCAGCAAGGGCCAGGAAACTGGGAAAAGGGACATCTTGGAATTCTTCTTGGCATATTAGCTTTCAACAAACTGACTAAACTGTCAGAGACACATGTATAAGAAAATTTTCTGCATGACAGCAGAGATAATGAATGCCAAACTCATGGTATTGTAGTTTTTCTTTGTATTGTACATTAAAAGATTGATCATTGGTACAGTGGAGTGTGCGTGTTACTAGGGTATAATATGAGTAGACAGTGGCTAGACCACACGGTGAAGTGGAAGATAGTAAATGAGGCTGCACAGACAGGTAGAATCCAATGCTTTTTGCTTCATTAAAGAAATTAAGCTTTATTCCACAGACTGCAGGAAGCAAGAACATTTCCTTGTACACAGATTACTCTAATAAGCAAAAGAAAAATGGGCTCTGGAGCCCAACTGCTTGGGTTTACATCTTGCTCTGTTCACTGTTAGCTCTGTAATCTGGGACAAGTTATTTAATCTCCCTCTGCTTCAATTATCCCATCTGTAAAATTCAAATAATACAGCTACTTACTTTATGGGATTGTCTTGGGGAATAAGAGTTAACACCTGTAAAGCACTAGAAGAGAGGCAACAGGTAATAAGTACTACTTAAGGATTTGCCAATATGGTCATTGTTGAAATTGAGGACATCTTAAAAAAGCTATTTAAATAATGAAAGCAATGGCAGTAACAACTTGGACACTTAGATAAATATTGAGAAATATTAGGTAGTAAATTGGACTTAACTTTGATATGGGGATGATGCAAAAGCAATTTGAGAAAATGACTCCTAGGATTTCTGGTTTAAATGAATGGGTAGATGATGTTTCTATAAGCCAAGGCAAAAGAGAAAAAAACCATATCTGTGGTGAGGCTGGTTGGGTATGGATGGTCCCTTTGGGCAGTCAGATACTTGTTTGAAAATAAGAGTCCAAAATCCAGAAATGCAGATTCTGGAGTGATTTCCATTTAAATGATAGATAAATGAAATTATCTAGGAAGAACTGATAAAGAGAAAAGAACAACAGATCAGTTACTGAAACCTGTCAAGAATTAAAGTTATGGCAGAAGATGAAAAACATTCAAATTAGACAAAGAGCCAGTAGTCAGCGATTTAAAGGAACATTAGGAGAATATCACAATATCTAAGAGAATAAGTAATTTTAAAAGCATGTAATGTAGACAATATAATCAAAAGCTGAAAATATGGACCGAATAGTGTCCATTGGTTTTAAAGTTAACACTATGATATCGTTAGGGTTCCCAGCGATAATAGGAACAGGGATGAGGCAGTAGCCAGGCTACTGTGGTTGGCAGAGTTCAGGGAAAAAAAAAAAGTCCTCATATGCTAGAAGGAAGTTCAAAAGGTGAGTAATTTGTCTGCCCAGTGTAGCTTGTCTAGTAAGTAAATTATCTAGCATGTAGCACTTAAAATTCTCCACAATTATAGTTCAAAGCATTTCTCTAACAACATAGTTAGCATTAACTTCATGTGAAACATAAACTACCTATGATTCGAAGCTCCAAATGCATCTCAAGAATTTCTGGATTGTCTTTAACTCCAAGAAGATTCCAAGTCTGGAGGGCTATTCCCCTGAGCAATAACAGCTGACATTTGTTGAGCAGTTTATCAACTTGGTATGGGTTATGTTGTTCTCATGCATTAGTTCAGTTAACCCTCACATAACTCAGCAATCAAGAAACATTATTGTCTTTATTTTACAGTAGATGAACTTTCAGTTTAGAAAGGTTAATGAAATTGCCTGGGGATACAACTAAGGAGTGGGAGTGCCCAGATTGAAATATAGTTACAGTCTGTACACTATGGTGTGTTCACTCCAGATTCTCTTCCACATGCACACAGCCTGAATGAAAAGTTTGGTTAAGGAAACAGATGGTGATAATCAAAGGGGATGAGGTTTCAGTTATACAAGATAAGTAATTTCTGGAGATCTTCTATAGAGCATAATGACTATAGCCAACAATATGCTATCATATACTTAAAATTTGCTGGAAGGTATATCCTAATAAACACTTTAGAAATTAACTCAAATGCTTAAGGACCCAGGAGCTTGACTACTTATCAAGGGAATAACTCAAGTCTATGACTTTTTCTTTTTCCTTCTTGATTTTGCCTTCAATCCATGGCAGAACATATCATCACCACTTAAACTAAAGAGAAATCAGAAAACAGGAAATGTGAACTTAAAATAAGAAAGTCAGCCTTAAGTAAACGAAGGAATCAATGAACTCTGGGATCTGCCCCTCTGCTCCATTCTCCTTCACTTCCATGCTTACATGAATGGGCAGATGGTATCCCTCATTCCCCTCTGTTCCACTCACCACAGCTCATCGAACCCTGGCCCTGGCATCCTATTCATTCTACAATCAAAATACATAGAAAATTACATCAGATGTTTCCATAGGTTCTTACACATTTCAAGAATATTTCATTCTGCTTTCTTTTTTCTTAAGCTTTGCCCATGTATTGAATAACTGATGCTATTTAATATCTTGCCTTCTTGCCCTACTTGAGGAGTATCTTCTGATCCTTCCTTACCTGAAGTCTAAGAGATCTTCGTAGATGTTTACAATTTTTTTCTTTCTCATATTTTCTGGTTAAATATTCATGCCTCTTCAATAAAATGATAGCACATTTTATGTTATTTACTCATCAAAGGGTCATCTTTCATATAATAACCTCTAATTACAAATACTGCCACATAAAGGAGGGAGTGTGTCACTTTGTTTATACCACTGCCAGAATAAACAAGTTTAAAAATCAGTCTTCCAGAGATACTTTTAAGAAAAACAAGAAAACCCCAATCATGGGGACTCCAAATACTGTGGCAGCCTGGTGGGAGCTATTTTTGAACAGAGAGACCTCTTGATGTCCCTCAAATTATACCACTGATGTTGCCTCCCACTCTGTTTATAAGTAGGACCATCCCAGTTCAAACTAACTCAATACCATTTCTTATTAATAAATCTGGAAGATTCCTAAGGAAGAACGTGTAAAGTAGGGTAGGGAAACACTTTTCTCTCAATCCTCAATACTATTCATAGAATCAATTAAGGACACCCTGGACATGAGACCTAATCTTAGATATAGAGTTTTTCTCTTTAATATTTTTAATTTTACTTTTAAAATAATTTTTTTAAAACTGGAAATATATTTTGCCAAGTGCGTGTCAAATGTCAGGCACTGGAGACAAAGCAATGAGCAAAATGAATTTAGTTCCTACCCTAGGGTATCTTAATTTCTATCAAAAGAGATGGATGTCAAATAAATAAAAAAAAATCGCTGTAAAGACATTCTGGATGCTTAGGGAGCATATGAAGGAAAACTGAAGCTATATTTTTTAAGGGGCAAAATTAGATGTTATGTATTTCCAAATCTGCAATAGTTTCCATAGTTTATCATTCCTCATTGAAAAATACCAAAAGAAAATAAGTGGAAGTGAAAATTAACTTAATTGAATGCCTTTGCTGGTTGATGTTTATCTGTAACTACTCTTATAATTACTAAAAATGGTCTGAACTTGGTAGGTAGCAATCTTATATATCTCAAGTATAATAGTTTAATTCAGTTTAGAATATAATTTTATAGAGATTGAAATTCACAAATGGCAAGTTTTTTAGTGTTTTGATATATCAAGTGGGTAGATTATTCCCAAAAGGTATTTCTTGAGTACCGATAAAAACAAAAGCGATTCTACCTCTTTTGGTCTATGTACTGGTAAACACTTCTTACTAGGAGAGAATCAAAGGATGTCTCTGAGAAAAACCAACACAAATTTATCTGGCAAGGTAATTAGGATTCTAAACTGACTGCCTCATTTTAAGTTTTCCAAGCATCAAAGAATCACAGGTACAAACCTTTCCTTGAAAAGACATATGTTTTATTGAACAGTAGGATGCAATGACCTCTGTAGACACTGACTTACCAATAAACAACACACACATACAAACATTTATTTCAGTCATCCATAATATCTGCAACACATAACAAACTGAATAAAGCAAAAAACCCCATAATTGCTCATGCATATTCTGATACAGGAACATAATAACTTACAGCATTTTAAGATGAGACTATTTTATTGATCAATTGTTGCTGCCCAATCCCTAGTTTAGGATAAAATCTGCTTTTATTTTGAAATTAAAAGCAACAAATACCTTAACCAAACAATCATCCCATCAAAGTAACAAATATGGATTTTATCAAATTACTCTCTTTCTAGAGGTCAAATAAAATAAAGCAAAGAAAGAAAAAATACAGCCATGCATCTATTATAATTCTTATTCTTTGATAATATCACTATACTTGAAGATTATAGGCCTTAAAATTAAGTGTTTTATTATTTAAGAGCCTTCTTCTTTTTTTCTGTAAACCCTAAGAAAAAAAGATCTTTTGACAGCCAGAACTTTGAAGAATCAGTGTGACAAAATATGCTTCAAGCTCAATTACTAAAAAAGAAAAGAAAAAGAAATAGAAAAAAAATTGGTGGTGGAAAGAAGTCATTTTCATAGTTAAGTTTTAAAAGGGTGATCATAATATGACATACATATTTTACATAGAAATGAAAATAACACTTTGAGCCTTAAAATCACTTTAAATAATTCATGATTTTAATAGCAAAATTCCAAAATAGAAAATACCACCACCATGAATAAAGATTAAAAGAAAATTAATTATTGAATATCAGTTGCAATGAAGCTGCCTTCCTGACAGACTACTGAGCACAAGGTTTTACCCTACCAAAGAGTCACCACATACACCTAATCCACTGAAATACTTTACCTCAAACTTTATATACCATCTTTCTTTTTCTGGAACTATATAGAAATTAAGAAATACATTAGAACACATTTTGAACCAAATCACCATATATTAAACGCTCCCAAATTTGTGCTTCTTTAGGTTTCCTAAGTGGTTCCTAAGACTGCAGAGGTTCATTTCGCATGAATCTCATGGGAACTCACTGCTACCTTTTTAAATTACCTGGCAGCATTAAAAATGAAAATTCAATAAAGCAGCGAGCGAACACATTTTGGGTTTTTAAAAATATACTCCAGTTGAGGGAGGTGTTGTCTGAAGTCTGTGTTCACTACTACTCTAATAACAGCACTTGAGTAATAAGAAATACTCAAATAACTCTAAGCATAGTATTCACAAGAAAGTCCACAAAGTGATCAAACCATAATACAAAAGTTTCAAGTATATTTTTTGCTCTACAAATATTTGCCTATTACTTTATGAGTCTAGATTTACAAGAATGGAGCACAGTAACTATGAAATGGGAGTACAAAATTCCATTTAGCAGAGACCTGTTTATTTAAGAAAGTTTCATGCATAGTAATTGAGGTAGTCAAAAAAACATGTCTTAAGAGTCTAGTGAACAACTATATTCAATCAGCTTGATCCTAAAGTGGTGTCTACTCCTTCCAAACAACTTTATTAATTCAAAGAGTGAAGAATGTCACTCTGGGAACAAGTATAGTAAAGCTGTTGAGATTTTAACCTATAGGTCACAAAATCAAATGCACAGCTCAAGTTTTTTGAGCTCAACTGTCTAGGAAGCCTTGTCAAAAAAGTTTTTGATGAAGACAGTGTTATATTCAGAATTATGGCAGAATGGAATAACTTTACAGGTGTGTGGATGTAGACCCCTGACAAGAGGAAGAAGTTCTGGAAGGCAACCAGGACACTATTTTAAAAGAGAAGGGTTCAAATAAGAATAAAATATGAAAAATAAAATATAAAAAGTATTCCTAATACAAAAGGAGACAGGTATGAAAAACAATAAATGAATTCAGTTGAGTCCAGGTCAAAGTATATTCTTCTTTTTTTATTGAACATAAACCCCCAAACTCAAAATCACTTTCCATTTTTTTCTACTAACATACCCACTCTGGATTTCACATGATTCAATTCAATAAACTTTGCCCCTACATGTTTAAAACACTGTGCTTGAGGTTGGGTGGGAGGCAGCACTAAAAGATGTTAGAATGAATTAGCACTGTATTTGTAAGATAATAAAGCATTTAATTAGATCATTTTAGCTTATTTTTAATTCTAAAAATTTTATACATGTATTTAAATGTTGTTAGAAGGGAGATGAGGCGAGCTTAGACTAGAGGGCATTAAGAAGGAAAAACTTCTGGGAGATCCCCAGACTCTGAAGTTACTAACAACTGCTTCAAAGCATGAGCTGAGAGTTAAGTTATTTCAACTTTGCATAACTTCAGTATTTTCATGTTCCTAAATTACTTGCCTTTCAGCTTAAAAAAAGACACAACAGTAGGCATTTGCATTAGCAAGCACTATCTAGCTCACTTAAGTCAGTATTATGAAGAAGTATTGTGTCTTCTACAATGGGGCTAACAGTAATTAGGCACAAATGGAAAAACACTTTCTCTCTCTCTCTCTCTTTTTTTTTTTCTTCTTTGGTTGATAGTCTTTCTTCCAGTTTATGCTTTGGTACCTTAATTTAACCATATGTTGAAACAACTAGATTGTGGTCAGGGATTTCCCATTTCCTGTAGAATCAATTGGTTAGGCTAGTCTGTGAAAGCAAGTATTAAAGGTAAATGCATGTAAGGCTATTTCCACATGCACTGTTCAAAGAACTCCTTTCAAAATCCTTTGACTTTATCAGTGCATAAAATAAGTGAGCTTTTTGATGACCTTAATGCAAAGGAAAAAAAGGGTATATAAACTATATATCTATATTTATCTATGGATATTTATATATACATATATAGAGATATCTATATTTACTTACATATAGATATCTATATCTACATCTACATTTATATATGGATATAGATAACCTTAACTTTTCTTTAAATCCTAACAAGTTCCTTCCTAAAATTCAGACGTAAGAAGATAATTAATTGTATATTTATGAAAATCTTAGGAACCATTAGATTGTAACTACCAAGTTTTCCATACACATGTGTAACATTTCAAAAATATTCAGATGTTTATTCCAAAATACTTAAATGAAATTTTAGCAAGAGGTATGTTGTCTAAGTATTTATATTAATGTTCTCTTCTGGTAGACTATTCCTAAACTTGGTACTTTTGAAATTTGTCTTCTCAGACTTCTGATACAGTATATTCTTGTCTTTCACTCTATCTCCATGAGAATTCTAGACTATTTTCTTTCACTTACAAATAATCAAAGCCATATACTTCAGGCTTTCCTGAGTAGTGTTGCCCTGTGCCAACCTTGATGCATTAGCTAATTCACCCATTTCACCCTAAGAAAGACTAGATATAAATCACTCCAGCCCAATTAGACTTAACAACCTTTTCTCTGAAAGTTATAAGAAAAAAGAGCAGGAAGCAAATATAGAGGGGAGTACATTTACTAATAGAAATGACTGGTTTAAATTTAAAAGAACTATATAAATGCTAGTGAAAAAAATCTATATTCAGGTGACTGATATTGTAATTCTGAGATAATAACACTATTTTGTCACTAACCACAATCTAGTTTCTTATAAGAGGCAAATATTTTATCTTAGTTGATTATGATTTATGTAATCACTTATCAGCCAAGCTTAGAAGAAAAATATGTATTATGTTTCTTTTAATTATATGAGATCAATAACAATGATAAAATGATTAATCAACCTTTGATGATTTATTATTTATGCCATTGCCTATTAGATGCAAAACTCTCTCTGAAGTAGCTTATTCAATAACTACCTTTTCTCATTTATTTTTGTTTTCTCTTCCAACTACAAAGAATCTTATTTCAACAATAGCAATAAACATTTTTTAGGGGGTAGTATCAGGGATTTAATTCAACGCCACTCACCATAAGCTATATCTGCAGCCCTATTTTGTATTTTATTTAGAGACAGGATCTCACTGAGTTGCTTAGTGCCTCACTTTTGTGGTGGCTGGCTTTTAACTCATGATCCTCTTGCCTCAGCTTCTGGAGCCACTGAGATCCTAGGAGTGTACCACTGCACCTAGCCAATAAACATTTTTTTTGATCAGCTATGTGCTAGACATTGAAAGTCCAAAAATATAATATCTGCCTTCAGAGAGCTTATTGTGTGCCTGATGAAAGAACTAAATACATGAAAACAGAAATGTAAGTCCTAGGCAGTATAAAAGGAGCAAATTGGTGCTTTCAATCATAATACTGACTATTAAGATGAGCAAAGCATGACAAAGGAAATAGCATTGAGTCTGGGCCTTATTACATACAAAATGAATAGAATCCCATTAATAGTGAAATAAACAATTTATTGAAAAATAATAAAGGAAGAGTTTGGGCATTCTGGGCAGAAGAAATGTATTGAGAGAATAACAAATAAAGGTAATGAAACCAAAACCAATCTAATATGAGAACATACAGGCACTTCCTTCTTAGGAGTCAAGGATATTCATCACTCCGTATGATATTCTTTTGGCCTTACCAGCTTCTGGAACAGCTCTGCTTTTAACATTTGAACAATTTATTGCCTAATTATTTAGTTTGCCCTTTGAAGAGTCAGTCTGCAGGACACTTTCTGAGTATGAGCACAAAAAGTAAGCCCTTGGAAAGTTATCTCACCCATTGCATTAAAAGCAAAATAACCTTTTATCAAATGCTTTGTAACCATTTAGAATATTGGATTTGTATTTTAATCATTGAGTTCAACCAGGATATAGCCAGTGGGAAGGACTTAATTACAAACGGTGTCTTTCTCATGGCTATGTCGCAATCCCAAGAGGTTCTTTAATGAAGTTCTGAGCCCTCAGACAGGAAAGGTCAAATGGCTTTCCTCCCCCTGGTACCTCAAAGTGCACATAGCTGCACCTTTATCTTAGCAGATGGTCAACCAGGTATAATATTAGCCTGAGGCAAAAATTCCAGGAAACTAGAGTTCACAGGGAAGCAATTCTTTGGAATTCAGTGGATAATAGAGCAGCCTGTTTCAGAGATTGAAGAGGGGATAAATTTAGATAATCCCCATTTGAGTATAAATATATATTTTATCAGAAATATATTATACCAGGAGGAATACCTTGCTTGGGAACTTATTACATATGGAAGATTGATGATATTTTAGTTTGATATTTTTTAAATGTTGAAAAAGTTCTTTCTGTGCTCATATTGTGCACGTATTTAAATTTGTAAAAGGTGCCTTTTGGGCACTTACAAAGTTTAATAACTTTTTGATTCATTCTAATTGTACAAATTGTCTTAATTATAGCAAAAGAATAAGAAGTTACATTTTATAACACCCATTTGACTTTTCTTCTTATTAAAATACTTTTGTGTTACACTAAACAAGATCTTCCCTAAGTGTGTTTATTGTTCTCTCTTTGAACTGTGTGTATAGGTTAACTTTTACAGAATTGGCTTTGATTTTCAACTTTGATTTTTAGGGTTTTGTATTTCTTGCACTAGAACACTAGTCAGTTAATTAAAGTAGAATCTGACAAGAATCCTAAGCATAAATATTGTAAAAAGTAATATAGGAATTTTTATTTTTTCTTGAAGTTAAAAAAAAAGGTGGCCTCCTGGCCTTCACAAAATTGAAAACAAAACCATCAAGCAAAACAAAACAAAATTAAATATACAATGAAAGATGTGAGTTTTCACACAAATTACTAATGTTCGTAATTAGCAGGAATCTTTAAATACAAAGTATTTTTTTCAATATGTTTTTTTTCTTGAGAAGACATTTAGATCTTTAATTTTTTATAATTTACACCATTGTAAAATATTAAAAATCATGAAAATAGATACACATTTTTTTGCTTTTTTTTATAATTGTTTTACTATAGGTTCTTATAGTACCTGTGCCCTGATGCAAAATTCTAATGCCTAATCAAAGTAAAGTACACCTCTAAGAAGTTACTTGGCTGAACATTAAGTGAACACAAAAATATTTTTTAAAAGATATTTAATTCTAAGGTAAATTTTAAATAATTAGCAAATCTTCTGAACCCAGAAGTAAATGGAAAGTACATAATGTCAATTAAACCAAGCTTCAATAACACTGAAAAGCACACACTATAGACAAGAAAACTATTTGTGATTAAAGCACTGGGGATCTTTCAGCAGAAACTAGTTAATTACACAACTGAGAAGAGGAAGTTGGAAGTAGAGGTGGGGAGGGATTGACAGGATGACTTGTCAAGAGTAGCAGAGGTAAGAAGCTTTCATTATTTCTGGAAGCCTAACTCAATTGTTGGGGTTACACCTGAAATGGAAAAAAAAAAATTCTAGTAACATACTATGGTGTGACTAATTTGGCAAACATTGTCTTATATGGCTAATCAAGAATTTCAAGGAGAATGCAATGGATTCTCTTCAGGCTGTAAGAGAACACAGCAAGCACAAGATAAGGGAATGCATGCCCTCCATGAAACAGCTGATCTCATTTACTTCCCAGGCAACTGCCAGAAGTTAGGTTTTTAGCTAGAGAAAGAAGATCAGTGTTTAAACTGTCTTTATGTAATTTCTGAGCCATACACCACCAGCCTCACCACTTTTGTGGTGCTTTAATATAAAAATTGTAGTATATTTAAAACTAATTCCTTTATATTCTTTAAAACGTTCACCATCCTAGACATTTTCAAGAAAAAATATAAAAACACTTCACAGTTGAAAAGTACAGATGTATCTGATTTTGATTGTCAGTTACTGTGGAGGCTTCAATATTCACTATGTTAACAGAATTGCAAAACCCTTAACCTGTTTCCTCTATGATGAAAAAGGAAGGAGGGAAAAAAGAAAAAAAAAAAAAAAAAAAAAGGAAAAGGAAAGGAGTTATGCCCAGGTTTTGAAATTTTCAGAAAAGTGTTGAATTTCCTGATTGAAGGACTAGAGTTATGGTCCAGTGTAACTATCTTCATCTAATGGGGGATGTGTGTGGCTAGTCTTTGATCCAAAATAAGAAAAGGAAAAGAAAAGAAAAAAAAAAAATTCCAATAAGCACGTGTTAATTTCTCAAGGATCCAATGACCTGGAGC
Organism: Marmota flaviventris; assembly: GCF_047511675.1. Lineage (NCBI taxonomy): Eukaryota > Metazoa > Chordata > Mammalia > Rodentia > Sciuridae > Marmota > Marmota flaviventris. Next base: position 98,916,428 of record NC_092502.1, read on the forward strand.
CAAGAACCGCTCGGATACTTCTGAGAAAGGCGGGAAGAAGCTTTTTCTTTTTTACCTCTTCTTTTCCCGCCTCTCCCCAGAGGCCAGGAGGAAGCAGTGACCGCTGCTGTTTAGGCTTTATCTCTAAGACAATAGCGCCGCTCTCCGCCACCGGGACAGCTCAGATCTCGATCGCCTGCCCACCACGAGCTCATTTACCTACGAGTGTCCCCTGACCGCGGTCCCTCCAACCCCGCCTTCCTAGCTTTTCTGCCCACTAGTCCCCTGTTCCATAAGACCCTTTGTGCCATGGGTCCTCTTCCCCACTCTGGCCCCAGTCTGAGTCGCCGCGGTGCGAAGGAGCCTGCAGTCTATCCGCACCTCCCCCCGCCTGCGGGGCAGACCCCCGGGCGAGGCGAAGCACCCCTGGACGCTTCCCAGCGCCCTACGCCCGCAGCGCGCTGCACCCCAGACTCTCAGGCTGGCCGCCTGTGTCTCGCCTTCTCCCTGGCTTGGGCCCCTCGGGCTTGTTTGCTTGTCCTCAATCCCCGGGCCAGACCCGCTCCCTCCTCCCGGCTGCTTCAACAGCCGTTTGCTTCCTGCGGTGTTTCTTTTTTTCCCTTTCCTAGGCTCCATCAAAGGTTGCTCTGTTATTGAAATATGAAGCCATTTCCTCTCCAAAACCCTTGGTTACTCAAGGCGGGAATCAATGGACCTATATACTCTCCCTCAAGTTATAAATAAATGTCTATTTGTCCAGGAGGCGTTTCTTTCGTGTCCCGGCATCTTCCCTACTGGTTATTTAGGTGTGTGTGTGTGTGTGTGTAAGCGCGCGAGCTTGCGCGCCCTGTCCCCATCTGGTTCTAATCCTGAGTATGGATCCATAACCCAACTCCACCCATCCCGTCTCCCCTTGCATTCCTCACTCTATAAATAAATCCAGGTTCTTTGGGCACTGTCATTTAGGGATACAATAGCAGTTGTTTGTTAACAGAAATTTGAAACCAATATTGATACTGAGTCCATCAAACAAAAAAATATGCTACAGGCGATTTGGGCAAAAGTTTAGGAAGTTAAGGAAGTTTTATGTGCTGTTATCACAGTTGTCTATTTGTTAAGGAAGAACCTCTTCTACCATTGGATCTTCTGTTTAAGCAGGGACTATAAAAACAAGGCGATAAGTGTGTGGGGGGTCTGTCTCACCCAGCTGCCTCACAGACCATTCCACAGACCCTTCCTCCATCCCCTCTGGACAGATCAAGGAATGAAGTGTTAGTGTGGGTGGGGTCTTGTGGTTGAGATCGCCGCTTTTCCTTAACCCCAGAGAGGGATGGTCTGGGATCTGAGCAGAGGGGAAAGTCATCTAAGAGACTGCTGTTTTACAAGGTCTGGGCACAGAATTGCCCCTCCCTTCCTCCCTGAAGTTTGCATGAAGTGCACGTTAGGCTGTAATTAGGGGATCTGGGAGGAGAACTTTCCTGGTGACGCTTTGCTTTTCTTCTGCTCTTGGTGAGAAAAAGTGCCTCCTTCTTCCCAGGATCAGGACCTCTGCCATCCAGCGCCACAAAGAGACATTCTGCACACACACGCGGGCGCGCGCGCACACCCACCCACACACATACTCGCCCAGAGACAAACTTAAGGTGAGGAGAAAGAGCGCTAGCTTCACTTGATCTCCAGCTTCCAACTTAAGTGGGACTTGAGGGCATCTGAACCTCTGGATTTCAGGACAAGGTAAAACTTCCAATGTATATGTTTATATATATATATATTTTCCTTTTTCGGGCATACCTTGGTGCCTTTAAGATTTCCTAGAGCAATGCATATGTAATGTATACATATATCCAATGAATTTTATTATTTTCTTCAGTTTTCATTTCAGTGTAATGACACCCCAACTTTTTTAAGCTTCATATTATCAAATAAGATCCTGTTGTAACAAACAGGAATCAATCTGGAAGTGGGGAAAATTAACTCTAGTTTTTCTAGTTTTTGATAGTGCTACTATAAAGCTGGTAGGCTCATGGTTTCCAGGTGGTGACTTTTCCATCTGTATTTCAGTAAGCATTTTTATAGCACCTGAGATGAGAAAAGGATGGTATAGGCTGAAAGAAGAGTGGAGGCATGGGAATGCCCATCCCAGATTTATGAGTTTTGTTGTAGGGACTATATCGATTGATGAAAATTGGAAAGATATTTTAGTCATAGATAATACCTGTTAGATTAATAATTTTTAAAAATTTTATCATCTTTGGTCTAGTCTTCTCCAGCTAATTATAAAATGAAGACCAGAGAGTCATGATGCATTTTATACATACAGCAATGTTGCTAGGTAATTTCTATATGCCAAAAATTTTAAAATTATAGTTATTAAGATTATTTTTAAATTTACTTAGAGAAATTATTTATATTGAGGTCATTCACCATTGAAGATAAACCTGAAGGTTTGGGGGATTAGTTGTATTTGTTTTCTTCCATTGAATATGACTTGTGTTAAAAATAAGATCATTTGTTATTTTGAAAATAAGTTATTTTATTTTCATTTATCACTGGAAAAATACACACAGTGGCCAGTACATTTGGGAATTTTTAGGGTGGAAAGTGTTCCTGTACATGTTCCAGTGTGATGTCATAAAATCAAATATACTGGCTGGGCTTTTGGACGCTAGAGGTTCTTAAAAAATAAAGTCTGTAAATTAATTTCTAAGGAAATGTAATGGCTATTCATTGCAAATGTAGTTTCTGGTAAGCATTTCAATTTCGTTATTTCAGTGTCCTAAATTAGCAGTAATTTTACACACATTTCAGTGACTTCGATATTTTAATGGAATCTCAAAATGGGTATATTGTCTACCAAAAATATATCATTGTAGTTCTCTCTGGATAACTTCTAAGGAGATAGTTCTTAATCCTTACATCCGTTTTTAAACTTCAGTTTCATTTATGTGTATGAATGAAAGAAAATTTCCCTTTCATTCAATGATATGGAATGTCTGTCAAAGGAATACTGGACATTTAAGCTTTATTATTTAGTCACTCTTTGATATCTATTATTAAAATTGTGTTTCAGCTGGGTAAACCAGTTATCTTTTTGATGACCTCTCGATTAAATTAGAAATAGCTCAGAAAAACTAGATAAGAAGTAATTTCACTTAGAGCTAATTAAATGATTAGCAGAAAACCAACAACCTCAAGAGACCCCTGGTCCACAGAAGGAATGTACCCAAGAGACCAGTATTATAAACAGAAGTTCCCAGTAGGCCCTGGCTTTCAAAAAGATACAAGACAGGGGGAAACATCATGTTCTTATAAAGGGAACCATTTATTTTCAACAAGGCCCTGTCTCTCAGAGGAATGACTGACATTATAATTTAAAAGTACTGAAGTAACTTTCACAGAGAAGAATCAACGTGTTATATCCCTAGTGGTTTCACTTCATTTTCCTTCTTTGGGAACAAGTAACACATCCAGGATAAACACATTCAGAGCTAAGTAGAAAAATACTTTATTAGTAGGCTGTCTACTGAACAGTCATGCCTTTCACCATTGGAGGTGTGGAAGAGTAGCCATTTCTGAGCCCATGAAGGTAGCACTGCACTTCATCTTTGTAAAGATGAACAAGAATCATATTCAGAAAATTACTCCCTTCTTCAGAAAATACTAGTTTTCATTTCCTTTTGCCCCATGTACATTTTATTTTCTAGACTATCTTTTTAAGAGAAATGGTATCCCACCAATTAAAATTCCAACAAAATGTAAGGCAAATTTGAGAATAATTTTCATATTAGAGTCTTCTATTGCTTCTAATTAATTTTCCAACATTCTGCAGTCATTATTAGTAACCATAGTACTTAGTCTATGTCATTTAAATGTACTTAGCCTGTCATTTAAAGCTAACAAATGTTATTGGGCCAAGTAGGGAGCAGTGGAGACCTGAATATATTTGGGATTTTAATCAATAGTGTTTAAGGAGGATTAAAGGAAACAGCTGGTTAAACAAATATTAGGTGTAGAGAGGATGGGATGGTATAAATTAATAATGCAGCTCTTTATTTACACTGTGAATAGGAGGGTTTGTCATGGTGGAAGATGTGAAGCACGGTCCCTGTTCGCCACCTAGTGGATGAGTCAAAGAAGTCTCTTTCACCAGCAAAAACTTCTGAAACTCATTTGGTTGACATTGTTGAACATTAACTAAATGTCAGATATTGGGGTATGTGCTCAGAGTACTAGCTAAGGTTAGCATACAGATATTAGTACATTTTGTTACATATTATTTATATTTTTCAGCAAATGGAAAACTACAGTAGTGAAAATTGCTTTTAGATAATGAAGGATATTTTATAAAATTTTGTTCTAAACACTAATAATCGGCATGCGTAACAACTTCATCTATATTTATTCATAAGCATTTATATTTATTTATTTATTTTGGTGAGGGGTACTGGGTATTGAACTCAGGAGCACTCAGCCACTAAGCCACATCCCCAGCCCTATTTTGTATTTTATTTAGAGACAGGGTCTCAATGAATTGCTTCGTGCCTCACTTTTGCTGAAACTGACATTGAATTCATGATCCTCCTACCTCAGCCTCCCAAGCCACTGAGATTATAGGCTTGTGCCACTGCACCCAGCTACTCATAAGCATTTTTAAAGCAAGAAACTTGTTTTCATTAGATTAACATAACAGAAAAAATAAAAATCCTAGACAAGAACATCCATATGGAAAACCAGCATTTGAAACATTAGGATATCACACAAGATTAATTTATCTAAGTATTGCACTGTTTTCAAAAACTTTTCTCTAGGAGATATATGAATTATTACTTCAATTGGCTTCTTGCAAGATATATGACTTAATGGCAACAGTGTTCAGCATATCAGCATTAATCAAGACAAGTTGTGAAATTCAGATCAGAAGGTAAAATGCTTCAGAATGGAAAAAATATGAATTTGTTACTTGCTAAGCTTTTGAGATGCAATACATAAATAGAGTTAGGCCAGCTGTTGTGGAATAGAAAATTCCTGTTTAGGGAAATTGTCGTTTTCTGCATGGCAGTGAGACCTCCACAGTGTACAGAGGAGAGCTGCTCATTAAGTCCTTTTGCATGAATGCCACAAAATATGACGCATTCTGATCCGAGGTGATGACTGGAATCAACAGCATTCCTTCTGCAAAACAAAGCACAACATCTTAACCCAACAGGTCATTATCCACCAAGAAAAAAAAAAATCTGTAATTTATCTTATTTAGAATGAATCAGATACTCATTCTAGGAGAAAGCTAGTGAGAGATTGCCTAAAAGACAGAGGTCTCGTAATTTGAAGTTTAGTCATGGATTGGAAAATTGTGTTACAAGAAGTTTTAATGGTTTCAAATGCCTTAATGGTACTAGACAAAGACAAACTCTTCAAGAGACAACAGCCACACCCACTGAAATGATCTGAAGCAACCAGAGTCTGTTATACTGTAATTCTGTGTCATTAGCTTTACCCACTTATGATGACACAGGAGGAGATGGATGGATTCTTAGCTAAGTTTCTCAAAGAAATTCAGGATGTGTTTTAAATACCAGATATTGCTGGATTATTTTGAGTATCTAGTCATTGTTTTATAGTTTAAGAGGGGTGGTATTTGAATGTAGATAATCCTAGAAGACCAGATAATTATTTACAAAACAAAACCAGAAACTATCAGTAAAAATAATTTGGAATAAAGGGTAATTATCAGTCTTGTCAGGATAACAGAAATTTTCCTTCTGTCAAACCCAAATATCAAAAGAGAACAAAATTTACTTGATTAGTTTCAATAAATTTCAATTACTTTAAGATAAAATTGAAATTAAATAATATTTTAATTTTCACTAAGTTTTATGGACATATTGGTTCAGTCCACACAATGTGACTTTTTCTCATTTTGACTCTGAATTTTGGGAGATCTTCTCAGTCTTTCATTCATTTGTTCATTTTTTTTTTCATTCAACAAAATTGTATTGAACACCAGCTATTTCCCGGGTACTGTGCTACCACTATGTGGTAGACCCTGCTTTTCACTTTGTAAAAGGAAAAATCTGGTATAAAATAATCAGAAAGTCAAAATTAATGATAATGAACCTAAAACACTGCACGATCTGAAAGTATAATTTGAGTAGGAGAAACAACCAAAAGTTCTAGCCTCATAGTTTTAGGATTAAGATAATTTTGAGCTGGTATCTTTAAGAATTCATTTTCCTTGTTTGCCATCTCCTGGAAGAATGAGTAAGAACTTTTGATTTTGGTTGTGTGGGCACAAACAAGCCTAGGTGGGCACTCTGATGCTCCAGAGCTCCAAGAAGGCTAGAGTTCCAATAATGTCTGCTTAAAGAGGAAAAGCAAAAATGCGTTTTGTATACAATAGTTCTTCACCCATTTGCAACTAAAAGTTAATCTGAGCAAGAATGATTTACTGCTTAGCATTTGCACCAGAGAGGCACCATGCTAGGTGTTTTATAGTAATTTATTCAAAGAGTTCATAAACTAGAGGAGGAGACAGATGAGCACACATAATGAATTACTAGTAAAATTTGCCAAATAGGTGAAACTTGACTTTCTAGTCTTCTGGGTCTCCTTCCTCAGCCCTTATCCAAACTTTCCAACTGCTTCTACCTCATAAACTGAGACTCCTGTCCTGCTCTCCAGCCCTGCAAGCCCAAGGATCTGATACTTCTCCTGTTTATTGATTTCTTGATTACACTTAAGTGTGAATGAGTTTTACTCATACATTTACATTACAAGCCTTTTATCTCTTAAAGTAAATATTCTGTTTTCTGTAAAAATAATTTAAAACATCTAGAGGCCTTCCCACTCTTACACTGAAAGGTATAATTAAGTGTAGTTTTGTCCTCCATGGTTTTCAGTCTCTCAGTTATCCACACTCCCTATGTGAAGACACAGGATTCCCTCAAGGCTTATTTACAGGATGGCAAAAACCATATCTCCTGCTAGCCACTGGCTCCTTTGATCAGAACCTGATCAACCTGCCCTTCTAAACACCCCTCTCTGACTTAATCAGACAAATCTCCCCGCTTTCACCCTTAGAATCATTCAAACCATTTCCTGTTTGAACATTGCTGTTTATTTCAACACAACAAATGCTAGGGATCTTCTCAGCCCTTCATTATGAGCTTCAGTTGTGGCCCCTGGATAGGTAGAGAATCCATGGCTCCTTGCATTCCCCTGTTTGGGGTTCTCATGCATCCAAAATATCCAGCCTTCGTGGGAGGCAGCAGGGAGAATGCACACATTTGGTGGAAGAACTCTTCAAAGTCAAGGAGCTGGAGGAATACAGGGATATGTATAGGAAAAGCACAGGAATTATTCTTGCTGTTGAAAATTTGAGTCAAAGCCAACATCTTTTAAAATATACATGCTCAGTTATCTAAGTGCAATTGGTTTCAGAGAGCTTTCAGCATTGATGCTGATTATAGACCTTGGAAAACTAAATTTGCAGGGAAAAAAATCCTAAAATATACTTTGGCTTTATAAAGTAACACTAATCAAAATCATTCCTTCTCATTTTTTGTTTAATTAACATGGCATAATGATCATCATGATTTATTAGGCATTTTAAATTAATCTATGTAAGTTTTTCAAATTATATACCATTGGATTATGTCACCTTAATCTGGTGATCCTGTAAGATGCTTTTCTGGTCCTATAATTTAAGTATGTGCTTACCACTTCTCAGATTGCTAGAACTAGTGACCTTGATTTGGAGATACGTTTTTCCTCTGTCTTTTCTTCAGCTAGAGGAGAGGGGTCATTAGCTTGCCTAATTCACCTCGCTGGCACTTGCAAATTACATTCAGTATGTGTTCTATAAATGCTTACTGCTGTTTCTGTCAATGCCCAGTAATATGCAGAACATGGGGCTTCAGGGGCTCTTAGACTCCTATCCCCAGTGCCTGTACTTTTAAAAGTCAAAACACCTCTCAACTCAGACCATTGCCTGGCTCTTGTTCTGTTTCCTTATCAGTCTTCTTTCTGCCCATCAAGTATGCTATTCATAAGGTGCTCCCAGATTTCAGAAATGATTGTAGTATTAGATTAAAAATGTAAGTAAGATTAACTGAGAATGTCAATAAATTTCTAAATGTAAGAAAAGCAAGCCTGGAGCGAAGAAATCTGTTCAGAGGCATTTGCAACCACGTGGGTAGGATCTACCAAGGTTGCAGTAATTGGATGTGGAGGAGAAGTCTAAAATGATGTAAATGTTTCAAGGATGGATGATCACATGAATAGGGATGTAAATAACTAAGAGTGGGAATGTAAGAAGAACAAAAGTCTCAGGGAGGAAATGATGAGTAAAGTTAATGAAGTACCTCTGAGACAGCTAAGAACCCACATGAGTTCCGTGTATATATCTCAAATACATTGGGAAAGTAAAGGCTAAAAATAAAGATCTGGAATCGGTGGCATTAAAATGGTAGTTAGAAATCATCTAGAAGAGAGAAGAGGTCATACCAGAACAAGAAAGGTAGAAACAGTTGACCAAAACCTGAAATCCAGGGAAAAATTAGTAAGAATGAGTTTGGCCATTATTTTTATATCATCATTAACCCTATTTTTGTCAATTACAAATGTCCACTGAGTTGCATAACAGAAATCTTTCACTCATCCTTGTATTGCACAGTTCTTGTGAGTCTTCTGCATATAGAAAACCATGCAAGACATGTTTGTTGAATTAAATGAAATTAAAATGGCATTTCTGAGCCTTGGTACACTAATGACAGATTTTCATAATGATAGCCCAGAGTAAGACCCTGGGTAGTTATTTATTCAATTTTGTCCAATACTGAGCTAGCTTTAAATATATGTTACTACATGTTTTGTTTAAAAATAAGTAATCAATGTGTGGCATAGATGGTAATTCACCAGAGTATTTGATTAACCATAACCCATGTTGTTTCGCTTAACATGTAAAGAAGCTGGCCACAGAATGAATACTAGTTCAAATCCATTTATAATTCTTTTCCTAGTTCCTTGATCTTCAAGACTTCTAAATCTTAGGTTAGATTTAAAGTATGTAATCTTGGATTCTCTGGTCTTCCCAGCAGGTTGCATTTTTTCTTTCTAGTTCTCTTACTCCCCAATAGTGTGATCAGATAAAACACAATGGATGCTAGAATAATTTTCAATGTAAATGTGTCCCCATATTGCATGGGACATACTTTTACTAAATAAAAATTTCTTGCTTTTCTAATGCTCAAAATTAACTAGGTGGCTAAATCTGGCAAACCTACCTCCCGTTGAAGTTATTATAACTGGAATATGAAGACTAAGAATTTCTCCATGAGACTTCTGAACACTCCCCTTGTAAAAGTCAATTAATGAAGTTATTAAATGTATTAATTTTTAAATTTTTTCCTGCTGCTGGGGGTCAAATCCAGGGCCTTGTGCATGCTAAGCAGGTGCTGATCACAGTGCTACAAACCTTATGCTACTAAATTCATATTTACTAGTAAGATAAATATATTAAAATTATCTTAATAAAATTATTTAACTAAAATATTGTAATCAAGATGCAAAATTAATAGAACATTTATAACTATGGCATTATATACTCTACATATAGCTATTCTGAAAATTCCATAAATGTTTTCCATTTTTCAAGTTGACAATAATGATAGGACAGAATGATTATTTTTAATTGAAAAATCATAATTCATAAAACTATATAGTGGACAACAGGTATAAACTGTCAAATATTCTAACTGCAGAACATCGGAAAGGACTTTTTTGTTAATTATGTTATATTGTAACTTTGCTGCCACCTTGTGATACTTTGAAGTATTACTCAGTATAATAAATCCATTTTGAACATCCGGATTGATCACTTGATATATATTAAAATTATCTCATGTGATGAATGTTTTTTTTTAATTTTACCCCAAAATGCCATATACTTTAATATCAAGAAAGTATCATCAAGTATGTAGTGCAAATATTTTCTGAGTGAATTTTTCTACAAATTAGTAGACAGTTTTTCAGATAATCACTAAATTACATTATTCAGTACCATTTGAATTTGTCTTTAAAGGATGAATTTTGTTGTATCTGCAAATTTACTTGAACTCTCAATCTGAAATTGCCATAAGCTTTATGAATGCAATGTTTCTGAAATTGAATTCATTATCTTCTATGGACCAAGCCTGTTTGTGCCATCTTTCTTTTATCAAGACAAGGGCAACATTGAAGGTAAAAAAGGATACCTTAATTGTACCAACAAAACAGGTATAAGCAAATCTGTCCCAAGAAAACTGATCACTTATAGATAAGTTAAGAATCATCATAATCTCAGTCACTAAAACTAGAAAATTTGAACTTCTCAACTAGTTGGTCAACAAACTGACTTGAAATCTGTCTCAGACTTCCTACATTCTTCCTACCTATTCATTCCTGGTCATCTTCACTTCTTTCTCCATTGTTCATCATGGTCACAAACATTCTCCATGTCCTTGTTCTTGTCTTCTGTTATGGAATCTGCCAGACAAACTTCTTTTTCATGATGAATCTGTCCATTTTCTCCACCTTACTTCAGTCTACCATGAACTTCTAGGAAAACCTCACAACTTCACAACACTCTGAAGAGTGGGACATACTCACAGTATCTGATGGTACTTACCTAACTTATGACATCAGCTGGATATTTAATGCTATATGACAGTTCTACTGTATTTCTGAAATATTTTAGCACTAGAGACTCCCAGTAGCAAATGTTCAAGTCTTCCTAATATTGAAAAGATAAGTCATCTATAAGGAACTGTCTCACTTCTGTGACACCAAACTGAGAGCTGGACTGTACTCCCACATACTCATTTTACTTTTGTTATAATAATATTTAAAAATGTCTTTAGAGTCTCAAGCAGATTTTGATTTCTGAGTTCTGGATCCCATTTCTTCTAGTCTTCTCAGAGAATTTTCTGCAATTTTCTTTTTGTTTTTATGTATCTTCACCTTCTTTACTTTGGTTATTTCTACCTATTGGCATTTTATCATGATTAAATATTTTCTTTGTTTTAAAAATATGAAACTTCTTCTAATCTCATGTGCATTCTGTCTACCAATCTTTTTTCTTTCCCATCAGAGGTAAATGTATTAATCCATTTTCTATTGCTATAATAAAATACCTGAAGGTGGGTACCTTATAAGCAAAGAGGTTTATTTGGCTCACAGTTCTGGAGGTTCTGGTGTTGACTTCTGTTCAGCTCTGGTGAAGGCCTCATGGTGGATGGCATGGTGTGGTGTAGTGTACACAGAAGAGATCATATGGTAAGACAGAAAGCCAGAGAAGAATTCAGGGTCAAGGCTTGCTCTTTTATAACAACTTGGTCTCACAGGAGAACTAGTTCTATAAGACCAGCATTAATCTCTCTCAAGGGTGATGCCCCTATGAGTTAACCATTTCCCCAATAGGTCCACCCTTTTTTTTTCTTTTTTTTTTTTGGTACCGGGGATTGAATTTAGGGGCACTTGACCACTGAGCTACATCCCCAGCCCTATTTTGTATTTTATTTAGAGACAGGGTCTCACTGAGTTGTTTAGCTCCTTGCTTTTGCTGAGGCTGGCTTTGAACTGGTGATCCTCCTGCCTCAGCCTCCTAAGTCATTAGGATTGAAGGTGTGTGCTACTGCACCCAGCCTAGGTCCACGCTTAAAGGTTCTACCACCTCTCAACATCGCCCCACTCTGGAGCAAACTTCTAGCATATTAACACTTGAGGACATACTGGAACCATAGCACCACACTTCATGAATTGCCTGTGTGTTCATTCCCATGCTCTCCTCAACTCACTGAACGTAGTTTCATCTTTGGTTAAAACGCTTCTCACTGCTGTCACCAATGACTGTTTTTCATGGTGGCATTTAGTACTGATGACCGAGTACCCTTCCCAGTAATCTCTACCTTGGACTTTCTGACATCACATGCATAGATTTCCAGACTCTTTTGTTTACTACATTTCAGACTCCTTTCCTGGCGTTTAAAGACAGATCTGCCTGTTTCTTAGCTGTCTTCATTCCAACAGCCTCTGCCCAAGACACTTCACTCTCTACACTTTCTCCCTGTGCACTGTCATTAGCTCCTGTGAATTAGATCACTTTCACTTATATGTTGATGACATCCAGATCTTTGTATCTATACAGACTTATCTCCTGAGCATCCTAAATACCTTCACTATTAGATCTCGTAAATATCTTCAACTCTATAATTTGCTCATGACCTTTTTCCTTTCTCATGAGTTAGAACCTCCCTCAATTTTATCTTCTTTAGTAAATGGCACCATTTTGTCTCCAGTTTCCAAGAGCAGAAACATGAAGGTCATCCTGTGGATTCTACCTCATAAATAGCTCCTCAATATAACCAACCTTTTTCGTCTCTATGAGCATAAATCCTGCCCCTCAACAACATCCTCTTTGGGCTGAAATTCTGCAAGCCTTACCCATTGAGCTGTCTCCAGTTCTTTTCTAATGCATTTCATCACACCAAAACTGGAACAGTCTTTCTAAAGGGGGAAAATGGAAATATTTCCCCACTTACAGTTCTTGATGCCTTTCCATTGCTATGGAAATTAGATCCAATTTATTTAATACAGTTTGCAAGGTTCTTATTGACCTGGCTTGAGGTTGCCTTTCTAGCCTTATCTAAAATCACACACCAGCTAACAGGGTTAAATGACCACAAAAGACAAGATAATAAAACTAAAAAGAGAAATATATTCAAAGGAGCTCTACCTACACTAGTCTCAGGTAAAAAGCCTTAAGTGATTAATGTGTTTTAAAATTAGATGCTAAGTGTTTTAGTCAGCTTTTTCACTGCTGTGACTGAAAGACCTGAACAATACAATTGTAGAGGAGGAAAACCATAATAGTAGGATGCAGAATTTTAACAAAGAACTAAAAACAGCAGCAACAACAAAATGATTTTACAGAAAATTCCAGAACTGAAAAAATGTAACAAGCAAAACAAAGAACTCAAAACTAAAGAATTTGAGTAAAGGTTAGACACATTCAAGAGATGATTAGTAACCTGGAATATAGGCCTGAAAAAATAGCTAGATTGAAAACTAAGAATGAATGATGAAGGATACCAAGCAGGGGCTAATCCCAGTGGTTTGGGAGGCTGAGGCAGGAGGAAGGATCGCCAGTTCAAAGCCATCCTCAGAAAAAGCGAGGCACTAAGCAACCCAGATAGATCCTTCTTCTAAATAAAATACAAAATAGGGCTGAAAATGTGGCTCAGTGGTCAAGTGCCCCTAAGTTCAATGATGGGTTAACACCCCCCACCCCAAAACCAAAAAATACATGTGGGATGTAGGCATAGAACATAAGCATCTCAGAAGGAAAAACATTATTTCTTTTAGAAATAATGATGCATTAATACCCAGTAAGTCAAAGATTGAAGAACACTAGAATGCTCAAACAGAATAAATACCAAACAATAAAATACCCACACCCTGGCATGCTGACAACAAAAAAGAGACAAGGTTAAAGTTTTCCAGAAACAAAAGACTCTAGACACACCAACAGGTAGCAAAACTAGCTAGTTGGAAATTTTGCCTTACTTCCTACTTGAGAAAATGCCAAAACTAAGTGGGTTGAATCTGGATATGGATGTATGTCTGTAATGTGAGCAACTCAGGAGGCTGAGGCAGGAGAAGCACAAGTTAGAGGCCAGTCTTGGAAACTTAAACCTTGCCTCAAAATAAAAATTTAAAAAGAAAAGACTGGACACATAGTATGTGGCTCAGTGGTAGAGTGTCCCTGGGTTAAATGCCCAGTACCATTAAAAAAAAAAAAAAACAAAAAAACAATTATGTGTTGGCTTGATTACAATCTAGGTAGCTCTTAGCTGCTGGGTCTGTTTTCATAGAAAAAGGAAAATCTTCACAGCAAAGTCTTTAAGCCTAGAGAGACATCAGTGTGCTTGTAGGCATATCCCTGAGATGAGTTTTAGTAGTGATTCAGTGACTCCATTTTTGCAATCTATTTGCAGAGGCGTGAACTTCTATGGCTACTTAAACAAAATTCCAGAAACAGCTTGGATGTTTATATCCATCTTTATCAATCTTTTATTTTAAATCACAAAAGAGGAAAAAATGTAATGATCAAGAAGTGTGTGACCATTTGACCCAGCTATTCCCCTTCTCGGTCTATTCCCTAAAGACCTAAAAAGAGCATGCTACAGGGACACTGCTACATCGATGTTCATAGCAGCACAATTCACAATAGCTAGACTGTGGAACCAACCTAGATGCCCTTCAATGGATGAATGGATAAAAAAATGTGGCATTTATACACAATGGAGTATTACTCTGCATTAAAAAATGACAAAATCATAGAATTTACAGGGAAATGGATGGCATTAGAGCAGATTATGCTAAGTGAAGCTAGCCAATCCCTAAAAAACAAATGTCAAATGTCTTCTTTGATATAAGGAGAGTAGCTAAGAACAGAGTAGGGTCGAAGAGCATGAGAAGAAGATTAACATTAAACAGGGATGAGAGGTGGGAGGGAAAGGGAGAGAGAAGGGAAAATGCATGGAAATGGAAGGAGACCCTCAGAGGTATACAAAAGTACATACAAGAGGAAGTGAGGGGAAGGGGAAAAATAATACAAGGGGGACAAACGAATGTCAGTAAAGGGGGCAGAGAGAGAAGAGGGGAGGGGAGGGGAGGGGAGGGGAGGGGAGGGGGGATAGTAGAGGATAGGAAAGACAGCAGAATACAACAGACACTAGTATGGCAATATGTAAATCAATGGATGTGTAACTGATGTGATTCTGCAATCTGTATATGGGGTAAAAATGGGAGCTCATAACCCACTTGAATCAAATTGTGAAATATGATATATCAAGAACTATGTAATGTTTTGAACAGCCAACAATAAAAAAAAAAAAAAAAGAAGTGTGTGATTTCTGCAGGAAATTTGATGATGTTATGCCTGTTTAAATCACTGCCTTTCATTGACTGAAAGGGAGTGGCTTAAACCACTTAGATTCTAAGACTGAATTTTCTTGGAATACTTTATCTTCTCCTCCAAAATATTCATGCAGCCCTACTACTCTAATTCTGTTCTCACTCACTTCTCTCCTTTGCCAATTTGTTTCTCCTGCCTGAAACAGGGCTCAGGCCAGGTTCATTAATACAATGCTTCCTCCAGACAACCTTGCATTGTTCTGCTTGCTGGAATTAATCATGTCTTCCTTCATTCTTTCAATATTTTTTTGTACTACCATCGCTTCTCGCACTTTTCTACACATTGTTATGTAATTAATTGTTGAAACATCTCTCTTTATTAATTTATATTGTCCTTATTAGTAAGTTGTTTTATACATCTTTATGTCCTTTGGAGTTCTAAGGTGAGCGGTTAGATTTGGAATCAGAGTTCAAAGGGCCTAATCTGTTCCAACATCCCACCCACTATAAGAATCCTCTGCAATTGACAGATGTTTGTTGATCTTCTTCAACACCTGTTGTAGCAGAAAACACTAAGTATTTCACAAGGCAATTTGTTTCACTTTTAAATGACTTATCAAGAAGTTCTTCCTGACTTTGTGCAAAATTGTCTTCTTTAATTTCATCCAGTTGTTTTAGTTTTGCCATGTGAAGCTATATGTAATGAGTCTAGCATCCTCTCCATGTTTGGGCAATTTATTTCTAAATGCAAAATGTTATATTTTTTTTCTGCAAAAATGTGTTATTTGGGACACATTGTTCCGTGCTCTGAAGATCATTTTATGATTCATGAGCAGGATTTGAGCACTGAAACTCTAAAACTGAAAGGAAAATTCTCATTTATCTTAACATGACTTGAAAGCAAACTTCTTGACTGATGGTGCTAACAGAATTATAGAAATGAATAAGGTAATATCCTTGTCACTGTAAAGGTCTCCTTTTATTCAACAAATAGCTATTTACCAAAGAAATAGAAGATAAATGTCAATGATGAGTCGAGAACCTTTACTTTGGAAACAGAAGGCATTGATCATTTACACTTATTTTTTATAGCTTTATTTCATTACATAATGTTACTATTTCAAATTAATCATCAAACTAAAATGCAAAAAGCATTGCACTATCATTCAATACCTGCATCCTTAAACTGATAGGTCATGTAAAAACTGAAACATAGTTTAATCTAATAGTCATTACTTTGGTAATGCATTAATTGCTCAAAAGTAAAATAAAAATAATTTGAAGAGTTTCAGAACTACACATTAAAGGAAAATATCAATTTACTATAATTACTAGAAATCAAAATGTGATCTTTTTTCAATTGATTTTTAAATAATGTTATTGTATTTTTTTATACATTTCTTTTATTTATTTATTTTTATGTGGTGCTGAGGATCCAACCCAGTGCCTCACAAATGCTAGGCAAGTGCTCTATCACTGAGCCACAACTGCAGCACCCATAGTATGTTCTTAATTTACCTTACTATACATTATTTTCACAAATATGCATTTCTTCTCTATCCATTCTCTCTTGCAGCCACCAGGACGACAATATTCTTGCTAAGAATGAGAGGTGAACAGAAGGTTACCGTTGTATAATAATCAGATTCTGAATAGCAATGAATGCTGCCTAGATTAGTAGCTACCACCACAAACTGATGAATAAGACAAGAGTCCTTCAGGGATGAGGCATCATATAATACTTCGTATACAATGCTTTCCACTTTTTAAAGATCTTGATGTCAGTGTAGTGTAGTAGTATATAAATGTAGTTTTAAATAAAACAATTTCTTTCTGTCTACAAGTAGAAACACAATTTGACTCAGGTTCCTACTATTGTCAACATTTTAATTTGTTAATTAAGCCTGTTATGAAAAACTATACAGCAGGATTGATTTAATATGAAGTATATAAGAGATCAGTTCTTTCCTTGTTTATTCACTTCATTTATGTTAACAAAATGTTTCCATGAATCACCTTTCAGAGTATAAATGAACAGGACCAGAAATTTTGAGTGGACAGTAAAAACATGTTTCATTATCTGTGTCCTGAAATAGAGTTGAAAAGTGCCTGAGTGTTTGTAAAAAAACCTCACAGCATGTTGACTGTGAAGTTTAAATATTAAGATAATTTGCATTATGTGTTATGCTTATGAACCTTTGATTAAAGAAGATTGTTCAGAAACAGACCAACCTTCTACCCAGCCCACAGGGATTCTGTTAGAAGTAAAACTTGGGCATCTTGGACCTAGATCATTTACAATCTGAGCTCTAGATTTGCTCAAGGACACCAGAGAATTATTGAGCTTGCCATTAGTCTCATTTGGTAAATTTTTCATCTCATGCATTACGATATTCGCCTCTAAATATTTTATGTAGGTCTTTTGTTACTGTCTTTTCCATGCTTCTATTTAACATAGTCAGTAAATCTTCTAGGTTCTTGAACATTCGTAATATAGAAATAATAGCACTTTAATGTTCTTATCTACTATTTCTATCATTTGTACAACTTCTGGATCAGTTCATTCATTAATTTTTCTCTTCATATTTTAAAAATTTTTTTCTTGATGTTTTGCATGCCTAGTAGCTTTCTGCTGGTTGCCATAAATTTGTGAATTTACCTTATTTAATGTTAAATAATTTTTATTTCTACAGATATCACTGTGCATAGGTCAGAAGTATAATTAAGATACTTAGAAAGAGTTTGCTTCTTTCAGGTCGTTCTCTTAAAACTATATGAGGTGGTAAAAGAGCTGGATTTAGTTTAGTATTACTTTTTTGTCCTACTCCTAAAAAGATTCTTCTTAAGACCTACTAATCCAATGCCCCAAGAATTATGAGTTTTCCCCACTGCATATTGGAAACAGTTTTAATCCTTGAGGATGAGTCTTTTCTGGGGTTGGATAGACTCAGCACAAAAGTGCTGATCAGTCCCCAGTTGAGTGTTGCAGGACAACCTGTGCATATATCCAGAGTTCTCCCTTTGTGCCATTCTTTTCTCCTCTAATCCCCATTCTTCTGCCCTGTGATCTCTAGCAGGCTTTGACTTCCAGAACTCCTGTCCTCATCTACTCAACTCAAGTTGTCTGCCAGGAAGGTTGATTCACCTTCCTGCATTTTATAGAAACTTTGTTTAGACGATAATCTTGGGGCTTATCTCATTCGATTCATGTTAATTAGAAGTTACTATCTTCTTTGCCTGATGTCCAGTATCTTCCGTGATTTTTTTTTTTTCTGTATTTTGTGGCTTTTCTGTTTGGTTATTTTAGATAGTATAGTGAATCCTGCCGCTCTTACTCCATCTTGATCAGAAACAAGTCCTGGATGGTTTTGCTTTTCTTCATTTTTTCTAGTTTCTCCAAAGTAGTACACACATGCATATAAAACTTGTGATAATAAAATTATGTGACATCTTAATAAAATGGGATGGGTAGTACTTAGGGACTCTATCAGTAATTAATCATATTAACATGCCTGAAGATCAATACTGTTCTATGAATACTTTTCAAATATATTATCAACCTCCATCTTGTGCATCTGAAAACAAATCAGAGGCACACAGTGTCACAATTTAGGAAATAAAAATAGAAAGACATTTTTTGAAAGTAAGGAAATGCAACTTTTTAAATATATAAAACCCACATTAACATACTTAAAATGTTACAATGAAACCCAGGAAAATATCATTAACATGGTTCTAAATATAAATCAACTCAAATGTTGCAAACTCTAGTTTTTAATGTGTTCCTCAAAGCTCTTTTCCTAAAATCTTTCAGTCCCTATTTACAAATAGTTTTCCCATGACCCAATAGCTGATGAGAATTCCATGACTTAAATGGTCCACTTTGAATAACATCTTCCACTTTCCCCCAAATAAATTCATTACACTACTAAAAACCTGTTTCTACATCTGTAATTTTGACTTTTATGATCTCCTTGGGTGGCTCATTTTTTCCTGGAGTTTCCAAAGCTTCAATTAAAAAAAAAAGTCTATGTGAGAGATGTATCAGATTCTCAACATTTTTTTCCTACTTTGGTTGTTAAAGGTGCAAAAAGAGAAGACCATTTTCAGAATGTAAGATTGTCTTTTCCATTATATCCAGCACAAACATATAGGACAGAGTATAGTGCCAGGAATGTGTCCCATGCAGTCATTCTACTTAAGTAAGCTGAAGATTGCTGACTCAATTAATTAAAACTTCTGGGTGGTTTAAAAAAAGAAAAAGAAAGATAGATAGATAGATAGATAGAGAGAGAGAGAGAGAGAGAGAGAGAGAGAGAGAGAGCAGGAGGGAGGGAGGGAAGGAAGGAAGGGAGGGAGGGAGGAGAAAGATAAAATAGCTCTTTGAAGAAAGCAGTGGATCAATACTACTGTAAGTATAAAATTAGTTCTTTAGCCTTAAAGCTAAGAAATAATAACAACTCTATGATTTTTGATCATATAAAATGTTCATCTCTGACTTTTAAGAGGGAAACTATCAATTTAATGAAAAAAAAATTATTGGTGCATCCTAACTATACAAAATAGTGGATTGCATTGTGGTATATTCATACATTCATATGACATAATCTGATCAATTCCACTCCCTAATAGGTCTCCTTCCCCTCCCTTCTTCCCTTCCCCTTTACCATAGTGGTCTCCCCTCTGCTTTCATGGCATTCTCTTTATTTCTTTTTATTCTCACTAGCTTGCCCATTTGAGAAAACAAATGATACTTGTCTTTATGAATGAAGATACTTTTGCTTAACATGATACTCTCTAGTTTCATCCATTTTCCTGCATATCACATAATTTTGTTCCTCCTTATTACTAAATTAAACACCATTGTGCAATATACCATATTTTTTTTTATCCATTCATCTTTTGACATACAAGTAGGCTGACTCCATAATGTGGCTATTGTGATAACAAGGATACTTACTAGTGTATCTATAATGCATGCTGAATTTAATTCTTTGGATGAATGCCAAGGAATAGATAACTGGATCATATGGTAGTTGAATTTGTCATTTCTTGAGGAACCTTCATACTGTGATCCATTGTGGCTGTACCTATTTACAATTCCACTAACATTTCATAAGAGTTCCTTTTCACTTGTATCCTTACCAGCATTTACTACTATTTGTATTCTTGATGATTGCCATTCTGACTGGGGTGAAATGGAATCTCAGTGTAATTTTAATTTCCATTTCCCTGAGGGCTAAATGTTTCCACATGATTGTTGACCATTTGTAATTCTTTTTTTTTTTTTTTAAGTTTAAGTTCATTTCATCTGCCCATTTATTGAATGGGTTATTTGTTTTGAGAGTTTTTTAGTTCTTTCTATATTATGGATATTAATCCTCTCTCAGAAAAGTAGATGGCACAGATTTTCTCCCATTATTTTCTATTGTTTCCTTTGGTACATAGGAGATTTTTAACTCAATGCCATTCAATTTTTTTTTTTTTTAATCTTGATGGCATTCAGTTTTCTAGTCTGGCTGTTATTTCCTGAGATGTAAAAGTCCTATTCAGGAAGTCATTGTGTTCGTATGTTGCAATGTTTCCTTTAGGTTTTCTTCTTACATTTGCGAAGAATCTGCCCTTATATCTAGGTCTTTGGTCCATTTTGAATTGACTTTTGCACAAGATAAGAGATAAGAATCTAGTTTTATTCTTTTACATATAGATATCCTGTTTCTCCAGCACCATTTGTTTAAAAGACTTTTTTTGCTCCAATGTATATTTTCGGCACCTTTGACAAAAATCAGATGACTCTTGTGTAAATTAATCTCTGTCTTCTATTCTATTCCATCAGTCAACTCTCTTTTACGCCAGTTCCATCGTATGTTTGTTCCTATAGCTCTAGAGTATAATTTGAAATTAGGTATTGTGCTGCCCCTAGCATTGTTATTTTAACTTAGAATTGCTTAGGTTATTCTGGATCTTTTGTTTTGCCATAGGAATTGTGGGATTGTTACTTCAAGTTTAGTGAGGAATATCATTGGTAATTTAATGAGGATTGCATTGAATCTGTATATTGCTTTTAGTAGTACTGCCATTTTAATAGTATTGATTCTTCCAATCTGTGATGGGAAGGCCGTTTAATCTTCCGAAGTCTTTCTTCTTCTATTTCTCCCCTTTTCCTCCCATTTTTTTTGGGGGGGTGCATTGAGGATTAAACCCAGAAGTGACTTGCCACAGAGCCACATGCCAGTCCTTTTTATTTTTTATTTCGAGGTAGGGTTTTGCTAAGTCACTAAGGGCCTTATTTAGTTGCTGAGACTGACCTTGAACATTCAATCTTCCTGTGTTCAATTCCCAGCAACACTAGGTTACAGTGACAGCCTGAAAGCAAACCATTTACTGACATGAAAACTCTTTGAAAAAGTTCTCTACACACTTCACTGACCAGAGAAGAAAACAGGAGAGCCTGAAAAAGCAGACAAGAAGAAAACGTAAAATTAATATATAGAACATACAGAGAAAAAAGACAAAGAAGGAAAAAGCAAAAGAAGAAGAAAAGTGGGGGGTAGAAAGACAGAAGATAGGAGTACAAATGAGAAGAGAAAGATAAAACAGAAGGGGAGAATATACTAATGAGGAAGGAGAAAAAAAGATAGAATAGATCCAGTTAATGAATTTTTAAAAGGGAGAAGGAAGAGAGACAGAAACTGAGAAAAATAAGAAAGGTAAAATCAACTGGGGGAGTATATAAATGAGAAAGAAGAAATGAGAAATAATGAATAAATCACTTTAGAAAAGAAAAATATATAAAGTTGTAAAAATATGCAAAAACAAACAAATGATGAGGAAAACTGAAATAACCCAACACAATAGACAACATAAGCAAAATTGAAGGCAAGCATTAAGAAGAATAAAACTCCTCGTGATTTTTAAGGTGCATGGACTTCTTTGCAGAGCTTCAAGTTTTGGAATATGTCAGGTTTTGGTGATATGGACGATGTTCAAGCCTTAATGCTGTGTATCTCTGTATATGTCTGGGTGTAGAGTCCTTGACTGATTCAATGTACACTTCTCTTGGGTGGAGCAGTACCATAGCCAGCCTCCTGCTTGTGCAGAGATGATACTGCCAACAGTTCTTGGCCTGGTGGGCAGAATCCTCCCTGGCGGGTGAGGATGTCATACATGTGTGAGAGAGTGTGTGTGTGGTGTGTATGCATGTGTGTGTGTGTGTGCACACATATCTGAGAAGATTTCAGTGAACAGGGAAATTTGTGCTCCCATATACCAGTATGCACCCTGCCCAATTGCATGCCTGCTTCTAGTTGCAATTAGACCTCTTGCAGCCATCTCACTGTGTATATTATTAAATGGATGGCCATTTCCCCAAGATAGTATCTACTACTATTTCCAGAGAAGAGGAAAATAACGATGCAAGAATTTGTCTTTCTCAAATCTGTAAGCTTAAGTCAACCTTCACAAAATGGCTTTCTGCTACAGCTCTTTGAAGGGAGATACTTCTTGCTCCTGAGCCTACTATGCAGTTTCTGTCAGCAGTCTTATTTTCTCTTCTACTGCTGCCTACAAGGCAATTTTTCCACCCTTGCCTTTCTCTCCTCCTGTCATCCCTTCCCCCTGTTCTGCACCAGGAGTACCTGGGCAGGTTTAGAACCAATTAACTTCTTCTCACTCTGTTCCAGTAATCAGAATCTCTGCTCTGAGTCTCTCCAAGTTTCTGTTAAACATTGAAACTCATGGTAGCCCTTAGTCAGCCATCTCATCATGTAGATGTTCTGGGTTTTCCAATTCCAAACTGAGAAGGAGTTGAAACTCAGAGCCTGATTTTACCCTGCCATCTTTAGCTCCTTGTTGGAGGGGAAAAATTTTTTTTTTCTAAAGGTGTACACATTTGGACTTAGTGTTAATCAGATTTAGTTAGAAGTGTGTGTGTGTGTGTGTGTGTGTGTGTGTGTGTTTATTCAGCTTCACATTATTACAACAAATACCTGAGGAAATGAACTTATAAAGACAAAAGTATGATTTAGTTCATGGATCTAGAAGTTCAAGTCCAAGATTGGATAGTCTAAATACTTTAGGCCTCTAAAGAGGGCATTAGATGGCAATGGTAGTGAATGCCTGTCAGATCAAACTATTCACATCATGATCCAAGAAGTTGAGGGAGACAGAATGGACCAGTATCCTACAATCATCTTCTAGGACAAGTGCCCATTGACCTAAGGATATCTCACTAGTCCTCACCTTCTAAAGGTCCATAGTACCTTTCAATACTACCTCCCTGGGGACCAAACCTTTAACACATGGACCTTTGGGGGACAATATACAACCCATAACAGTAAACAACTTGATTTGTTTTCTTTTATATTTAAATACCTGCACACACATGCTGCCTTCTATATTAAAATCGCTGTAGAATTGTGGGTGTGGCTTGGTGGTCGAGTGCATGTTTAACATTAATAAGGCCATGTGTTCAAAAGCCAGCACCAAAATAATAATAATAATAATAATAAATAAAAGAAAGTCAGAATATAATAAATTAAAAATATCTGGAAATAGGTAGGAAATTTAAAGCACTCTCCATTTCTGAGAAAACTGGCCATTACTTAATCTAGTCTGCATTTTGATTTCACTTTCAAGTCTGAAATCACTCTTCGGTGTTCCTTTGATATTATCTCCCCATTTGTAGCTTGCTAAAGTTACCAAAGTTAATTTCATGTGTGCTTCATTTCCTTCAAGAGACACCCTTTTTCCTTTTACTCTTCTCTTTGGGTGATAGAAAAAAAATGTATTACAGTTGTGAAATCATTTATTGCTCTAAAAAAATCCTTTCAGCAGCTATTTATTCAAGGGAAATGTAGGAGAAAGTGTCAATATTAGTAATCTTTACTACTTACATGTTCAGAACTGTAATTTCATGACTACATGGGCTATATATATATGTAACTCTTTGATAATGAAAACAGTCACAGTTTATGTGTTCAGAAAGTTCAATTTTGTTGTTGGTTCATTTATTGGCCCTAATGTTCCACTTCCACCCTCCCAAATAAGAAGGATAGTAAAATTAATTTTTTTCATGTAAAAAAGAATCTCCTACAAACAAGGGTCTAATCACTGGAATCAGCTGAACAAATTTAAATAAGGTAGACTACACACCTACTGTAGAATTTGCAAATCCTTCAGGCAAGCTCGTTTTAAATGGCACTTTTGTCTGTGTAAACACAATGTCTGTTCAAAAAATTGTACTTAAGCTTGAACATAGAATGCTGAATTTACGTTCTCCATGGTGCTGCTCAGCTTCAGATATGGGCCAAATGGGCATAAGTTAGCAAATGAATATTGCATGAACTTCAGCATAGTTTTCTTTAGTTATTGTTTTGTTAGAGGAACTATTTGTAGTTATCTCTCACTGTACATAAGCAGAAGGTAATAGAAGAAGTCTAATTACTCTGTGCACCATTTCCCTGAATGCCTTATTTTTTTAGAGTCATAGTTTCCTCAGTCTATATTAATGTCTTTCATTTAAATATGCTTTCCTAAAATACCCACTCTCAAAATAAAGGGGGAAAAAAGACTCAAAACTGCATTTGGCAAATACTAACCCAGGAAATTATCCAAAATCATGGGTGCCCACAAAAGAGGTTAACATCCATTTGCTATTCATGTGCAGTTAATTATTGGAGAGAATTTGATTTGGCAATTATGCTAGAATTTTGAAGCCCCTCCAATTTACAGTTGAGAATGAGCTCTTCTTGAAGTGGGTACCATGCCAGAGAGCTTGTGCCAGATCCATTGTGGGTATTCAATAGGTTAGTTTGTGAGGGGAACTGAGTAGAAGATGGTGGGGGCTGTGGTGCTGAGGAGGGAGGGTGAAGCCTGACGCCTAGAAGCTGGATCTCAGGATGGAGGTGTGATGCTGTGATCAGGGATGACTCCTTGGAAAGCATAGTTCTCCTGCTGCTTATGAAACATAAACCTTTTAGTCAAAGACATTATTAGATCAGTAAGAGATTATTAGATAACTAGAGTCAAAGGAAGTGTTAGTTTTGATGGGAGAGTGTCATAAAGGAGCTAACACTTGGGTTAAGACAGCAGGACTGAGAAAACAGGCTGCAAATGTGCCTAGAATGAGAACCTAGAATGAGTACCCAGAATGTCCCAGACACGAGAGTGTTCTAAAGAGAGAAAGTCAAAGAAGCTTGGAGAGAAGGAAAGGATGGGTAGAACAAATGTATTTCACCTGACATGGACCATTTTATAACACAGAAAGTCTTATCAACCCTATATTTATTTTTTTAAGAGAAAGAGAGACAGAGAATTTTTTAATATTTATTTTTTAGTTTTTGGTGGACACAACATCTTTATTTTATTTTTATTTGGTGCTGAGGATTGAACCCAGCGACCCGCACATGCCAGGCAAGCGTGCTACCACTTGAGCCACATCCCCAGCCCTCAACCCTATGTTTATATCTTGAGAAAATTATGGTAGTAAAAACATCCTTTTGATGTTTCCATAGAAGAACAATAACTGGGAATTTTCCATACATGTATTTGCAAATTGTAAATATTTTATCTCTAAGGAGCCAAAAACAAGAGTTACCCAATTCTCTTCATGCTTTCTCTCTCTCTCTCTCATTTTTCTTTCTATTATATAGATAAAGGAATAAGACATGCCAAAACATTAAAATTGGTGGATATAACTTGCAAAATAATTATGAGTATATTTTCCAACTAATAAAACAATGTGGGCATTGCTCTGATCCTTATCAAACAGTTGCATGACAATTGGCAAAGCTGAGTATGTAATCATGTTAACAGGATTCCAAGTGCTAACTTGGAATTTAAAGAAGTCATTCCTGGTTTGGATTTCATAATTGTAAAAGATATTTGGGGGTATGGACTGCATTTTATGTGTTTGTTTTAAAAATATTGTTGAATGAATACCTTGTGTGGATGCCAACAAGTAGCTATTTATTCTGTTTGTGCATACAGCCAAACAAAAAATAAATGTTTTCCCTAAGAGGGGTTATTTTGAAAATATCTTCTTAAACTATCACCAGAAAATGCAAACCATGGTCAAGAGATTCCTAAATGTAGGGCATGCCTATAATCCCAGTGATTTAGGAGACTCAGGAAGATCACAAGTTCAAAGCCATTCTCAGTAACTTAGCAAGACCCTGTCTCAAAATAAAAAAAATGCAAAAAGGACTGGAGAGGTAGTCAGTCCTTTCTGGGCAAAGTGCCCCTGGGTTCAAACCTTATTCTCTATGAGAAATGGCAGATGCAATCCTTAGGCCATTAACTACTGATAAAGAGAATATTTGCCATTTTGTGCAGATTTTAAAAATTGATTTTTATTAGACCTGCATTGATGTTAATGATGCAGATGAGGTAATATTCTTTTCTTCTTTTCCTATGGGGTTTTTTTTTCTTTGTAACCACCAGATGCTCTGTTGTTGTTGTACACAATTCAGAATTTTAAGTTAATTTCCTATTGCTTTACATTCCGGAATACCTATCACCTTAACATTCAGTTAACTTCACCTGTTCACTCTTGTGTTTCTTTTTAGCAATAGCATTTTTACAGAAGGAAATTTTTTCGAAAATTCAGGAATGAAAAAAAAAAACACACCCTTCCAGATGCAGAGGAAATGAACCTTATCTTGCTTTTGAACTCTCTGAAATTGAAATGACCTTCTTTTGTTTACTGTCACTGCATCCCACCTGCTGCGCTCTCTACTCCCACCTCATGGCCTGGCAGCGTAGACTTAGAGAACTTTCCTACATTCACTTGATGACTACCTCCAAAATGGTGATCAGGGGGCTGAGTGGAAGGCATCTGCTGTATGTGCTTATATTGAATTGGATTTGCTACAATTTTCATCAGCAGTAGCATAAATGAAGAGGTGGTGTGATTTCCTCAGCATTCGCTCACTGCTAGAATTTACCATTTGAAGTCCAGTGACATTAAGCCTTTCTTACTCAATTGGTGCTATTACTAACATGAATTATAATATAATTAAAGTATGTGGGTTTCACCATCTTTGTCTCTGGTGAGCCAAGGGAGGTCTCCATGTGCCTAGCAGGAAAGGATAAGCAGAGTTCAGAAAGCTCCACGGGAAATGATCGATCATATTTGATGAGCTGGTCTTATTCCCTCTTCTACCTTTTCACCAGTAGCAACAGCTGCTTCTTTTTGTCCCCTGTCATAACTTTTGCTTTCTGTAACAGAGGTCAAATAATATGCACGGAGTAAATTGTAAGGCACAATCCTTAAGCAAATTTTAAATTAGCACAGAGAAGAAATTGAGATAGGCAATTCAGTCTCAAGTTTTGTCCTTTCCTTTTTTTTTTCTTTTTTGTGACATTTTTCTATCCTAATTTTTGTTTCAAGTCAGTCATTGGTGGTAGTTCAATTTAAAACAATCTCTAATGTATCAGCATAGAGAAATGAGATAAGGGATGCTAGTAGAAAATCATTCCACTCACACTAAAACTTTGATGGTCTGTACAGTATTTCTTTTCTATCAGGGTAAGAATATTCTGTCAACCTGGGCTGAGGATTGTCAGAGGAGGTGAAAAAGGTGGACAATCAGCATGAGAGACCATGTTAATGTCTCACAAACTCATATGCTTTGTTCTTCTCCTACAAATGCACTTTAAGAACTTTTGTGGAAATATTTGCAGGAAAGTATAGTCATATGCTCTTGGCCTAAAAAGGTCTTTTGCTATCAAAGTAGATCATGCTTTTCACAAAAGCAGCAAACCTTGAAAGATTTGCTTATGACAGGTTAAGACATCAACTGCCCCAAAGGGGTCATGCCAGTACACACACACATGCATACAAAAGGAATAACCAAGTTACACCAGTAACTATTTTTAATTAATGCAATTAACTCCAGTTAAACCTCACATCTAGCTGTGTTTAGAACTATAGAAATGCCAATCTCCTTTGTTCATTGACATTGAAAACTCAGTAGATGCTAGGCATACTAAGGCTAATAAAATAGAGTCCCTGTCTTGGGAGTTTACACTTTCTAAACATCAGCATTGAATTAGTTTTTGTTGCTTTGTTAATAGTTTGAAAATGATGAGATTTTTTTTTTTTTGTATTTCTTTGTAATGTGATCATTTATTTAAAAAGTAATTTGGGGTGTGTGTGTGTGTGTGTGTGTGTGTGTGTGTGTTTGCATGGTAAGTCTGATATCTACACATCTACACTATGTGGATATGCAGGTCAGGTGTTGTGCAACATTGGGGTGCACTTTTCTTCATGTGGTATATAGTACAAACCCAGCAGAGCCATCCATGGCACCCTGAGCTTCTACTGCATGCCAGAGGATGCCGGACACAGTTTCTATCTTCTGGAAGCTTGCATTGTGGCAGTTATGTATGCAGACAATGGACTGTATCTATCAAACCCCATTAAATATTCCTGGAACTTTAAAGTGTGTGGCTTGACAGTCTTTTGATATAATCCAATATGAAAGTGTATTAAATTTTTGATGTGTTTCATGATGTACTGATCATTACATTAAATATAACAATACTTGTTAATCTGGCCTACTGATGAGTGAATGAGAACCCAGTAACTGAATGTTAACATATTACATTTGGAAGTGTAGTATACATGTCTCTTTCTTTGTAAACAGAGTATATATGACACGATTAAGAAACTTCCTCTGTGTATTGTGTTCAAACCCAGTTGGGTATTCATAACCAGCAGTGGTGCCAGAACTTTGTTTAGAACATCTGCTTGCATTGGGAAAAACTGATATTAGCATGTTGTGGAAGGCTTTCTCCCTGCCCTACCTGCCAGTCCAGACAGAGGACTAGTCAGTCATGATCATCCCACTGTCCAGTCATACTGAGCTACAGGCAGTCACACCAGCATCCAGGCTCTCTCACAGCTCATTTTCCTTGTATGTGACATTCTCAGAGGCTGTGGTATCCATTCCCTCCTCTCCATCTCCTTGTCCTCCAGATCCATCTTCTTCATGAAACCATTCCTATCCCTGTCAGGCTGGGTTAGGTGCCCACCGAGGCTACTGCTTTGCACAGCTCCAGGAGAGCATCATTCCCGTTGTATGCAGGTGTCTTCGTTTTCCAGTACTATCCTGCATCTACCTCTATGCATCCTGTTCTGTTACCATTCTGTGGTTTTATTGCTTCACAATTGCTCTTGAGGGTGACCGCTTTGAGAGCTGATGCTGAGCTTTGTTTCTACTTCTCTGGCATAAAAATGTCAGTCAATTGATAATTATTTGAATTTGGCTTCACATGGCACAGAGCATAATTTAGAAGCTTGAGATATGTGACTGCAATTCATCTGCCTGGACCTACACAAATTATTCAAATAGCCTATGTAGCAAATTTTCTCTATTGTGATGTCTATTGCTCCAGTCATTTCTCTCATTTCCTGTGGCCATGCTGCTGATCTTCTTGCTGGGGTATCTATTAACACCAAAAACACTGCTCTTTCTCCTCTTTCTAGTTATTGCCTTTGCCCCCAACTCCTTTTCCTCCTCATCCTTACCTTTTTCCTTCTCTTTTTTGTCCCCCTCCTCTTTCTCTTCCTTGTTCTTTTGTTCTTCTTTGCTTGTATCTGAGCAGTAGAGGCTTTGCTTTTTAATAAATACCTACTAAGAGTATGCTTTTTTAGAAGTCATCCTCTGAAATAGCTTCTTACCTTATATTTTCCATGATATTTTTATCACTAGTATTCGCTCATTCATCTCAGTATGGTGTGAACCAAAAAGTATTTTCAAATATGTGGTTTTATCAGCCTCTGAGGTTAATGACTGACAGCTGTACATGTGAGGTTTCTCTGCAATTTGGGGCAGCAGTTCATTGTTGACAAGCAGTCTTACCATTTTTCTTGGCTTCCATGTACTGTGTTCTCAGGATTACATTTCATTATCTAGATATAAATGTATCTCTGTACTTTCTAAAATTAACAAAGTATAAGAGATTATCCAAAGGTCATTACTATGCAAATAATCCTCAATAGTCATTTGTCCAGCATTGATGAGAATCTGGGTCTTTTATATAATAATCATGGAATGATCTTTGTTTTCTGTGAAAATTATGGAAGTGAAAAGCTTAGGTTTTTGTGACTTCTTTTCTCTTTCTTTTTACTTCATTAGCACCTTCCCATGGACTCAGTCACATCTACACAGCTCTCACTAGCATGGAAGTGAGACTTTCCATAATATTTCACATATCATGCTCCAGTTTGAAATGGAAAAAAATATTGGGGAACTATGTAGTGATAACTAATGGTGGGAATTTGGAGCCAAGTTGAGAGGGAGGATCTATGAGAGGGCTGGGGCTGATAATTTTGTAACATTGAGAATACTGAAAAACCTTGCAGGCAGGTATACCTAATTTCCACACTTCTTCAGATAATGCTAACCTTCTTTTTATGTATCATACTCATAGTGATTATTTGGCTGAGTTGATGACAAGCCTAAACACACACACACACACACACACACACACACATTTTAAATGCCATTTTTGTTTGTAAAAGCTACAGATTGTGCAGATTTTTTCAGTCTAGTTAGTTCTGATGAAGCTTCACTGACTATAAAGTTGGCTAAGTGATTTTGTTTTCACATGAACAAGTTTCTTAAATAAGATAGTTGTAAATGAGAATAATTTAATTTTAAAAACACTTTTGAAGATCACTATAATTTAAAAATCTATGAATTTTTAAATTGATGAATTCATGGACTATATCTTATATCATAAAAAAAACCTAGCCATCAATATTTACAAAGCTGGAGAATGATGTATTTTCTGGGTTTTATGTTGTGCAGACACAGAGTTTTGGGCTGCAACAGACTTTGTTTCTTATAAACTAATGGATTGACTTCTGATGAGAACCATGCTTTGTCATAGGATGTCAAAGTAAATCTGCTTCATGTCTTTCAAAGATATCTTAAAAGTGACAGCCCAAATGGTGGGAGATTCCTCAACAGGAGAGAAGAGATTTGTTTCTGATACTGAAAATTGTTACTTTAATACATTTTTGTTTTTATGATGATTTAGTGTAATCAAAGAATCAAAGATCATAAAATTCTTAGCTATATGTACAAAAAATCAGAACTGACATATTTTAAATCTTACTACAACCTCCCAGAATTTAGTCACTGTTCAAAATATGAGTTGCCTAATTTGTTGTGTGTCAACTAGTTCTAAGTTAGGTGTGGTATGCAGTGGTGAGCTTAGTGTTGGATTTTACACCATGTGGAAAGCTGTGGCATCTGGGACAGCACCCAAGCTGTCTCGCAGATGATTCACAGTTGCATTTTTAGATCCAGTGTTAATATAATGTTTAATTGACAGCTGTTGAAATTTTGAGGTTTTAAAGAGATGCTAAAATTTTAAATGAGATGGAGTCTTAAAATATTGTTTCCCTAGCCCAGTTAGAAACACTTTCAAAAGTAATTTGGTTGAAAGTGAGGTTATGATAAATATTCTATTCATATAAATCTTGCTTCTAAATATTTTACTTTACAAAATTTATTTCAAATCATAAAATTTATAACTAAGAGATTCATTTTCATCTGGCTGTGTCCATAGTGCTAGAGTCTAAACTCATTTTCACATAACCTACATTTGAAAAAACCTAAAAATTCTCATATTTGCACATTACAGTGTGATGGGCAGTTATGTTCCATGTTTTGAAAGTGATGTAGGAAAATAACTAAAAATGGATGTTGCTTAATTTCATTTGCTTTCTTTATTTTGGATTTTCATTTGATGGGTAACAATGAGAAGGCAATCTAAGTTCTTTATAATTCCTAGAATATTCCTTTAAAGTATTTCAAAAAATAAGTGTTTATTATACATATTGTTGATTAAAAGTGCCCTTCCAACTTCTTTAAAATCCCTCTAAGTTCTACTTAAATTATATTTCATTGGAGATAAGACATATCTACTTGTGCAGGGTTTTTACTTTAGTGACAAGATCCTTGTCAGTATTCAAAAATCATGTACTGTTACTAAAAATAAATTATTTGATTTTATATATTAAGAAAAAATATTGTACAGAATAATTTTCTCCCATTCAATGTAATGCATTTTTACTGATACTACTGAGATTTTTGATGATGGAATCAAGAACAAAGGAATCTATACAGCAATGACTTTCCTGTGTAGTCATGCCTAACAAGCATATCCTTTAAAGATTATGCTTATTCACTCTTGAGAGATTCTTTTTCCAAGAAATGCTATATGAGAAGTGGCAGCTGATTTAACAGTCTCTCAAGAATTGTTCAGGAGGCAATTTGATTTTGATGGTTTTCTTGCTATTTAAGGGTAGAATACAAAGTTTTCTTCTGCATCCTGTAAAGGATTCATTTGTCATGACATCACTGTGACGTATTCATATTGGTTGCTGTCCAATTTTTAATGTTCTATGGTAAAATTTGAGTTCTTAGGGCAACAATTATTGAATAAGTTCCCCAAAAATGAACAAAGGGAGAGATAAGAAGTTTATTTACTCTATCACCAGCATTATCAAAACATATTTTAACATGTTTTTAATTATTCTCTCTACCAACAACCATCTGATAGAGAAACAGAGTACTAATTATGGAAGAAGGCATGCCCTCCGAACACTTAGAAATTTCAGATAATTGAAAAATTTCAGGTAGAATGTAAGAACATCTGCAGATGTTATTTAAGCTGATGTCACAGAAAAATGCTGCAGCCATTATAGGAATTTCTTTTTATATGCTAAGGCTTTGAGACTCTAAGTTTCCTTGTTCATCTATCATACCAACTTTTTCTCCAATAGACTGTGAACTATTCCCCAGACCTTGACCTATAATATTGGACAATATTGAGAACAAATCTAGAATTTCCTCTGCCTGACCTGGGAGGCAAGTCTTGCTAACTACTCATGTAAATGTATAGGAAAAAGACATTTTAAATGGAAATATCAGGATGAATTGATTATTTCCCTGTTCACATGCCATCTCACCCTTGTGGTGTAATAAATAATGACATGCAAAAGTCACTTAGAACATGCAGTGACAATTAAGTCCATTTCTTTCCTTCTTGTCACTGTCCATCTACCTATATTGATAGCTACCTATCCACTGGTATTATCCCATTTGAAAAGATTTCTGGTTGAAGAAGACACACTACATCATTGAGGAAACATACATTACTCTTTGTCCTCCTTTTGTAGTAAAGAAATGAGTCAAATAAGAGATAAGATAAACATGTAATTTTATGTTTTTATGTCTGTAAATTACATCTCCAACCTCAAGGTAAACTGAGTTAGAGAAAAAATCTGTCTTGAGCTGTTGCATACAAATAGAATTTGAATGATATGTTCAGGACTTTTAGGAATCACTTTAGGGAACAAAAATGAGGATTTAATATAGTTTATAACATGGGTATCAAAATCATGCTATATGTATTTCTTTACTTATTCAGCAAAATTCAGAGTTTCAGTTACTCAGAAATAAGAAAAATGATCCTTGTGCTTATTAATATGTGTATATAGTGCTTTCTTCATATTCCTTAGATATTCAATAAAAAGCTGTAGATTTGAGCACTATAAACACCAAATATAATTTGTGCTTTTATTAGGGCATGTTTTCTATATTTATTTTAGAAAATCAATAAAAATCAAATAAACACTTGCCAAATACATTTAAAAAATGATTACAGAAAAATCTAACTCGTAGCTCCTGAACTGTTTAAAGTAGGTTCTGATTTGCCAAAGATCAGCTGGAGCAAATGCACTTTAAGTGAAAGGTTGCTGAGTTTGCCCAAACTCTCAATATTTTCTAAGAGAGAGCTAGCATAAAGCCAGCCAAAAACAATAAGTAAATTGAACTGCTTCTTAAACAAAGGTTATTGATATCATTACTTTAAAATCCTATAAATTTATTGTTGAAAAGGACAGTCCTAGCTAGCATTCCTTGTAAGAAGAATGGATAGCCTGATATCTCCAATAAGAAAAATAAATTAAGCAATGATAACAACAACTAATGTAAGGCTTTGACACCAACTCTACCAATTGACCAACAAAAACTTGGCCCTGAAGCAGTTGAATGACTTCTTACAAGCCATACAACAAGAAAGTTGCAGACCAAGTAATGAAACTAAATTTTGCCTTTTCTTCATTACACCTACGATATCTCCCCACATCCCTGAGACAGCCCGCATATGTTACTGTTTTCCCCAAGTAGTTTTAAAAAGTTTTCCTGTTTACTCTGTGCCATGACTTGGATGATAAATAATACTAAGGCCTTCTTAACCATCAGACAATTTAGTGAACATTCAAAATGTAGGGGAAAGAGAAGAGATGAAATGAAGAATAGATGGGTAAGAGACAGAGGAAATAAATGGAGAAATGGAAACATAAAAGAAAAATAAGATGGATAGAAAGTTGGAAAATTTAGGGGGTATTTTAGGCCGATTTCAAAATATGATTCTGATTCAGTATACCTGGGATGATGCCCAAGAATGTACACATCTGACAAGTTCCTAGGTGCTGCTGCTGCTGCTGCTCTGGGTACCACACTAATTTTACTCCTCAGCTCAATTAGAATAATGGACTTACAGGGGCACTCACCTGCCTCTGAGATGGAGACAGCTGCTGTTTTCTTTTTTGCAAACATTTATCCATGTAAATTGATCACATTTGAGGTAGGCCATGCTAGCTTGATAAAAACAGTGGTGTAGTTTTTTACTTTTTCAAGAACACTTCTCAACCTAAGGGGAATTTGTCATTACTCCTATTTTGTAGGTAGAGAAATTGAGACCTGAAGTACACTTCACATTTTCTCCCCTCAGAGATCTGACTTTTTCCAGTCCTCCACGCTGACAAAGAGCATATTAAGCATATCAAGGGCAAGGAAGCAAGAGAGTGACTGTGGCCAGACTGGAGGGGCTCTTTGCCAAGGTCTGAGGCTGGGCAGCCAGCTCAGGACCCCAGGAAAGCTGATTTCACTTCTGGGGGTTTCATGCAGCTGTGCAACGTGGCAGGGAAATTGTTGTGTTCACCTTGAAGCTTACACACACTCTCCTGGAGGACATCTGTCATTGCATAATTGAGCAAAACTTTTTGTTTGTTTGTTCATCTGTTTGGCTTCTCTCTTGAGTTTTGGGTGTACTCCAAGCAGTTCCTCATTCTCTGCCACTGTATGTAGTACATCCTGAGGCTTAGGAAAATCTATTATTAACCTATCAACACTAGCAATTGTCTCTCTTTACATTGAAGAATCCAAATGCATCACTAATCTGAGTCCATTAGCCTGTGTTCTGACTTCTAGATTTCTCCCTACAAATCCAAAAGAGAAAACAAAATCAAAAGCCCCGAACAGAGCAATTGAGAAGCCAGTATATTGTTACCTCTTTGGGGAGGAGGAGAAGACAGTGAAGATTAAAAAAAAAAAAAAAAAAACCTACAGTCTCAAAGTCTAATATATAGAATTCCATGGAACAAAGGCTATTTTAACAGCTAAAAGGAAAAAGAGTTACTTCAGGAAAAAAAAGAAAAAAAACAATGTTTTTGAATTAAGTTAATTTAAACCTAATGAAAATGTTCTCATGATCCCTATTTTATTTTTTTTATTTTGTTTCACTGCAATATTCACCAGCATTTGAAAAGCACTGATCTTCCTTCTTCTCTCTCTAATTAGATAAGACTTAAGTGGTATTATAAGAAAAAAAGGTCAATCTATTTTAAAATAATTCTGTAGAACAAAATGGTTTCTTTTCTCTTTCAATTTTCAACAACTTTTGTATTGATTCTCATAATTTTTTAGCCAAATCTCACAACATAAATTGATGGTGGATTATTTTATTATATCCCCGGTGAACGCAAATGTAAATTTTCAATCTCCTTCGTAGAGATTAATGTTTAAACAGTATGAACACACCTCTATCCAGGCTCCTGTATTACTTTTAACTGTTTCTCCCTGGTACAATTTCTACTCAGCCCTCCTCTGTGCACACAGGCACAGTTCTGGGTAGGTAGCACATAGTGAGAGAAGCATTCAGATTTCATCTCAAACCTCCCATGGGTAATAGGACTATGCCCCCAACCCAACAAGAGAGGGCCCCCGGGAGCCACTCCAGCTTGCATGAAGAGCCTCAGAAGAGTTTTGATGTGACACTCATGAGGAGAAAGTTAACAGTATTCCATGGGGCACATAGGGCACCAATATGGTGGTGAGTGTGCAATCCTTAGGATCAGAAGACATGGACTCCCACCTCCTCCCTGCTCATGCTGGGTATTTCTCCACTCTGAGATTCCATTTCCAGAACTATAAAATATTTATTACAATATGCTTACCTCAATTGAGTTATTCTGAGAAATAACAATTAAGTAGATGAGGCTTCAAGGACAGTGCCCAGCATGTGATTGCACCTCAGAAAACATATAGTGTTGCTCTTGGCCAGAGAAAATAGAATGCATTCCTTCCACTTGGTTTTATTTCCCTGTAACCTAATGTACGAATTTTTAAATAGGTACCTAAGCAATGTCAGTTAAGCACTTTAGTATTAGACTTTTGGTATTGGTATATCTGTATATCAAACTGTTAGACTTTTGGTAGGATATCTTGCTTCAAAAATAGTGGTTTGATTATCACCAAAGTCCAAGGGCAAAATTACATTCTTATCATCTGTCTTTGAGCATAGACATTTCAATTTGGGCTCATTTTGAAGATGGGTGTATCTCCATGGCAGCAAGACTTTGTAGACTATAAAAAGAGACCATCAAATATGTGAGTTTCAGGTAAACGAACAGTGCTAATTCAAGGACTGGTAATAAGCTGATTGTTTTAAAGTACCCCTAATTTTCTAAATTTTAATTATATCAAAACTGAAATTTTTTTATTCAACATATCTAGATAGCCAGAGGAGACATGATCACAAAATGCAAATAAGCAGGACTCAGATGGATTCACTCACATGATCACCTATGTTTGAGTTGTCCTTCTCTGTTGGAGACCATCAAAAGGCCCCTGGCATATTCCATGTCCTCAAGGGCCTCCGTCTGATGTACAGGACCTTCTGTTATACATGCAGTTTACTCAGATACCCAGAGATTTTGTTCCTGAAGTTTGCTTTGTTAGTTTCCTCTCTGTTGATGGGGCAGTTGCTGTGCTGCCAGGGTAAAAAAAAAGACAATGTCCACTTTCGCCTCCTTGGGTTGCATTAATGTTAGTGAAGGATGCCTAAAAATGTTCATTAGATATGCCTCCATATTAATCACCAATCACTACAGATGTGCAATATCCTTGGATTTTTCATAGATGGTGGTGGTGGTAGTGTATGTGTGTGTCTGTGTGTATATCATACACATGAGCCATCAGGGCAGTGTTCATGGCACCAGGCACCAGGGAAGTAACATAAACGAGTCAGGGAACAATAATGATAAGAAAAGTGCCACAGGGCTGACTTTTTATATGTTAAGTAAGTCTTTTTTTTAAGAAAGTTTATATTCACATATAACAGAAATCAAAGTTTTAAGATCATAATAGTTTTAAGATTAAAATCCTGAATAAAAAAGGCACCAACAACAAAATAAGAAATTAAGCGCCCTTCAGAAAAAATAAGCACACCTCAAAGTAGGTGTTGCTTTTACATAAAAGCAAATCTAAACCTTGCCCTTAATAGATATATGAGCTTCAGTAAGATAACTATCAAGAAATGGAAATGATTGTCTCATAATATTCTTATAATGCCATGAGCCATTATATGCAAAATTGCTTAAGACTTGACAAATAGTAGACATCCAATAAAAGGAAACAGCTGCTGTTATTAGTATCTTCTAGTCCCTTCCACCAAACACACACGTACTCTCATGATGTTTGTATTTCAGATTTGGGTACACAGCCCAAATACCTCAACTCAGTGGAAAAAACTTTTATTGATTTATGTTTGGGTACTGTAGTATGGAATTAAAGGAAATACAGATTTGAATGTAATTTCTTTTAGGCAAAAATGAATGAGGGTCTTAGGATGTAATTCACTGTGGAGTGCTTTCCTAGGATACTTGAGGCCCTGGGTTTAATCTCCATCATTGAGAAAAAAAGCAAAAAGAATGTAAGTGAAGGTAGTTGCAGTGGTCAAATGCACAATTCTACCATATGTGTACTACTTCTTTCAAAGGAAGCTTCAGTTGACCAGAGTGATATGAAAATTAATCTAGAACATTCCCTGCCTTTATTCACCTGGATCCCTCACCTGGAATGTCTCCTGTTTTCACCTGTTGAAACTGTATGTTCCTTTTGTACACCCTCTCACAACACACTCTCTCTCTCCTTTTCTGATTCCTGGGACAATGGAAGAGCACATCTCACTTCTGGGGCTGTTTGCCCACTGTTTCAAGTTTGTGAATATAATGAACCAAATGATATTACAATTCCAAAAGTCACTTTTGTTGTATTTGTACACCCAAAGCACACTTCTGGACTAAAAATAGGTAATATTTGTTAATTGTAATCCTAAGGACAAAAAGTCAATGGCTACAAAAAATCATCATTTTACAAAAAATACTCAGAGGAACAAGCAAGTGAACATCTGAAAATAAGATGAGTAGATAAGATAGAGTTTTGAAGGCAACACACTTGCCTTCCTGGACAGATAAGGTGCATAATCTGCTCATCCACCATCTTCTGTGTGTGACATAATGAAGAAAAAGAATTACAGCAACATGAAAGACTGAGTCCATGAGCATAATAAGAGCCATGCAGCTTTTCTGGCAATGTGGGGGTGGGGGATGCAGAAAAGCATATTTTCAGTCCCAAGAGGGACTCAGGGAGTGCTGTAAGGGCATTAGGCTCTGAGGGCAGCTTGCTTGCAAGGACCTCCAGGAACAGACTCAGAGCTCTTTAATAAGTATTCCAGGGAGTCCAGACTTTCCTGGAAAAAAAACAAATTAGTGTGAGAAGCCAGTCCTGTGCAATTTCAGTTTTAAAAATAGCCAGTATTGTTAAGGCTGCTGTGTGCATGAGAGGAAAAGAAAGACCTTGTTAATATTTGCCTCAGCTTTCTACATTATAACAGAAAAGCTACACTGAAATTCTTACTTGGCAAATATAGCAAAGGTCGTGAGGTTTCTATTGCTTGGAATTATTTTTGATCCTTCCAATGACAAAGTTGTAGGGGAATAAAGGATTTGTCTTTTTTTTTTAATCAAGTCAGTCTTTGGATAAAGGACAGGCAAGTGATGGCTCTGTCTCTTTCACTTAGGACCAGAGTTGTCCCTCCCTGTCTGTTTCAGCTCTTTATTTGCCTAATTGCTCTCTGAGCCTGGGAGAGATGTTCCCTGCAGCCGAGGCTCTGCTGACTGCAGAGACCCTACCTGGCACTCTAAGTTGGTGCGTCAGCTTTTTAGGTTGGAATGAATGAAAAATCAATCAGGATGACTGCAGTGGTAGCATACACAACTCTAACCTAATTTGTCCATAATTTTCAACTATTCACCATAGACCCAAGCAGTGTTTAAGATGGTAAGTGAATCTGAAACAAATGAGCTGCTTCTGCTTAATCAGGTTTTTTTTCTTTTTTTTTTTTTTTTCCTCTTTTCTATTTAGAACAAGTAAATATAACCTGCTTAGGAAGCCACATGTAAAATGAATGTCGATGTCAATTTTCATGCAAATATTCTTTATTGGCTCTGTTTAAGATTCGGTTCTCAATTAGATCAGGTGATAAATATTCATATATAAATGTATCTGATTACTGTTTTATTAACTTATACTCTAAATTCAGAGGGTTAAATGACTTAAGTCTATACATGTCCTTGGCACATCTTTTTGTAACTTGCTCTAACTATGTCAAAACTATAGTTTTAAATTTCTAGATTTACAATTCTGCAAAGATAGAGTTAAACACTATTTGGACTCTGGCTGCCTAGGGGGAACTGGAATTTTTCAAAGCTGCCTTCTTCAGCTCTCAAAGACAGCTACAGTAACTTTCTGAACAGATTGGGTTAAATATTTTTACAGACCCATTCTATGATGATAAGGCGGTAATAAGTTGTGCAGTGCAACACTCCAAAAGGTTCCAAATCTCACCAGCCTCTTTTTATGTGATGCTCTCACAGTGAGGAAGATCCTTTGGGCTACAAAGATGAAGAGTCTACTTCTTCTGGTGCTGATTTCAATCTGCTGGGCTGATCACCATTCGGACAACTATACTCTGGATCATAACAGAGTTATCCACATCCAAGGTAAGATAACACAGGTTCTCCTATGAAAGTTAAGTCAATTTCATGTTATTTACAGTTATAAGCTAGGTTAGTGCTTCTTAATCTTAGTTCTGCTGCACTGACTTCTCCTTTCCCTTTCTGTTAATTGGTGAACAACATTGAGCTGGGCTTTTGAATGCTATTGCATTACAGAAGAGTTAAGACTTGGGGACAATTAAAGTTGAACTGCTTAAGAATTTCAAACTGCAGTGGGTTGCTATAATCAGCTTCAAGGCTTTTAGTGCAATTGCTATCTTCAAGTAGAATGGGAGGCATGAAGTTCATTTAAATACAAGGTGGAGGGAAGACATAGGAAGTGAAACTTGGGATGTAAGGTCATTCTGATACAGTAACTGTTTAATGTTTAAGAGAAACAATGTAAATAATATAAAAAAATCAAAGAAGCTCTGGTTCAGTAAAAAGTAGCTTACCCTATTACAGTCTCTTTCACTGAAGCTTTAGTTTGCATAGACCCGTATATTGGTCCTGCATGTTTCTGTTGAGCTCAGCTAAATCCTCAGCCTGAGAGCTGTAGTAAGATTGGAGGCTGCAGTACAATGCAGCTCTTTCCTCAGTCCCAGCTTCAGATGAGGGACATCCTGAATTAAGAAAGCTCAGAGACTTATGCAATAAGAAGACAGTTCTAGGGGCGGTAGCTTCTCTCCTGTCCTTGTATGCTGAATAATTAAAATAAGAACTACAGAATTTAATTGTTTAAACATAGGATGGCATTAATTTTAGATAAACTCATTTTGGGGACCAGAATCATCATAAGTTTGCTAAGAGACATAAATACCAAGTTACATCTTCAAGGTCAAAAGTATAGTCTCAGAAAATTGTACTCGCTATTGAAAAGTATGACTTCATGAAGGTCAAATGACAGTGTAAATCTGACTAGAAGTATTTTCCTGTGCTTATTATGAGTACCAAAATAGAATTTCAAATTTGTCTATGCATAGCTGTTTTAAACCCATATCTTTCAGTTTTGTTTTCTTTCTATAAGTTTGTTTTTCAGAATTGAATGATGAAAAGAAATTATATAATTATAAATTTTACTCTGCAAGCTACTGACTCAGCTATTTCATACACACACACACACACACACACACACACACTCACACACACCCCAAAGCAATTTCCCAAAGACTATAAGATTCTTGTACATTGCTGATGAGATTACTGATGAGAAATAATATTCTTTTAGCTTCTAGTCACAGAATTCAATCAGCTAAAATGATAATACATAATAATTAATAATGGCAGCTTTAAATCCAATGTAAAATAATCTTTATATTTGCATAACTGTGAATTCAAATTATTAGTAGATACCTAAGTTATATTATAAACTCCGTACAAACCATTTAGTCTACATTATACCCAGTATGTGAAAATATTCTATTTAAAAATATACTAATATTTTTAAAATGGCATCTATAAGACAAATTAAAATTCCATCAGCAGGGAAAACTTCTGCTGGTCTTCTCATTCCCATATACTCCTTGAAATTTACTGCAAAGGGGTTTCTGACCCAAAGCATCAGAATTATCCAGATGATTTGCATACACTGTTCAGGTTTTCTCCAAAAGCCTTGAT
This sequence comes from Marmota flaviventris, assembly GCF_047511675.1. Classification (NCBI taxonomy): domain Eukaryota; kingdom Metazoa; phylum Chordata; class Mammalia; order Rodentia; family Sciuridae; genus Marmota; species Marmota flaviventris. Next base: position 98,958,180 of record NC_092502.1, read on the forward strand.
AGTCCACTTCATTTTAATTGTAAATTCATATTCTTAGAAAGTGTAGGCTTGCCTTGGAGGTTTGCTCAGAGCTTTCAAGTGATAGAACTGCAAAGCCTATATTTGCTTGTGGAAATTAGTTCTGAAATGTTGCTTGGGTCAGGATTATAAGGTTATATCCATATGTCAGGATTCATTTTGAATTCGCTTCAAATACCTGTTCTTATTACTTTTTCTCAATTTTTTTTTCTTTACTACAGTGTTCAAATTGAAGTTTCAGATTCTCTAATTCTTCAGAGAAGTGATTTCCAAGTCATCTGCCATAATTTCATTTGTCTTTATACTATAAAAGTAAACAAAAGAGTAAAGCACAGTAGGAAAATCAATAAGCAAATAACCTTCATTACTTTCTTGAAGTACTAGATTATTTTCTCATATTTAATTAATCAAACATGGAATTAAGAAAACTGAAGAATTTTCAGTCCAATAATTTAATTATTCATCGGAATCTCAAATTCCTGAATTGTGCTGATAAGCAGTATGATCTTCTCTGAGGGGAAGGAAAATGTTCAAAATTCACATTACTGTAAAAACACCTTTTCTTTTTTTCATTTTTTTCATTAAATTTCATTTTTTTTACTCTAACTTCCTTGGGCCTTCCTAAATAATAATGTGGGAATAGTGCACATTCGTGACTGACTTGGTACAAATTCACAGCGTTTTAATCATACATTCTTGAATCTCATACATAAGAGTTACCTAATTACTTCTCCCAAGCCTGTCTCACAGTAGGATATTCTATAGAGATGGATGCACACAAATGTTTAATCTGGGTTTAGAAAGAAAAAGAGAGAAAAATGTATCAGATAGTCAGAAAAGAAAATGGCAAAAATAGAACACTGGGCAGTGTTTCTAATGAAAAACACTTTTCTGAAATGAAAAAACAAAATCTTCTAGTTTCACTGGAGGAAGGTTTACTTTAGATAAAATTTTATGTGTTAATTCTCTTTGGTTTTTTATTGAATTCATTTGGTTACACAAGAAAACAAACTTCACTTATCCACAGAGTCTACTAATAAAAATGTGCTAATATTTTATTAGCTTGAGGAGTGGGGGTACATCTCAGTGGTAGAGCACTTACCTACCATGCAAAAGACCCTGGTTATCATCCCCAGCACCAAAAAAAAAAAAGAACTATTAGTTTGTGTATCATGTATGTCCTCCATGTCAAAGGTACAATGGTCATGAAGTTCTCAAATTATTCTACAGGAAGAGGGATTCCTGGTAATACTGTCTCCATAACATTCTCAAATGGATTATATTCCTCATATCATGATAGGTCCAGTCAATCTTTAATTCATTTGAAACTTAAGATCATTAGGAAGACTTTTACATAAAGTACAATATCAGAAGAACAGTATTTTAAGTGTTTGGATCAGGTCCAACAATTCTTTGGATAGAATTTTGATTGCTAGTAAAATTTCAGAGATGATGAATATATTTTCTAAAATACAAATTTTAAGAAAATATTTACAGACAGCTAAGTAATTATAATCATACTGAGTACATACATCTGCTTGACCTTATCAAGGTCATAATGTCCATGTTTCCTACATCTAGTGTTCAAGCACAGGTCTTTGATGATAAGTTCAAGAGTCTTTGTCTACTGCTACTTTCTAGCTTAAACTCCAGAAAATTTACTTAACCTCTACAAGTCTAAGTTACCTCACCAATACAATGACCGAATCACTGTTTATTCCATACAGTTTTGTGAGAATTAAATGAGATAATATATGCAAAATTGCTTGGCACAGGTCTAGCACAGAGCAAGCTCCCAGCGGAGGATAGCTATTATCATTATGTTTATTTCGTTCACATTGTCATGGAAAACCGACTTCCAAAATAGATAAAGCATTATGAATATTCATGAAAAACATTTTTTTTGTCTTTCAAAATACATTTGTTGGCAGAACCATATCATCACTTCAGTTCTGATAAACACTACATGAGTTGCCTTCTTTCTCTAATTTCACAATTTAAATTTCCCCAACTTGATGCAATCACTTTCCTTGTAGAAACTGAAGCTTTCCAAATGTGTGTAATATTTTTCCTTAATGTAGTTAATATGTGAACACAGAGAAACTAGATGTTTATAGAAGGAAATCTCAGAACTAAAAAATGTTTCCATATATTATTATCACTTTTCTCAATTATTTTTTAAAAAAGTATTGTCAGAAGTTCACCTGTATGGGTAGAAAAAACTAATGTGTATCAAGAAGCACGTAGAAGTGGACACACTTCCTCTGTGTGTCCCAGACCCACCCCTGCCCACTTCGCTTCACACCTGTTACTCTTTGCTAACAGGCCTCCCTCCTTCACCATTCTGCTGGTCATCTTTGTCACACTCTGGTTGTATAGCAGTGCTTGGCATGCAGTGGGTACTTAATATATGCTCACATTGACTGAACATATGAATGAGCGAATGTTATGAGACACTCCCAAATCACAGCTGTCATAATAAGGATTTCTTAAATGCGTTGACATACCTTAGCAGCACTTGATACATCCTGTAGGCTTAATGAATATCAACTAGATAATTGCAATTATTCTCTATTGTTGCCATAAACTAAGTGTAGCTCATAGGAATTAAGTACTTTACAGGACTTCAGAACATCTATGTCAGTCTCCCATTGAATAAATGGGGAAATCAAGATCCAGGAATTTGACACTGCTTGTCTTAGGTTACATGGCAGAGGAAGTGCAGTATCTCTTAGATAATTCCCTCATTTTCTTCAAATTTGGGCTGATTTCTCACTTTTTTAATGAAGCTGCACTGACGAGTACAATCTGTTTCCTCTTGGATTCCCAGTCTCTTTCATTCTGTTTTCCCTTTTTCTCTGTAGCATTGGCTAAATACTTATATTTATCTAAGTGATATCTGTCAAATATATGTGGTAGTTCCACTAGGGCAGGGATCCTTTTCTGAAATGTCCAGTCCCTGAAACCAGTACCTGCCACATACTATATGATCCATATGTTTGTTGAATAAATCCCATTATCTTATCATAATCAAGTTCTAGTTCAGTTGTTCAAAATCTGAGGGTAACCCTTCCAATTTTTGAAATGAGAGCAGTTAATGAGCAAGAAGATTATGAGTTTGAGTACCAATTTTGTTTGATCATATATGTAACTCCCACACTGATGGTAGCCTCTGCAGTCCATGACAGTCCACCAAGGCAGAATGCCTTCCTAGTGTGTGTATGAAGGTTTTAAGAGTATTGGATTTATATTTGGTTACTGTAATGCTATCTTGTTCCTTATGTAATATCTGCAGAAATGGAATCTGGTGGTGCAGAATGGATCAACAATGTGAAATGAGTTTAATAATGTATGTTCATGAACTACCTCCTGCCAAAGTTTAATGGGAGAACTGGAAAAGTGTCATACGTTTAATTTTCTCTCTGCCTCCTAAAACTCACTTGAAATCTCTGAGTCAATTACTTAATTTTAAATGAATTTACTTTTGCCTTTTTAAGGTATATGTTATTTTCGGCCATAAAGGCAAAATCCACAAATATCAAGAAAAATATGGACACAAATATTTTCTAAATCACATTTAGATAAATATGTATACTGTTAATAATTTTATCTAAAAACTAGCAGCCATAAAATATCACAGAATTTCATTATGGGATTATAAAAATTAGCAACATCATCCATATTAGATGACTAATTCTGAAAATTTTAAAAGTTTATGTTAGGTGAAAAATGATAAGAACCTAACATTAAGAACAGGCTTGCCATTTGATCAAATAAGAACATCACTATATTAATATAGCAAATAAGCCCAAAAGAAAAAAAGAAAAATGTTTCCATAAATATACACTGCATATAGAAAAAGGCCCATGTAATATGCACATATCTATGTACTCATAACAACTCATTTATTTAAAAAAATAGAGTAAGCATCTACTATGAACAGATTTTAGAATTTAATGATGGGCAAAATTCATGGTCTCTGGCTTCATCAAGCTTATAGTCTAGTGAGAGAGATAGACATTATTACGATTATAGAACTATTGGCTATGAAATACAGACAATGGTCCAACATTGCTGTGAATACAGACCTACTGACTATAGCAAATATGAGTTTTCATACCAACTGTGCTACTATCAATGTATATTTGCTAGCCCATATCTAGTTGCCTTTGCATTTGTGCATGCTTTTGGAAAGATCTACTTACTGAGGCATCTGTTCAACGTTGGCTTCTTTTGTGCAAAAACACTGGGCTATGCTTTGTAGAAGGACAAACCTCTTCATCAAGGCTTACTGACAACACTGTCTGGACAATAGATGTGAGGAGAAATAATAAAGTAAGGGTTAACTAAAGGTGGAAGTAAAGAGAAAAGAGTATTTACAAACAAAAAGATATTACTGTTTAGAACCCTGTACCTATGCTCATGAAATTTTTCATATTTAGAATATCTTACAACATTTTTAATATAGAATGTTGAATTCTAGGTTATTCTGCAAACTATACAATTTTATGTTTCCAGGCATAAAAACCTACATTTAATTGTCTTTTAAAGTAGCATCAAACTCATGCTCCATAGCTATTGCTTTCTGTTCTATCATGGATGAGGAAATTGTCAAACTATGCAAGAATCCAATTATTATTTGGAAACACCTCAAAACAACCAGAAAAAAAAATCAAAACAACAAAACACTCAACAGTGAAGCCTTTCCCTTTGGTTGCATCTCTACAAGATCTAATGTTTGCTTATAAAGCATCCACCAATAGCTTCGTGGCTTTATGTTAAAATAGTTTCAACATGCTATTTTTCTATTTTACCTGACATCAGGAAAAAAAATGATTTCTATATTGGTTCAGCTTTTTATTTTATAGGTAAATTAGAAAATTACCATCCTATTAGAGTCATTCAAAATACAAGAATCTATCAAAATCCTTGGAAAGTAAAATATTTAATCAAGAAATTATCAAAATAATAGTATCTAAGGAAAAATGAAGTCTTTGTTATAGGAATATTTTTATTTCAGAATGACAACTCAGAAACATAAGAAATCTAATAGTTCTACAAAATTACATTGAAATCACATTGCACATTTCGTATTGCCACTAAACAGTAGCCACACACTTAAGTGACCTCCAGAATGGTTGTCATGTAGTCAGTACAATGGTGGCCATTTGGCCCCTGGCTTAATTAAACGTGTATATTACTTGTCTTTGTTTAGTCAGTGACTAATCACTTTATGTATAAGCTCTGAGTAGTGTGCCATTATGCCCTTGAGTATTGTGTTGTGAAGTGTGTTGAACAGAGTTAAAAAGAATTCACCCTACCTTTCCCAAATATGGTCCACTCAAAAGCGACACAGACGTTATAGATAAAAAGAACACACATGCAGAAAGGCCATGATCCATTGTGTAAAAAACTGAAATCTTAGGACAGGAAGCATTCTACTGCTGTCCAGCATGCAGATTAGGTGAAGAGGATGGCAAAGACACAGAGTCTTTTTCTGAACAGCAATTGAAATTTTAAATTAAACACACTGTTGAAAATATGTCCTTGAAGTGAGGCAATTTTTGCTTCTAGAGATTCTGTTTGTAATGGCGCTTGCTTTGTGTCCTTGATTGTTTTTTCCTGGAAAGCAGTGGAAACTATATTTCTCTATTCACCTTTGAATTACTGAATGGCAGAGAATTAGCAAGTGAAAGATGTGTGAAGATATATATGTCCTTGTAGATTACAATATATTACATAAACCTCTTTTTTCTTGTTATGTGACTATATTTGTCAGGATGGTTTTATGATTATGACTAGTAATGTCACTAACAAAAATAATGAATGCTTTCACAAGTCTGTTTTCCTTTTTGTTTTTGCTTGTTTTCAGCATAGATGAATTTTAAAGTTTTCTCCCCCAGTATTAAATGCATTATAAGCAATGACTTTTTACTCTCTTTTTAACAGTGTTATAAATTACTCTGACGGGTTTTTTAATCTCCAAGAATCTACATATTACTGTCTTTCTGCCCTCTGCTTGTTTTGTCTCTCTTCATGCAGTCCTTAACAAAGGGTCTTAATTAGTTTAAAATACTGCAAAGCTAATTAAAGGGTTGATGTTTCATACAGATATTTCCATGCAAACAGAATACTTTGTTTTAAAAAACACATAAAGTCAGTTTTTCGATTTGGGGTTTTTTGGGGGGAGGAGGAGTACTGGGATTGAACTCAGGGGCACTCAACCACTGAGCCATATTGCCAACCTATTTTGTAGTGTATTTTAGTCTCCCTGAGTTGCTTAGCGCCTCATCATTTCTGAGGCTGGCCTTGATCCTCTTATCTCAGTGCCTCACACTACCAGGTTTGCAGGCGTGCACCACCTTTCCCAGCAAAGGAAGTTTTTTACAGAGTTCCCACAACATGGTCAAATCAAAATGTGCTCAAAAACCAAGCTCTTTGAACTCTAGCTTCCTCTTTTATAACAGATTATTTGCCCCAATTATTAAAACTGAATAAATAAATAAATAAATCAATAGTAGATACAAAAGCGGTTTAAAGGAAAAAGTGGTTTTGAGAGAGAGCACCCAAGAGCACTGAGGTGAACTCCATTAGGGAAGAGTCAGGGAAGGATTCACTAGGCAGGGAAGATCAGCTGAGACCTGAATATTAAACCAGAAATGCTCACATCAAAAATCGAAGGCAGAGCATTTCAGGTAGAAAGAGTAAAAACTATGAATTCTCTGGAATGGTGTTTAAAGCTGGAATGAAGCCTGGCAGTGAGAGGTGTGGTTTAAGATGAGATTGGAAGAGTAGGCAGGAGCCAGACCATTTCATTTTATATGTGGTACAGATTGCCAAGTTCAGATAAATGCATTTGTAAATGGTGGGAAGGTTTGAGCAAAGGAGTGACATAATATGATTTTAAATTATAAAAGACCATGCAAATAGTGGATTACAGTGTACAAAGATGAGTATTGATGTAGTTCAGATGAGAAATCACCGTGGCATGAACCAGGACTGTAGCAATGGAGGTGATGATGTTGGTACTTACTAACAGATTTGATGTAGAAGGAACCAGTCATTTCTTAAATACAGCATCTAGATTTTTGGATTGAGCAAATGGCTGGACAATGGAAGCATAAAATAAATTAAAGAAAGACTGGAAGAAGTATAGGTTTGGGCAAGGAAGGAATGGACTTAAAGATTTGACCTCCAATAACCAACCACCAAAAGCTAGAAGGTTACTTTTTTTTTCTTTTTAATTTTTTTTTTACTAAGGAAAAAGTACAATGCTAGAACATTTTGAAATTATCAGCACACAAGAGACATTTATAGGCTAGCTGATACAGTTTTCCACTGATGCTGTATCACTTATAAAAACTTACAATTTTATAAATTGTAAGAAAATACAAAGACCCGCTATTCCTTAACCCCTGTTCTGTTTGGTACAGAATCAGTGGGGACTGTGTCTGCTGGCCCTGTGGGATGGTGCATGTGCTCAGCAATGGATGCAGTCCTCTTCACCCTACTGTTCTGGTGCCCGTAGAGCCCCTTCATTTCCCCAACCCTTGCCTGGCCTGAGCGCTTGTGTTTGAGTTGTCTCTTGTTTCGTTAGCACTCTACTTAATTAACAGCTGACCCCTTATGGCTTATAGATTCATGATGGCTTACTAAATAAAGAATCAAAAGTTTCCTCTTTATTCTCTTTTGGCTCAAAGATTGACTCAGTGCTGGTATTGCCTTGATGTCTTTCACATTAAGCCTTATCAGTACAATAATCAGCTGTGCCCTCTTTGAATTCGTATTTGACCTCACACTTCACCACAGAGTAAGTGGAAGCAAGTGGGGTTGAGCTCCATCCCTTTACCACACATTTTCAATAATTAGTGAGTATGTGAATAACTACAGCCGAATGAAAAAGAATGACTCATGCTTAGATTTTAGTTTCTTTATAATTTTTGATAGAGACTATTAGAGTCAGAATCCAGGAAAGTATGTTTATCTGAAGGATGTTATTCAACATGTTAGTGAAATATTCAAATGTTATTTTCTTTTGTGTCCCTTAATATTCCCATGATAACCTGATTTAGTATTTTCCCTTCAATCTAAAGTAATAAGAATTAAATACTAATTCTTATGAATCTTTGAGAACATGAATACATTTAAATTCTAAAAAATTATTAGCCAGAGAACACAATTCTAAGTTGACAAATATACTAAAATCATCTCATGAAAAAATAGTAATACAATTATATTGACAGATAGAGTCACTTACCCTGGGTGATGCACCATGGAAAGTGTGTTGCCTGGGACATCTCATCTAGCCCTCACCACAGGTTAAGTGGTAAGGGCTAGATGATTGGCCCCAGGCATATGGTGATTGGGAAGTAAAGCTGATATTCACGTGTGTGTGGGCACTTTAGCTCTTGCGCTCCAAACCCACACAGAAACCAGATAGTCTCCATCCAAACTCCCCCCGCCCACACACACACACACACACTTTGGGTACATTTTGAGTGAATCAATGGGTAAAAATGACCTATATTTACTCCCATTCAATTTATATAAGTACATTTCAGAAGAAACAAATCACTGTGAAAATAAAGTTTGCTCTTGGTCCTTACTAGAAACTTATTCCATACACTACCATGGTGATTTTCAATAGGAGAAAGTACAGCAAGGTAGGGTGATGGCTATAAATACAAACATTCTACCCAAAGAAAGACTGTCTGGAACCACCTTCCCCCAGGAAATAGAGGTGGGCAGGAATAGAAATTGGATTACAGAAACAGACAATGTAACATAATAATAGAGAAGAGAAAGAGAAGTAGAGATTTTTTAAAAGGCTTCTAATATGTTTGTTCTAAAATGCATTATGCCAGTCCTGTTAAAAACCACTGCAATAGGAACGTCTTCAAGAGCTGATAAGATACGAATTTCTAGGAACAAATACTTTCTAGGAACTGTCCTCTGAAGGGCACAGAAAAGAAGAAAATGTAAAAGATAGAAACTGCTTTGTTTACTGAACCCACTTTGGATATTCAGTAGGTATTTGTTAGTAAGGATGAACATCGTTGGGTACCCATTGCTGGCCAGATATTCTGATATGTTCTTAGTGTGAATTACCTCATTAGACCCACAGGAGAATCCTGGGAAGAAGATGTCTTAATTCCATTTTTCTGATGAGGAAGTTGAGGCACATAAAGGGTTAAGTCCATATGTTTAACTAATTCTCTCTAAATGCTAAGAAGTGGAATAACAATTCAAAGCCCACAAAAAACTCTGGCAGCAAAACATAGCTAAACTCCCCCAGCACACTTTACTTTTTCCTGGTATAAAAAGATGTAGTAAAGGGACTTAAGAAGAGACAGGACATTTTTCAGGATATTAACAGAATTTTAGGCAGTCGTGTCAGAACTACAATTTTTATACTGTGTTCAGTTGACCCCTTAGAGCTCACTGGGGCCTCCTGATTCCCATTTCAAGTAAAGAGGCTCACCTTTATCAGCTTTGTATGGCAAAGCTTTGCCTAAGATGCCTTTTGAAGGAAAAAGAGATTCCACTGCCCCTCAAATTTTTTTCTTTAAATATTGCCATAAATAAACCTTGGGCCTCCAAATAGTGAAGGTATGTGTCTTTACTTTGTATTATTGGCTATGACAATAACATAATACATGTTTATGATCAGCATCACACAAAACAATTCTATATTTTGGTGGTGGGCAGTTTCTCATGGCAGAATCAATTTAGCCAGAAGGCAAGGGAGGAAGATGAATTTAAGCCATACCTAAGAGAATGCTCCATAGCACATCACATCAGATAGCGCAGGTCTCAAAAGGAAGAATACATGCCATTTGAGGAGAATGTAAAAATACAATCCCAGGCAATTTGTTTTACTGAAGATTGGCAAGAAAGAGTAGGGTACAAAGAGGTGACAGTGGTAAGAGAGATTAGAGCTGGTATACAGAGGTGTTTCTCAAAGGAAGAGGGGTGAAATGGCTGGAAGGAATATCATCACGGAGCCCAGAGCCTGTGAGATCAAACGGTAGTGTCACAGATGGTGAAAAACAGCAGCAATAACTTTCCATCTTAGAGCAATCTTAATTTATTCTGTTTCAGCAATGGGTTTTTTCTTTATGACTAAAAGCTTCACCATAGTCTATAACCTATGCAACATCATTTAAAGGAATAGGGAAAGTGAGATAAAACTTTGGTGCTTTAAAGGCATGTTTAAAGATACCATTTTGATTAACTGAACAATAAGCCTTCTGCAAAAATACAATCCTTTAATTACAACAATATACTACAGTCATGGCTTCCAGCTTCCTGTGTGTCTCCCTGGAGATAATCTAAAAAGGGCTTTTTGTTTATTGATTCAAATTTCTTCAATTTTTAAAATTTATTTTCACACCATTTTATTTAGTCTGTGCATACATAATACACTCACATGCTACAAAATATGAAAGTATGCACAGTAAAAATCTTCCATACATTCCTCTGTCCAGACTTCCACTTCACCTTCCCATAGGTTACCAACACTGATAGTTACTGGTAAATCCTTTCAAGTATAATTTATGGGGGAACCACATATAATCTTTTGGATTTACAAAATGGTAAGAAGCAGACATGTACTTGTGTGTCTGCAAGCCAAAATTTGAATTCCAGATGAAAGCAAAGGTGGGACAGGGATAAATTCAAGATTTCAATCTCTTATCAAGTAGATGAGGGCATAGGACAAGAATGAGGTCAGATCATTTCTCTACTGCCCTCTTCTATAGAAGAGGCTCAAAATTCTTTGCATTCAAGAATTAGCTGGGGAAGGAAGCTAATGCTTTGTCTCTCACATGTGAAAAGTAACCAGTGCTCTGAAAGGACAGCAAAGGGAGAAGGGACAGGGCACATGTAAAGGTTTCCAATGTAAGCCAGCACAGATGAGCACTTCTGACTCTCAGGAACAATTCAATTCATTCCTGTCTGAAGGAAACAAAAATAATTATAAAGAGTTAAAGGAGTAAGGCACTCTTTAATTTTTTTCCTAAATTATGTATTCTATGCAAATATAATATGTAAATTACAATGAGATATAAAATGTCTAAATTATGTAATCTACTTAAATATTAAAAGGCTTAACTATTTTTATGAACTGTATTCATTTTAGAGCTAAAATGTGGTCGAAAGCAAGCTCAGGAATCCATGTCAGACACCATAACTCAGTACACACTCTATGCAGCACTAGTACACTTTATTCACAGACTGCATGCCAGGCACTGTCGTCATGCTGTAAAAACAATGTAAACTGGATAGAGAGATTGCTTTCAATAGATTAAGGTAAGCCTAGTGATAAGGATTCCAGTTGATCCTGCTTACTCATCCCCTAGCCAGCTTTGGCCACTCTAAGGAAAATAACAGCTTCCAAAGTGTTAGTCTTACACATCCAAACTTAAAGAAACAATAACAAATGTCACAAAAATAAGGAAGTATTTTTAAAACCTTATGCAAGTTTTTTCAAATGACTCATCACAGAGCTTACAATTTAGTTAATGGATATGAGTTTGTAATGTTAAGAGAGAAATTAGCTTAGACTGGGAATAAGAAAAAGTTTTAGAAAGAGACAGTGGTGATGATCATACCACATGGTTAAAGTAATTAATGGCACCAAATTGCATACCAACTATGGTTAAAGTGGTGTATATTTACAGATGTGTGTACACATACATACACACACCAAAAAAGAATATTTTTTAAAAAAGTTAAATGATGTGGTCTTTTTTTTTTTTTTTTGGAGGGCGAGATATATTTTAATGCCTGTATTTAGCATTTTATTTAGCCTGTTTGAATAAGTTCCCAGGTATTTTCTTTTTTAACTAGCCTAAGAAATCCAATCTGGAGTCTACTTTATTTATACCCCAGTGGTCAAAGTAACCAACATCAAGACTCATTATCTTGCACAATCCATAATTCATTTCAAAAAGGCAAACTTTGATCCACACTACCTGCTCATATTCTGTCACCTGAATTCCTTTGTATAGCAACTAACAAAAACAATTCCACTTTTAATAGAACTGAGAACTACAGGTAATGGTTTCATAGCATTTTGTTAATATTGTTTTCTGCAAATACTTTTAAAAGGCTTAATTTAAATACAGAGCAAGTACAAAGATCAGTTAAGTTTGGCCATACCATTGCTTTCATTATTTGGTAAAACTAAATGATATCCTCCGGATTTCACAGCAGAATTTGTAAAATAATAAAGAGGCCCCAGTTCAGTGAGTCCCCATCAGTGTTCTCACCATGCCCTGCTGTTTTCCCTGGAGACAACTCTGGGCTTTGAAGGGCATCAAATCTTTCAAGTCCCTGTCATTGACCCTCACTAATAAAGGCAGAGAATTTTTTTACTTAAAGGTTATATTTAAAAATTCAATACCCACTGGACATCTTTAATTTCCCCAATTAGCCTCATAGATTGAATAAGCAGCCTTGCTCAAAGGCACAATCACCAGGGTCGTCAGCCCTATGCTTAAGTGTGTTTTAGCACTGAAAGACAAAGGAAAATGAACACAGTTTATTTATTCTTTCCTTAAAAAAAAAAGAAAGAAATACTTATGCTACCAATCAAGGTTTATTTTTATATTTTACATTTTAATTGCTGCCAACTGCCCTGTAGATCAAACAGTTTTTATTTAAGCATGAATTTAAAACTGATCCAGATTTTTAAATCCAATGATCAGATCCAAGACCCTCCCTAGGCAACACTCTGCAGTTCGTGATCAACATTCTTGGTCCCTTTTTTTTGCTGACTTTGTAGTTTCCCTCTCTCCTTCCCAACTCAGTTTGTTTCCTGGCTGATCCCTCTGATCACAAACTGTGACACAGAACCTGATAACTCTAGTATGCCCCAAGTTTTCAGGAGGTGAACTTGTCAAAGCTGAGCTATGGTAGTACCCTCAATAGAACCCAGAGAGTCCCTGACTCAGAGGCCAGTGCTTATTTTCCACAGCCTGTTCCAAAACAAGCCACCTCCAGCCAAGCTCCATGCTGTATAATGGTAGCCTGATCTTCTGAAAACAAGCACATGAAAAACATTACTCTCAAGGTCATGTTGGGGATTTAGGTTAATGAACCTCAAGGGCTCTAAATGTCACTAAATGTGTTACACACCATTCTTAGGGTTCTTCGAATTTCAGCTAGGAACTTCTGGCACATATTACCTCAACTCCTCCCTAAAGAAATAAGAATGCTAGGATTGTATACATTCTGGTAACCTTGCTATAAAAATGATTTTGTGTCAAGTCAGGAGATTTTGGTGTCTGATCAATACTCACTAATATACCACATTAAGTAATCCTTCACTCACAGTGCTAGAGTAGAAGAAAAACATCTGGGGTATATACTCCTAAAACCCTATGAAAAAATTCACAAGTTAACCACAGAGGGAAAAGCATTAGAAGTCTCAGCCTCTTTGTACAGGAGTTTTGATCTTTACTCTAGCTCTTTAATTTGTAAAACATTCAGACTTTGTATTCATTCTGGAATAGCTTATGATTACACTAAACCACACAAATTTCCAAGTCTCCTATATAACACAGGTGGCATTTTATGTATTTATTTTCACTCCATATGGTTTAAAAGTTTATACTTAGGTGAAATTATGGAAGGCTAATATATGCAAAATTTTTGCTTAGTGATGAGCAGTATCATATCAGAGACATAGTAACTAAAAGCTGTGAAATAGGAACAGTTAGCAGTTAGTACCCACTTACTTTTGGTGAGCCATTGTTCTAGGTGCTTTATGAGAATTAGGTCCACTACATACGGTAGTTCTTACTAAATATAACTCACTTATGAGGAAATTAGAGTTGAGCTTGCACAACTTGCCAAAGACTAAAGAGATAGCAAATTGAGGAAGTGAGGTTAACCTTACCTAAGGTCTATATCACATGAAAGCCCTTGTTCCTCACATCCCAGCATGGGAAAGCCCAGTTTTCCAGTGTTCCCCAAGACACTGGGTTGGAAACCTATGGCCCTCAGGCATTACTGAGCACCAAGTCAATAGCACCTTTTTCTCTTTCCAGATAGAAGACTAGAGATGTTTAGATAGAAATGGTATGCAGTCATTGGGGAGATTGTGGCAGGGGTGGGGGGGGCAGGATTCCAGGAAAGATAGAGTGAAAAGATATTTATCTTTATCTTTTAAGGTTTTCTTGCCCTAAATAAGGAGTTACAGAATGGAATATAAAGGATGTGCCTAATCATCTGGATTTATGATTTATTTTGACTAAATACTAAATAAAGTCATTATTTTCTTGTTTCATTATTTATTGAAAGTGAGAGCATTGATGGCTTATAAAACTTTCTAGTTTTTGACAATTGGGAAACACTTGTAAATTAAATGATATTCTCATTTTAAATTCCGAGTGCCATATGATAAAAATAGCAAAGCAACATCTGTTTTGCAGACATTTTATCTTAAATTCAGTATCCTATGTATGAATGCCACTAAATAACTGAGGTGTTGAAATCTGTCTCAAGGTGAATGGTTACTCTTCCTTGTGATTTGTACGTCTTAAATGACTCATGGGCAAAGATTATTCAATACCTATCAATATTCTGAAAGCTATGGACAAAAGGTGTGTTCAGGAGCGGTTACATTGCTTTCTCATTTTTGAATCTTGCACATCCTCAAGAGACCTTGTCAAGGTGAAAAGAACATTGTGCTAACCAGGGGAAACCCCAGAGAAAGCCAAGATCTGAAAATAACAGCTGGCTCTCTTTAAAAAATAACAATAACATACAACAAAGAAAAAACAAATAGCAGCCCCTACTGACTTGGCAGACTTGGAATATTGTGGTGCTCTTTGGAAAGCGGTAAAGTCCTTGGAGGAGGGAGAAGGAAGACAAAGGGCAAGGAAAGAAAAGGAAGAAGTGATAAGAAAACTATAAAACAAGGCATAGTAGAAAGGAAAAAGAAGGAATACAATGACATTTAAAGAAAATAAATCAGCAAATAATTTTTTTGGTTAATCAGAAAAACAAGTATAACTTTGGGTACACTTTTAACACTCAAATTTTGAAGAATATATTTCAAAATCAGTAGTTTGATAACAGCATTCATTAAAAGTACCTTTGTGAGGTCTATCTTTTGGGTAGAAATGAAATATAAACACATTGTCTGAAATGCTTCAGAATAGCATATCACAGATGCATGTTTGAAGAGAAGCCATAAGTGTGAGGATATCTTGAATTCTTTGGCCAGAGCCAAAAAATAAAAGTAAATCAGACTGCTTTTTAGTTTTTTCTATAAATATAATATGGACTTAACTGTAGTAGAATGTCCAGATGAAATTAACTGACCTTGGAATTTGGAGGTTTATATTAATGAAAAAATCTTGGAACTCTGTCACTTCTCTTGAACTTGTTTCTATATTTCCAAAATTTAAATAAAGGAAAATGGAACCAGAAATATAAATAGAATTTATAATGAAATAAATCATCAAACTTCGGATGACTATGGAGTCTTGAATCCAATATTTCTTAATAATTATACTGTCTATCTTCCCCTTTTTTGTGATTTAAAAGACATGACTACCTTATAGATACCTTCTAAATTTTACAGATACCTTTCTATCTTGTTCAAAAGAGATTACATTCATTTACTGGTAAATGGGTAGCACTGGAGAACATTATGCTAAGTGAAATAAACCAGACTCAAAAATTCAGGGGTCAAATATTTTGCTTCCTATGTGTAACCTGGAGAAAAACAAAAGGGGGTGGGGCATTTTGTGAAAATAGAAGGAAGAAAGGTGGAATAGAGTAGATGAAAGGGGAGAAAGGATGAATAGGAAAGACAGAATGAAATCAACTTAATTATGTTATATGCATGTATAAATGTATCAAAATGAAGTTCACTTTTATGTATAAACATTTTGCACCAATTTAAAAAAAAACAATAAATAGAAGAAAAAACAAAAGAGTAGAAGAAGAGAACAAGGAGAGAGAGAGAAGAGGATGGAAATGGGAAGTAATAGGGACTGAAATGGAGAAAATTTTGTTATATGCATTTATAAGTCAGAATGAACTGTACTTTTATGTATAAATATAATGCACTAATAAAAAAATTAAAAGATTATATATAGAGACAATCATCAAAGCTATTTTTGTCAGATATCCTATAATGTAGCACATTTCATTATACAAAACAAGAAAGCACATTTAATGGTTACTTTCTTTCTTTCTTTTTTCCTTCTTTTCTTTCTTTTTGTTTTTTAACCATAGCAGAAAATGGCCCCCGTCTACTCGTGGAAGCAGAACAAGCCAAGGTGTTCTCACACAGAGGTGGCAACGTTACACTGCCATGTAAATTTTATCGAGACCCTACAGCATTTGGCTCAGGAATCCACAAAATCCGAATTAAGTGGACCAAGCTAACTTCAGATTACCTCAAGGAAGTGGATGTTTTTGTTTCTATGGGATACCACAAGAAAACCTATGGAGGCTACCAGGGTAGAGTGTTTCTGAAAGGAGACAGTGACAATGACGCTTCTCTGGTGATCACCCATCTCACCCTGGAGGATTACGGGAGATACAAGTGCGAGGTGATTGAAGGGTTAGAAGACGATACTGCTGTGGTAGCCCTAGACTTACAAGGTAAGTGTCTACAAAGCATGTTGAACTTAGAAATAAATAGTAATTCATCACTACCGTATTTTCATTAGGAATAATGTGTAGTGGTTACCATAGTAATAGTGTGAGAAACCAAAACTCCGTGCCCAGCATATTTTTCTATTCTTCTGTATTTTCCAGTCTGCCTACAATTTCAGCCTTCGTATTTGAAATGCACACACAGTGCTTATGCACAAAATTGAAGCTATTTGCATCTAGGAGAAACACAGTGGAACTGAATTAATAATTTTTGGAAATTGCCTTATGCTATTCAAAATTTAAATCCCATTATATGGTTATTGAGAAACTCGAATTGGATTCTTTTTTATTATGCTTCTAAAATTATCTGTTTCAAAATAATGGCAATTTTTATAAAGGACATCCACACTAAAATACATGTACTTATATTCTGTACAGTGACTGAAAAAAACTTAATTTAACATAAGAGTAACCTCTAATTTATTTAAATATTCTTGTAAAGAAATATTTTTTTTAAATAGCCCAGGATCTCTTAGACATTGAATACCAACTGATTAAGCCATTTTGGAGAGGAATTCCATTTCCTGAACATGTAATACATTCAGTAGATTCAAAGGCTAACATGTGTGCTAAGCTATATAGATGAAAATTGTTCTTCCCTTCCTTGCCTCCTTTCTTCACAATATCTGGGTGAAATTTTTCCTTTGTTTCTTATGTTATCTCAAGCCATCTTACTTTTCCTGAATTTCTGCGGTATTTTACATTAAGGAGTGAATTTTGGCTGTGTTGATAGAATAATTTCCTTCTATAAAACTATAGGTATGGGGCTGTGGCTCAGCGATAGTGCACTTGCCTGGCATGTGTGAGGCACTGGATTCAATTCTCAGTACCACATATAAATAAAGATCTATCAACAACTAAAAAATAAAACTAAAAATTTTTTTTAAAAAACTATAGGTATGAATTTGCTAGAATCTCCTTTCAGCTCCTAGGATAGATTTGTGGCTTTTGAAATATTACCCATCTGGTCACTGAAGATTTGTCCTTCTGAATCCCATAAGCCCATAGAATTCCACAGAATTCCATCACATGTTAGGAGACTTATTAGCTTTATATGTCTAATAATTGCATGATGCTGTAAAGCATAGTTCTGTGAACTTTTCAGATCTTTCTTTGTTCCAGTTCTTGGTTCCTGATGGCAGGCAGTTTTGTACTTCCAGGTTTCGTTTTGGTACCAGGGATTGAAATCAGGGATGCTTAACCACAGAGCCACATCCCCAGCCCTTTTAAAATTTATTATTATTATTATTATTATTATTATTATTATTATTATTATTAAGAAAATCTTACTGAGTTGCTTACAATCTTGCTAAGGCTGGCTTTGAACTTGGGATCCTCCTGCCTCAGCCTCCCAAGCCACTGAGATTAGACGTGTGTGCCACCGTGCCCAACTGTACTTCCAGTTTTTATTGATTTATACTCATACCCATGAACATTGACATTATTCAGGATAGAAGAAGTAATTGTCTTAGAGAAGACAGTCACTTAATATTCATAATTTATTTGCTTTATCAAAGGACCCTTGACAGGCTAATAAATGATAGCCATAATGTTTGTCTTTTTTGCTTTCAACCTGTTACACATATAATTTGCTGCATCTTGATTGTCTGTTCCATACTATGTAGAGACTTTCCTCAGGTTATTGACCAAAATTCTACAAATTTTATTCTTATGAATTTTATCTTATTCTTGTGCCTATCATTATACTTTTTGATATTTCATTTGAAGTACAAATCTTTATAGAGTATAGAATTTTGATAGGATAAATCTTCTTATCATTACCAATTAACCACATTGCTACAAACAGCATACCACAAAGAATAAGCTTTATATATATATGACAAGAAGAGTCACTAGAGATACTGTGAAATAAGGGTTACAGAATTTATTTCAGCAATCAATAAATACAATAAACAATATTAAAAACAAGAGGTTTGCTCTTCAAATCTTCCATTGTATAAATATTCTTTTTTATTTATTTGTTCTTTCTAGATATATATGATAGTAGTATATTTTGACATATTGTACATACATAAAATAAGTATAACCTGTTCCAATTAGGATCCCATTATTGTGATTGTATATGAAGTGGAGTTACTTGATCATGTATTCATACATAAGGATAGGAAAAATATGCCTGATTCATTCTAATGTCTTTTCTATTCCCAACCCCTCTCCCTATAGGAAGATTAGAAGTCCATTGTATTAATATTCTATTAGTGAAAATAGGGCCAGGCATATAAACATATAGTCTTAGAACATTTAGAAACAGAAAATAACTTCAGATATGTGCATAGTGCTTCTAGGCACTATAAGAGGCACTAAGGGGGATACAATTATTTATACTACATGGCCTCTGCCCTTTATATTACCAGAAATATTTACTTTATGAAAACAAATTTTATGAGTATCAGAACAGGAAAACCCTTCATCTGCCTAACAAATTTTATTTGCCAACAAATAGATAGAATCAATTGGGCTGTGTGATTATGAATCTTAAAGACTGTATCCTCAAAATATACTTCAACTGACTAAACTCTTCATATTATTTACTATTATTGTTTCCCATGTGATGTGTCATCTTATTAATCCCATTTGCAGTTATATATACCAGCCTTTCATATAAAATAAAAGAGCTTTAATTATAGTCTGACATAATAACAAAGGATAAATGAGTCAAATATGGCTTGGAAAAAAGTCCTAAACCCTTATTTCCTACCCATGAAAGTTTAACATCTCTTATTTTTAAAACACTTCATGAAAGCAACCATGAACCTCATAATTCAGCTGTAGGAATTGCACATTTTTCCATATATAAGAAGAATTCTAAAATTAAGATTGTTGAATTATTAACCACTTGGAAATAAAATTAAGTAAATATGCAGAATATACATTTAAAAACTTAGACTGCTTAAGGCACAGAAGCTGATATTGTTTTACTTGGAACTTGTTTTTTTTTCCAGCATCATCAAACATTAATTAAAATTTGTTAAGTAAAAGTTTTAGATTGATACAATAGTAAGTTTACATTTTATGCTATTGTTGAAAAATACTAAAATTTTAACATGAGGTTTCACTTTACTTTAGGAAATGATTGTAGGGAACCACATGAAATTTGAAAACTACTCAAAGAAAAATATATTACACTGGATTTGGAACTTAATTATATTTCAGTAACATTCAATAGTTAGTCAAGGAGAAATTACTAAAAAAAATGTTCCCCTAATTCCTATAAGAATCCCCCATAGTACACTATAGTGGATTTAAACCGGAAGGGTTTTCCTCTTCTTTAAAATTATTATAAAATAAAAATATCCCATTTTACCACTGCTTCAGTCTTTAGCCATTTGGGGAAAGGAAGGCAACCCAAACCATTTCTTTCTTCAGGTTGAAATACTTTTGAGATTTTTGTCACTTGAACTCTAGCTTCCAAAGACATTGCTACTAGATAAATGGAATATATTCCTTTCCTGCGCATTCCTGGTGCTGCTGAGGAGAGAAGACAGCAGTCATGAGGGACAGAAGCAGAGAAGTTCTTTCCAGGAGCTCACTGGGTTCTTAGCTGGGAGCCTGGGCAAAGCCCTTCTTAGATAGAGCCTTCTCCAGGTTCTGCCTCCCGCTTGCCACAGCAGGAGTCAGTGGCAACCAAGAGAATCTTTTCCTTCTTCCTCTGGCTCCCATTCAGCTTATAGATCCTTCAGCCAAGAACCTGAGAAAGCAGAATGAGATCAGGAAGCTTTCTTGGATTTCTGCCTCCTGTGGTCAGTGCCAGCTGGACTGTTCTAGTGGGACAAACGTGTCCTACAGAGTCCTTCAGGATTTAGACTTTATTTTCAGCTACTGAAATCTCTTTTTGTAGTCTTCCAGGACAATTTATAAAAGAAAATATTTCCTGTGTACTGGTTATGCTGTCCATGAATTGTACGTCATATTCAATAGGTTCCACAGTCTTGGAATGTAGTATATGTGACATAACCCACCAAATTTACTCAGTTGCACAAGCTTATGCTTTTCGTATGCTAAATACAAATAACTTTTAGTCACTTTAGAAACATAATCACTCTGAATTAATTATTTCATTAACTATGGGAGAGATACTCGGACACATGGTCTTTCTTAATGTACAGTAAAAGGTATAGCTTTGCTTTCTTAATCCGATAATAATTGTCCTTTAAGACACTGCTTAGAATGTCAAGGGATAGCTCAATCAACTACTATAATTAGTTGACCAACAGAAATGCTTTTGAAAACCATGTATCTTCCCAGGCAAAGTCAAATGCTGAGTAATGCCATATTCAGTTGTTAAGGAATTTTATTCTTTTTTAAAAATATTTTATTTTTCAGTTTTCGGTGGACACAACATCTTTATTTTATTTGTACGTGGTGCTGAGGATCGAACCCAGCGCCTCGTGCATGCCAGGCGAGCGTGTTACTGCTTGAGCCACATCCCCAGCCCAGGAATTTTATTCTTTAATATTTAATTTCTTAAGTAAGATGAAGATGTTAAAACATGCCTATGCTGTGCCTGTATCATATAGGACAAGTTTAGGGAAACTTTAAAAAAAAATCTATCCATAATAAAATTGTTTTTTAAACCTTATTTTCAGTTTGCATTATGTAAACCCGTATTTTTTTTAATTAAAGCTCTCATTTTAGTTGTACCTTTCAAGGACAGTAAAACAATAACATTAAAAGCTATATTAAAAGTTGAAACAGATAAAAGAGCCACAGTGCTTAATGGGGGAATACTTCCTTGTACAAAATTATCTTATTAATATGAAATAAGACCATTAATTAGATTTTTGTCAGATATGCAATTTCCTTTAGATGTTCTCCAAATTAGAATCCCACTAAGTGGTCTGCAAGTTTTTAGGAACACAGGTAAAATGAAATACATATATGTGCATCTGTGTATATATATGTATGTATATATCTGTATAGTCATGAGAGAACTGGAGCACTATTATATGATACTATATGATATATGTGAACACATAGACATATATGTAATATACACATTTGAATTATTTAGCATGTTTTTTATACATTTCAAAGACTAGGTAAAACTCATCACTAATTCCAAGAATAATGACTAAGAATAACATTGTAAATTTTAATAAATATCCTATCTCCAAGCACTATTTCTTGCCACTCTTACTGTTTAATACTGGATTTTCCCTAGATGGAAAGAGTTTAGTAGTTACTTGTTACAGGGTTAGTAACCAGTAGCAGTGCTTGTGGAGGACTATTGGGACTGCAGACAAATCATTTTTAGAAAGAGGGTTTTAAGGCATGAATCAAATTCTTAGCAAAGGCAGCCAATCCCTTCATTATCAAATTATGAGATCCTCAGGGCTGAGAGGTTGTTTGAAGGAGAAAGGAACTATGGGCAGCTGTTGCAATTAACCCAAACTACCTCTTCTAATGGAGATTCTAGTATTTTTGTCATCAGTGAAGTGAATTTGCTCAGGTTTGTTTTTTTTTGTTGTTGTTGTTTGTGTGTGTGTGTGTGTGTGTGTGTGTGCGCGCGCGCGCGCGCGTGCGCTACTAATGACCTCTTGCATTCTCTTTTGCATAGGTGTGGTATTCCCTTACTTTCCACGACTGGGGCGCTACAATCTCAATTTTCATGAGGCACAACAGGCTTGTTTGGACCAAGATGCTGTGATTGCCTCCTTCGACCAGCTCTATGATGCCTGGCGGGGCGGGCTGGACTGGTGTAATGCCGGCTGGCTCAGCGATGGGTCTGTGCAATACCCCATCACAAAACCTAGAGAGCCCTGTGGGGGCCAGAACACAGTGCCCGGCGTCAGGAACTATGGGTTCTGGGATAAAGATAAAAGCAGATATGATGTTTTCTGTTTTACATCCAACTTCAATGGTAAGATATGAACTTCACTGCCTTCTTTCCTACCCCAGGGACCAAGCTGCACTATAACACTATATTTGGCTATTAAAGTATTACCTCCTTAAAAAAATAAAAACTTTGAAGTATTGGTTTAGTTTGAAAAGATATTAAGAGTTCTTGAAAAATATCCACATAAGTCAAGCAAAAAATGCATATTTCCAATACTCCTAGGTTTTAGTGTCCAATTTTTATTATGAAATATTTGAAACTATCACATGTTATGGAGGTCCTTTCTTATTGCCACAGGTAATGCTGCCACTGTGCATCCTCCATGGATATGGTTCTCTCCATTGAAAAAAAGAGAGCTTTTGTATCACACATGTTCTCCCCTTCTCAATTATAATATGATGATCAGCAAAGCCCAGGATGAAGGGGAGTAAGCAAAAAAAAAAAAAAAAAAAAAGGATAAAATTGGAAGCAAAAGCCAAAAAAAAGTTTGCATCCATTTTAATGACACATCTGTTACATTCATCCAATCCCAGCCCTTCTCTTGCCCCATCCAGAACCTGATACATAGTTTGTAAGGCCCAGTGCAAAATGAAAATGTGGGCCCTTTGTTAAAAATGATTGAGAATTTTAAGATGGTGACTGCAGAGCACTAAACCTAGCATAGGGCCCAAGGGACTGCTCAGGTAACATACCCATGAAGAAAGTCCTGGTGTCATCATTTTATGTTTTAGGTTCCCATTGATACTTTGAGGAAAACAGAAAGGAATGAAGGTCAACAAACTTTCTCTGCAAATAGCCAAATAGTACATATTTTTGGCTTTGATGACCATTTATTCCCTGTTGTATCTATTCAACAGAGCTTATTATGTTGTAGCACAAAAACAGCCACACACAATATTGAGTAGATTCACGGCTGTATTCCAGCAAACTTCACTTACAAAAACATTTAAGAGGTCAGATTTGACTTATGCACTGTGGTTTGCTGACCTCTGGTATAGATGACAGAACTAACTAATTAATGTTCCTGTGGTCTCTACTTTTTTTTTTTTTCCAAATTATATCCCCTCAGTCTAGAAAGAACTAGTATGTATTAATTTATACTTCAATAACCTGTATTTAATGAAGGTCAGGGGGACATCAATTATAAAATGTAATCAAACAAAAGAAGGTGATTATTTTATAACTGAAACTGAGATGACAGAGAAGTTTCTCAGTGTGTTTTTATGTATATTTAATACATACCAACAGTATCTCAGTAATTAACACTATGCAAGAAATGGTTAAAGACTAACTTGTCTTCCTTATGAAATTGAGAAATGGCAAAGTGTCAGTGCTCAAAAGAAGGAAGTTGAATAAAATCAATGAATTCATCTTCTTTACTAGTCAGGGAACACAGACTGGGTTTACATTCTGAGTATGTATTATTTGTGGCAAGTGACTTCCTGTATTTTATGCATTTTCATACTGTAGTCTTTGAAGGAGAATAATGTCTTATTGATACCTGTAATGAAAAGAACTTGAGGGCTTTTGAATTTCTCAAATGGACTTTTATGTCAGGAATGTTTTTTGATCCTTTCACATTCAAATTTCGCCTCTCCAGAAACTTGTACTGGGGTTCAGTCTTGCTACTGCTAGAATTTAAATAGCCCTTGCTTTTAACATGGGATTCTGTCTTCTCTAATGCCACAGAAGGGCCCTTTTAGTCACTAATTAGCTAAGAGAAACTGCATCTGTCATCTCCCTTTTCTTTTTAAAGCTATAAAGAGCATATCTGAACACACATTAAGGGACAAGGAGAAAGATGAATTTAATGGAGAGCGACCCACGGATATTACATTCAATTGACAATCTTAACATTCCAGAAACATCACAAATATTGCTTTACAACTCCCTTCATTGAGAAGCACTTCTGTTTTTTTCTCCCTCCATTTCGGTGTGGCTCTATTGCAGACAAGCCCATTGATCTGTCTCTCTCCTTCCTCCACAGGCCGTTTTTACTATCTGATCCACCCCACCAAGCTAACCTATGACGAAGCTGTGCAAGCTTGTCTCAATGATGGTGCTCAGATTGCCAAAGTGGGTCAGATATTTGCTGCCTGGAAACTTCTCGGCTATGACCGCTGCGATGCTGGCTGGTTGGCAGATGGTAGCGTTCGCTACCCTATCTCTAGACCAAGAAGGCGCTGCAGTCCCACTGAGGCGGCAGTGCGCTTCGTGGGCTTCCCAGATAAAAAGCATAAGCTGTATGGTGTCTACTGCTTCAGAGCATACAACTGAGTGTGCGCCTAGAGTGCATCTGTTTTAAAGTCATTAAGAACATGTGAAAGGTTTTTTTTTTTGTTGTTTTTTTTTTCCAGTATGAACTCATGCAAGTTACCAAAACTGTGACAACCCTTTTTTACTTACTGTAAAGAGTCATTTTCATAAAAACCAATTCATGAATTTGTTTTTGTAAAGCTATCATTCAATATATATTATAAATTAATATAATTTTAAGGGAAGCTCTACATAAGGAGGCTTTTGAGCCAAAATGTTTAAGCTACATCATCCCAACAAAGTATCCTTTCATGAGCGGAGCATGCAATAGCTTGAAAAGTGCTAGGATTAAATTAAAGAATGTAAAGCTACTCAGAACAGCAGCTTCCATAAGCACAAGTTTTACACATTTCTACAATTTTGAAATGCACTATGATGAAAAAAATTAGAGCAACAGATTTGAAATACAGACTTCTTTACATAAATTGAGATTCTGAGAGGTTGCACAAAACTCAGTTTCACAAGGGAACAATCTACACTTTTCTAAAAGTTAATATTTCAATTCTCCAGTATTTTACTCTTTAAAAATTTTGCCTTTTTGACCAAAAAGAATTCATATGGATTCAAATGCATAGTAATAAGCACAGTTAAAACTCCCTAATAACCCCATTTATATGTAGTATGAGACTCAAATAAGCAAATGATATTTAACCATTAAGAAACTCCTACTTTCTTCTAATTAAATTACACATGTCTCAGAAGAATTGTTTTATCTTTTGAGTAGCTTTACTGAGTTATATTTAAATTCTAAGGGCCCTTTGCTAAGCAGCATTTAGCATCTACTCAGGGCAGTTACATAGATAAACTGCTGGACAGAAAAATTATAAAATTAGCTGCTTGATTTTGTGTTAGCCTATGAAACATTATTATCCTTTATAAAAATAACTTTATTTAATATTTCTTTCTTATTTACATTACATGAAAAAAGTTAAATCATAGAATGAATTAATAACTGTATACTTGCCTAACCAAGAAACAAAGACCCAACTTTCAAAATTCTTATTATCTCTATTGAATATACACAGCAAATCCTAAATGGTGCCTACTTTTGGGGGAAAAAGTCAACAATATAGTTCTAAACCTTCACCCAAATAGAAAACGAAGTCAGTGTCTCTTTCTTTGCTGGTCATCATTGGGCATAAGTGAAATGCTAAAGCTGTCATCCAACAGTTTACATTAAAATCTTCAGGTCTTTAAATGAAAAGTTAAGTCCAACTTCAGAAAAACAACTTTCCATATCAACAGCTCCAATCTTAAATATAGCTCTCTTTTCCTATATTTTTATGACATGTTGAGACCCCACAGGGACCAATATTTGTATTCAAATTACATTTCATGGTTTCCCATTGTTTTGCAATGAGTTCTAATAAATGGGATTTAGTATAATAATCCAAGTATGACATAGCTGGAATGCTTTCATGAATGTTTTTATGTAGATTTTTCTCCCATGGACATAAGTAAATAAATATGTTTCCTGAATTGATTGTGGTTGCATTTAAAGCTCTGTAATAATTCTAATAAATTTACTCTATAAATATAGAGTTATGTGTGTGGAAGGTATAAAACAATTGGAAGTCCATGAAACCATAACTATACTCATATATTATCTAGACAAAATATTGTAAATAAAAGTAGATCCTTTCTTTCATCAGAAGCATATTTGAAAATTTCAGATGCTTTAATAATAAAGGATGGCAATGTATGCATGCACATATTTAAGTTAGTTTGGATATGCAAATTATGCAAAACTTTAAATCCAAAGAGATTCTGAGGTTTAATTCAAACATTGCTGGTATAAATAGAACTCATACTTCTAAAGTATAGATAGATGCCTGAGTGGTCTAGAATAAGATGAATATATTATTTAAAGAGGGGACTATTTCCAAAGGAGCAACTCCAACACCTTAAGCATGAGGGTTAGCTTACTGGGAAAAAGCTCATACTTGAAAAATTATTACCTATATTACAAAAATCTTATTAGAAATGTAAGTGGGAAAACTTTCTATTGAAGCAAGTATGTAGTCCTCAGTTATTGTTGCAGAATATGCCTTTATAATGTTGAGCATAGCAGCATTTCTTAACTTTTGAATACTTATAAGTATAGGAATTGGTGCTGATCAAAATCTCTATAGTGACCGTTAACTGATTAAAACCTTTACGAATTGCCCACCATTCCCCCATGCTCAGAAAACAAAACAATCTTAACAGAACAAACACTGCTGAGCAGAATTTTAAACTGTTTATTTTACCCAAAGTAAATCTTCACTCTCCTTGGACTCCTAATTGAATAAGGGGTCTTTTTAATGTTCTCATTTTGTTATTTTGTCCATCAGATGTATATTTTCCTACTTCATTACCCAAGGTATCTCACTGAGAATGTTTGAGAAAGAAAAGTGTCTCCTAGTACAATACCTAACATAAAGGTGGTATAACAAGCACTAATTCAGAAATTACTTTTTAAGACTATAATTCCAAAAGTATCAAGCAAATGAGATGGAAGGCTGGGTTACAAAATCTTGTTTCCATCATTTTATCTATAATTAGCTCTTGTGATCTATATAAGGAGCAAAATATATTTACAAATTTCACTGAAACACACTTGAAATCCAAATAAAAAGAAGTAATTCATACACAAACACAGTACTAAGATTGAAAACAAGTTGTCACATTAACACTGGAAGCCATCTTTGAATGACTGCTGCCATATTTTATCACAGTAATTTTTAGCTATCGACGGCATTTGTAAACTTAAACTTTCTCTCATAGAAAGGGGGCTGGTACCTATTAAAGTTTTGTTTTATGCAATACTATAGTGGCTTGTTATTTTGGCAATTAGAAGTAGACTCAATGGAGCTTCCAGTTTGGTTGCTGGCAGCCATACTGGCTTTCTTGATTTCAGTACTCCAAAGAATATGGTGGTCTTATGGAGTAGCTGACCACTAAAGAGGGGAGGATTAAAAGGGAATCAGTTATCAGTTTGTAGTATAGAATGCACCAAGAAAGATCAATGGACAACTGACATAGTTGTGTTGAAAAATTAACTGTATCATAGCTCTCTACTGCCAGAACAGCAATGGTGTACAACAAAAGAAATGAATAATACAAAAGTCATCAAGCCACAAAGAAAACCAGTATTTAAAGGCATTTAATACCTACTAGTGCAAATTCGAAGAGAAGAAACAATCTGTATTTAAAAAATGTTTTCATTTTCTGTAAGATAAAATGAACTGGCAAACAAACATTAAAAGTCAATTTTGTGTTACTGCAGTATCTTTTGATTCTTCTGAGTTGTAGAACCAGCTATTTTGCTTTGTGTCAAACTCTGTAAATGCATTATTTCAAGAAAAAAAATCTATCCTTGCTATGATATTTTTGAGTTTGAATTGTAAACATGTAGCTGTTTGTATTTCCTAGTATTTTTGCGAGGTTAAAAAAGGAATATATATATATATATATATACACACACACACACACACACACACACACATATACATGCATACATATATATATTTGCAAGGTTAAAAAAGGAATACACACACACACACACAAATAATCAGTAGTGCTCTCTTTTTAATTTTCTCTTTTATACAGTTCAAAGCATAATTTATTTTGCTCACCAGGTGAGCAATTCCAGAAATTTGTGGTATGTTGATTAAATTAATATAGCTGACATATCTTATGACACCATTCATGAGTATTCAGTTAAAAGAAAGAGATTTGGTAAAGTCTTTTTTCTCTAGTATAGAACAGCGAGGAATATGTTTTCTAATATTTTCATCCCTACTTTGAATTTTGAACAGGAAAAGCAGTTTCTGGATTTTCCTGGTATGTAGAATAGACTCTTGGGCACAAGAATCTTTCTGGAGCAATGATTTGCATGAAAACACTCCTTAATGAGTCTGAGTTCTTGACATTCAAACAAACAAACAAAAATGTTTTTCGAGAGTTTCCCCATACTTACTAGGAGTACACTATACAGGCTTGGAGAAGAACACATTCCAAAGGTAATGTGAATTAAAACTTATTTTAGAGTTTCTGTTCTCACACAGTGAGGATCTTGCTCACTTTGCAGCCACTTCCATGTATAATTGCAGCCTGGTCATAGGAAGACTTGTTTGATAGTTATATTGAAGGGTCTTATGAACTTTCACGATGCTTAAGTAAAAGCATCATGAAATAAACTGCTCAGACATAAAGAAGCCCTTAGTTCCCTACCAAGTGACAAGGTTTAAAACTAAATCTATTCTTCAGTAGAATGAATACTGTCCTTGATGACCCCATGTGTAAAAGGAAAAGATTGTTGGGGAGCAGGAGAAAGAACATAAACTATGAAGAAACTGACATAATATTTCTTTTCATATCTTGGCTCCTTGGGCCTTTTATGTAGGATTATTTAAAGGTTCTCAGTCTTTGCTTCTCTGTAGGTGGTATATTCAGGGCCCTAAAAACAGGTTGTGTGCTCAATATTAGGGAAAAAAACCACACTGCACATACTTCTTTTTCCACTAAAAAGCAAATCAAATTTATTCATTTTCTTTGTGTTTATTTTAGGCCAGTAAACTTCTGTCACATCCATAGCCACTTACCATCTGAGACATTTTGGGTCAGCCCAGGGTGAAATTCCATGTCTTTTATGAATCAAGCAATTTTTCTTCTCAGTTTAACTATTACTCTCTTGTTCATTGAGGTTGTCTGGCATCTGGTTCATCTGCTAATAAAAGTTGACTCTGCTATTGAAGGATGAGCTCTTATCTATTTGGGAAAGTATCCCCAAGATAGAAAGCTCAGATTCTCTACTCCCTAATAATGAAACTATTCACTCTAATTAGAAACACAAGATTCCTGGAAGATAATAGAGTTCTAAGAATATTGTATTCCAATATTTTTCTTTCTAAGGATCTTCATCCTGCTTGCAATATCTGTTTGATTTTTATTTTTGCCTTTAAAAAATTGTCCCTTTGATTTTGATCAATGCAAATTCCACCTGCCAAAAATCACATATATGTAGGGAGCAGAAAAAGATAAAAAGCAATTGAGTTTGAGGTTTTAGAAATTATGGAACACTTTTCTTTGAAGATGCTGAGAATCTTGCATGTGAATCTAAACACAGAGCTGCAGAACAACTCATTTATTAGTCTGATAAATAAACATATTTGCATGGAATGATTGGTAAAGCCCATTGAAAGATAAATAATGTCCTTTGTGATTCTTCCTTACTCCTTGGGAAGATGCTTCCTCCTGTGATGAGAGGCACATTTCAAATGACTGAGAAGTAAATCCTATTTTTCTAGCAGAAAGAATACTATTAAAAGCCATTCATTCAGTTTAGAGTGCATGAAAGTCCAGTAATCTGTTAAATTGGCTTGTTCAGCATAGTAGAGTCATCTGGGTAGCCTTAGAAAAATACCAAAGCCAGAGTCCCTTCCCAAGATTATAGTCAGGGCAGTGCTTGGACAGCAGAGTTTTTTTAACCACTTCACTTCCACACTGACCAGCATGCTCATTGACGCTAATGAGCCATCAGAGTACTCAAGGTCTTTAACAGGCAGGGTCTTAGCAAATTTAGGCAATGGGAACCAAAGCCATTCCATTGATACATAATTAGGCTGATATTTGTAGCTCACAATGTAACATTCTTTTTAAAATTATGAAGGTAGTTTGGACTTGACCTAACTTTGAATATATTTAAAACATAAATATAATTGCTTTGATTTGTTCTTCCTCTTCAGGAGATAGTTGATGTTATATTAGGGAATATGTGTCTAATAAGCTATTTATATGTCTGTACTCTTATCATTGTTAACTCTTTCTGTAAAAACTATTTTAAACCATTCACATATCATCTTGACATAAAACCATACAGTGAAAACTACAGATGTTTAAAGGATAAAATAATAATTGTATAAAATATTTTGGACATAGAAATTTGAACTCCACATTAAGGTCAAAGTCTTCTGATATTCCAATTACATCTCAGAAAAAAAAAAGAACTATATTCCTGTTCACTGTGAACTCTACATTACGAACATGGGATCTTGGACCAAAAACAGTCAATGCAAAGTAGAGGAGAGGAGAGAATTAAGGCAACCAAACAAAGCAAAACCAAACTAAACAAAATAACCTAAGAGAAAGAGATCAGAGAGAAGAATTCTTTCTTTGTCCTCAGTGAGGGTATATTGTTTGATAAATTAGCTTACCAAGCACCAGATATAACTGTCTATTTTAAAAACTCCAGCATCACATGTTAAAATAGACAAATACTATTATTTTACAAAAGCATATTTATTTTATGACATCATGCACATTGAAAACGTGTTCCTTATAACTTGTGAAAAATGCTGAAATGTTTATGATCTGCAGGCACACTGCTATATAGAGTTAGTTTCTCAGAGCATAGAGACTAGAGCCGTAATGCCATAGTTCGAATTTAGCTCTGGCAGATATTCTTTCTGTACAATCATTTAATAATGATTGGCCTTGCTTTCTCCATCTAAAAGTAGAACTATTAATATTAATGATATCATTACTGCTTGACTCATAGGATAATAAAATTTGAATGAGTTAATATAGTTTGGTAACAGCTAACACAATATACCACATTGTGTTAAGTATTTTACATTTAAATTTAGGTGGATTAAATAAATTGCTTATGTAAAATACACAATACAATGTGATACATACCTTCCTTTTTAAATCGAGGAAATGAAGGCCCAGAAAAGTTAAATGACTTGAGGAAGATCAAGGTTATTGTTAGTAGCAAGTAAAGATCTAAATCAAGTGTCAGTTTCAAGGAATTGCCCTCTACATCACTGCATCATAATTAACTCATGTAAAACCAAAATTCAAAAATCAGGCTGTTCAATTTTGTTTCATAATGTGTAATGTTAAAAGTGTTATATATTTGTACAGCTACAGAATTTGGCAGGTCAGATCCAGTAGACAATACAAATATTCTCTTATACAACATTATATTTATTTTAGTAATAATATAGAAACAAGAGCAAAAGCTAAAATGATAGGTGAGAGAGAAAGAGAAGAAAATACATCGCTAAATTGGGGGAAACACCAACACTTGAAGTCATGTAGCTTTGGAGTCCTGGGGCAGCTTTACAGGGTCCCTACTGGGAAGTCCTGGGCAGAGCACCTTCTCCATGGGTGAGACTCCAAAGTCATTCCCAGCAGGGCTCCCTGAATACAAGTTAGAACCAACAGAACTCTGTTCTAACAACTTGCATGACTTAGTGATCTCCTCATGAATGCTTCATTCCCCAAGGACTGGCCAGGTCCCTGAAGGGAGGGAGTGATAACCTTGAGATAAATGAATGACTGAGTTCTTGTGAGTGAGCCAAACCCACCAAGAAGTCAGATTTCTTTAAATGTTCCATCAAGTATGTATGAAGGTCATGAAAGGCACTTGGACAGGGGAGATCTTTATGATTTTCCTTAGACTTTTACTATGTCATATTTTCTGTTATGTATATGAATATGTCACAGCTTTTAATAAAAAGTAGCCCATTATAGACTTTAAACACTTAGAAATTATTCAATCAATTCTATAAAATATAACTTGTGTAAACCATTAAAATAACTATAAATGATGTTCCTAATTTACCTGTAGATAAAGTAGAACTGTTTGAATCCACTGAAACTTATCCAGGTGAAAGATATGAACAATTCACTGACACACTAGATTAAAATGTTGGTCTAACCCACTAGGAGAGAGGACCTAAGCACTCCCTTAGCCTCCTTCTAGATTCCTTAATTCTTTGGCTTTCCCAGAGAGCACAGAGCAGGGAGCACAGGACCTGGTATTTGCACCAGGGAATGAGGGCCTGCCCCTTTCTAACATAGCTTTAGACTGCACCGGGAGAGATGGGTGGCTAAAGACCATAGGAGTTTCCTAACACAAAAGAAAAAGTAATGAGCAAAAGAAAGAGTAATGTTCTAGATTTTACCTTTTCTCCAGGGAAGAACAATTGTGAATTCTAAAGAAAGGTTATGGCAATCAATTATATGATCAGATTGCAAAGATAAATATTAATTAGAAAGGTGCACTACTAATACCACAGTACTTATCAAAAAATATGGAGAGCTGCTGAAATATGACAAATTCATTGACAACTGGCTCCATTTAAAGGGTCGGGAAGAAGTTCAGGCATCAGGGTTTTGCAAATGAGGACATACTTTGGAAACTTGGACATACTTGAGCCAGCGTGCAGTATAACCTAGCCAAGAGACTGATGCTTTATGCTCTAGAAAGTCTATGGAGGAGAAATTTCTCTATGATCCTTGTCTATAGAAATGCCCTCATCTTACTGATTAAGACCACTTCACAAGTCAGCTCTGACATATAATATAAATAACTCCTCTAACTTCACTTAGAATAGTGCGAGTATAAGAAAACACTGAAATATAATTAAAATTGCTCCTTTAGATAACCATTTAATGAATTTTTAACATATATAACCCTTAAGAAGCTCCAAAATTTAACGGGAACAGAGATGCAGTATTGATCTGAGCCTCTTATTATTCCCTCTTGATACGAATAATAAAAAATGGCAACTAAAAATATGTGTAGTCTTTATGATCTTAACTATGTGCAATAAGTTAAGTAATATGTCTGGAGGGGAACATATCAATGTATTAATTGAGTTCTTCTTTTCTTTTTTTTACTTCTAAAATTCCCACAGAAAAAAAATATGCTATTTAACAGATGAATGTGCCTCAATATTGACACATTCTCATTAGGGCCTGAATATTTCCAAAAAATTTGGGAAAATATTCCAGATTTAATTCTATAAATCCTTCTCTACTACATTATTTTCTATTCCAGTTCTACTATAGTAAAGCCATCCTGAGTCTTGGGGAGGACCTGAATACTCTTCAGTGTATCTTAATAAATGCCATGAACATTTTGGATAAAATGATTCTTTACGTAATGGACTATCTCAGCTTTCAGGATACTTAACATCCCTTACTCGTTCGGCAGCTCTTTGACAATGATTACTCCTTTCCAATTATTTTAACAACTCAAAACATGTCTCACCTATTTCCTTACATTCTCAAGAGAGGCAAAACTGTCTGAGCTTACTGTTACAAGATGATCTGATAAAAGGGTATTAAAGAAGATATCATGCTCCTCCAATAGATCTTTGTTTCATCTGCTATGACATGGTCACCCCAAGTTCCTGCCATAATGTGTCCCACAGCTGATTGGGGCCACCCCTAAGAGGCTCATTCAAAGTTGGTCTTCTTCAGGAAGTGCCCAGATATTTTAGCCAGCTCTAGTCTCTTCTTAGCTCCAGTCCCTTTATAAGTGCCAGAGATTAGGAGGAAAACTAGCGCATCTGAGCACTTACTGCATTGGTTAAGATTAGTAACTGATTAAATAAGTTGATGTGTAAGTGCTTCCTAGAGTGCCTAACACCACAGTAAAGGTTTGGTCAATGTTATATTCATCATCAATCAGCAATCATCATCATCATCTCACTACCACCTGCATATCTGTGATTTTCTTTATAATCATGACATATCAGAAAGCACTTTTTTAACATAGCTCAAGCCTGTTAACGTATACTATATACTATCTACCATGTGGTACACAAAGTAAGTTATTCCCCCTTCAGTATGGTGATAATCAACTTAAAACCTTAATGGTTCCTGCCAAACAGTCAAGCTATTGGGTTACTTGTGTTTCTAGTAGGCATAATAATTCTGTCCCTGACAAAGTAATTTTCAAAATTCTTACCAAATTCTTCATAAATACACATTTTATAAAAATTGATGGAGTTGTAAAATCAAGTGCAATGTATTTGTATCATACTTGTTCCTTTGGAAATTTTCTACATTGGCTAGACAATTTGGAGTGTCTTAAAATACAAGACCAATGATATTTACATCAAAAATATTTTCTTCCTAGCTTAGCTCATCTTCCAATAGCAAATGAAACTTTTATCCATTGATTTAAGATCCTCTGTCTAGGATTCAAAATTAGAGTCAATATCTCAAATTTGCTCAGTGTCAGTCACCTGCTTGAGAAGTTTCAGATATCTTTAAATGACAGTTCAAGAACACAGCATGAGGCCTGTGTTGTTCTAGGCTGCAGTCCCTTGGTGAAAGTAGATGCAGTTCTAGTAGTCAAGAAAGTAGGAAATGTTCTTATTAATGATTATAATAAGATAATAAGGTCTAAATTTTGTGTTTACTAAGCTATTGTAAGCTGAAGATTAACAATATTCTGACCCAGAACCGTTCACTTATGTTCTTATACATGACGATATAGGAACATGGCAAGTTTCTTCAGATTGAACACTGAATACTGTTCACTACTTCCTGACCTTTCCAGAAGTATGTACTCTCATACATGGGCTGCTAAGGATCCTCAGTGGACCTGCAACTTGATAGTTGGGAGAATGAAAATCATTGCACTAATGAAAAATTAGCTGTTAGTTTAGAGTCTCTGAACTTGTCTAAACACCTTGAGTTTCATTTACTGATCCTCTTTCCCTGGAAACTGACAAATGAGAAACCACACATACAATGGATTTTGTTTTGTTTTATTCTGACTAACAGCAGAGCAGACTTTTTGGATTAATTTAAAATACATCTTGAGGAGAGGAAGATGGCGGCGAGGGGAGTGCATTGCCCCCGTGTGCTGCTTCACTGTATGGGAGTATGACAAGTCAGGACGGCTAAAGGCTATCTTGTTAGGAATTTCCAGCAATAGTGGGGTGCTCCGGAACCTGGAAGAAGGATTTCCATTGCACAAGGATTGGCTACGGGGACTCAAACGCGAGAGGTTTGTCGCACGGAGGGTAACACTGCTTATTCAGCAAATCGCCCCGCGGCTAGAGTCTGCAGCGCGCGCTGGGAAACGAGGAGATAGCGACGCAGGGATACAGCGCTGCAGTTTCTGCCAGCCGTGCAAGCGCCGTACTCAGGGCTGAATTCTGGGTTCGAGATGGGGGAAGGAAGCGGTCCATCTCGGTTCTCCACACCGGTCAGACCACAGAGGAGGCCAGCGGCCTTCATGTTGGAAAGCTGACGTCACCATCCCTGTTTTCGACTGACCGCAGCTCATTCAGCCATAGAACAGGTAATTTCAGGCTGCCATTCGCCTGTGGCTTGCAGACAGATTGCTCGGGCTCAGTGCCTGGGTGCTTCTTAGTGCCTGCTCTTATCGGAGCGAGCACCGAGCGCGGGGCGGCCGAGTTCCGGCTCCCGGAACCGCCCTGGCCCAGGGCTGGGGAGCCTGCGGAGGCTGCTTCTTGGAGTCTGCTCTTATCAGAGCATACACCAAGCACGGAGCGGCCGAGTTCCAGCTCCCGGAACTGCCCTGGCCCAGGGCTAGGAGCCCGCGGAAACTGCTTCTCGGTCCGGGTCCTGCTGAGGGCCGGTCAGGACTCACCCGTTGCTTTGGTTGCCTGGCAAGGGGAACGAAATGCTGCCATTCGCATAGGATACCAACATGACAGAGATCTGATGTCATCAGAAAGCGGCGGAGGAGAGAACTTCATCAATACCAGCGGCGACAGAAACAGTATATCTCCTGGTAGGGGGGGTGAGGCACAGACACCCGAGTCTCTCTCGATTTGTCGTCGAGCCAGAGGGGAGGAGCCGGGCCGCTGCCAGCGCCCTGAGCAGGCCCAGCGGCTCGCCGGCGTGGTGACCGCGTGACCCCAATTGGAGAGGGGGCGGAGCGGAGCCGCCACCCGCGCCCGCAAGGTGGGCAGACCCGCGACCCAGTGGTACACGGGCGTGGTAGGAAGGGCAGGGCAGAGCCGCCGCCCGCACTTGCAAGGTAAGCAGACCTGTGACAGACTGGCGGGTCAGGCCCAGCGGCCTGCCAGTGTGGTACACACGTCACCCCAACTGGAGTAGGGGCAGAGCAGATCCTTCGCCCACACCCGGATCAGGCCCTGCCGGTGTGGTGGTCACGTGACCCCAATTGGAGTGGGGGCGGAGCGAAACCGCCACCCGTGCCCACAGGGTGAGCAGACCTGTGAGCAACCTGCAGATCAGGCACAGTGGTCCGCAGGCGTGGTAGGAGGGGCAGGGCAGAGCCACCGCCCACGCCTGCAAGGTAGGCAGGCCTGCGACAGACCAGTGGATCAGGCCCAGGAGCCTGCCGGCGTGGTAGCAGAGTCGCCGCCCGTGCCAGGAACAGGCCCAGAGACCTGCCGGCGGGGTAGTCACGACACCCCAATTGGAGTAGGGGCAGAGCAGAGCCACCATCCGTGCCCGAAAGGTGGGCATATCTTCAACCGACCAGCAGGACAGGCCCAGTGGCCTGCCTGTACGACAGACACGTCACCCCATTTGGAGTAGGGGCAGAGTAGAGCCGCCGCCCGCGCCTGCAGGGTAGGCAAACCTGCAACCGACCGGCGGATCAGTCCCGATGGCCTGCCGGCGTGGTACACTCGTCACCCCAATTGGAGTAGGGGCAGAACAGAGCCGCCGCCAGCTCCCAGAACAGGCCCAGTGACCTGCCGGCGTGGTAGTCACGACACCCCAATTGGAATAAGGAGAGAGCAGAGCCGCCGCCCGCGCCTGCAGGAAAGAAACGCAAGCAGTATGAAAAGACAAGGAGAGAAAGGACCACAAGCAATGCAGGTCAACGCAACTTTAGAAGAGGTAACAGCTGCAGCAGAGGGAATGTCAGATAAAGAATTCAGGATATACATGCTTCAGATGATCTGGAGTATCAAGGAAGACATTAGACAGCAAAATCAGACAATGAAAGATCACTTCGACAGTGAATTACGCAAACAAATCCAGGAAGCAAAGGATCAACTTTACAGGGAGATAGAGGTTATAAAAAACAAACAAACAGAAATCCTAGAAATGCAGGAAGCAATAAACCAACTTAAAAACTCAATGGAGAATACTACCAGCAGAGTAGAACACTTAGAAGATAGAACATCAGACAATGAAGACAAAGTATTTCAACTGGAAAAGAACATAGACAGCTCAGCAAGACTGTTAAGAAACCATGAGCAGAACATCCAAGAAATATGGGATAACATTAAGAGACCAAACTTAAGAGTCATTGGGATACAGGAAGGTACAGAGCTCCAAACCAAAGGAATGAGCAATCTATTTAATGAAATAATAGGAGAAAACTTCCCAGACTTGAAGAATGAGACAGAATCCCAAATCCTAGAAGCCTACAGGACGCCGAATGTGCAAAATCATAAGAGATCCACACCTAGACACATTATAATGAAGATGCCCAACATACAGAATAAGGAGAGAATTTTAAAAGCTACAGGAGAAAGGAAGCAGATTACATTTAGGGGTAAGCCAATCAGGATAACAGCTGATCTTTCAACACAGACTCTGAAAGCTAGAAGATCCTGGAATAACATATTTCAAACACTGAAAGAAAATGGGTTCCAACCAAGAATTGTGTATCCAGCGAAATTAAGCTTCAGGATGGAAGATGAAATTAAAACCTTCCACGATAAACAAAAGTTTAAAGAATTCGCAGCTAGAAAACCATCTCTTCAAAACATCCTCGGCAAAACATTACAGGAAGAGGAAATGGAAAATAACAATGAAAACCAACAGTGGGAGGTAGGACAGTAAAGGGGGGAAAATAATCAAAGAGGAAAACAAACCATGTTTAGTAAGAGAAATAAACAAATATGGCTGGAAGAACAACCCATATCTCAATAATAACCCTAAATGTTAATGGCTTAAACTCACCAATTAAGAGACACAGGCTAGTAGAATGGATCACAAAACAAGACCCAACAATATGCTGCCTACAGGAGACACATTTGATAGGAAAAGACATACATAGGCTGAAGGTGAAAGGTTGGGAAAAATCATATCACTCATATGGACTTCAGAAACAAGCAGGAGTGTCCATACTCATATCAAATAAAATAGATTTCAAGACAAAGTTAATCAAAAGGGATAAAGAGGGACACTACATACTGCTTAAGGGAACCATACACCAACAAGACATAACAATCATAAATATTTATGCCCCAAACAATGGTGCAGCTATGTTCGTCAAACAAACTCTTCTCAAGTTCAAGAGTCTAATAGACCACCATACCATAATCATGGGAGACTTCAACACACCTCTCTCGCCACTGGACAGATCTTCCAAACAAAAGTTGAATAAGGAAACTATAGAACTCAATAACACAATTAATAACCTAGACTTAATTGACATATATAGAATATACCACCCAACATCAAGCAGTTACACTTTTTTCTCAGCAGCACATGGATCCTTCTCAAAAATAGATCATATATTATGTCACAGGGCAACTCTTATACAATATAAAGGAGTAGAGATAATGCCATGCATCTTATCTGATCATAATGGAATGAAACTGAAAATCAACGATAAAAGAAGGAAGGAAAAAGCATACATCACTTGGAGAATGAACAATAGGTTACTGAATGATCAATGGGTTATAGAAGACATCAAGGAGGAAATTAAAAAATTCTTAGAGATAAATGAAAACACAGACACAACATATCGGAATCGATGGGACACATTGAAAGCAGTTCTAAGAGGAAAATTCATTGCTTGGAGTTCATTCCTTAAAAAAAGAAAAAAACAAGAAATAAATCATCTCCTACTTCATCTCAAGATCCTTGAAAAAGAAGAGCAAAACAACAGCAAAAGAAGTAGAAGGCAAGAAATAATTAAAATCAGAGCTGAAATGAATGAAATCGAAACAAAAGAAACAATTGAAAAAATTGACAAAACTAAAAGTTGGTTCTTTGAAAAAATAAACAAAATCGACAGACCCTTAGCCATGCTAGCAAAGAGAAGAAGAGAGAGAACTCAAATTACTAGCATACGGGATGAAAAAGGCAATATCACAACAGACACTTCAGAAATACAGAAGATAATCAAAAATTATTTTGAATCCTTATACTCCAATAAATTAGAAGATAGTGAAGTCATAGATAAATTTCTTAAGTCATATGATCTGCCCAGATTGAGTCAGGAGGATATAGACAACCTAAACAGACCAATATCAATTGAGGAAATAGAAGAAACCATAAAAAGACTACCAACTAAGAAAAGCCCAGGACCGGATGGGTATACAGCAGAGTTTTACAAAACCTTTAAAGAGGAACTAATACCAATACTTTTCAAGCTACTTCAGGAAATAGAAAAAGAGGGAGAACTTCCAAATTCATTCTACGAGGCCAACATCACCCTGATACCTAAACCAGACAAAGACACTTCAAAGAAAGAAAACTACAGACCAAAATCTCTAATGAACCTAGATGCAAAAATCCTCAATAAAATTCTGGCGAATCGGATACAAAAACATATCAAAAAAATTGTGCACCATGATCAAGTAGGATTCATCCCTGGGATGCAAGGCTGGTTCATATACGGAAATCAATAAATGTTATTCACCACATCAATAGACTTAAAAATAAGAACCATATGATCATCTCGATAGATGCGGAAAAAGCATTCGACAAAGTACAGCATCCCTTTATGTTCAAAACTCTAGAAAAACTAGGGATAACAGGAACATACCTCAATATTGCAAAAGCAATCTATGCTAAGCCTCAGGCTAGCATCATTCTGAATGGAGAAAAACTGAAGGCATTCCCTATAAAATCTGGAACAAGACAGGGATGCCCTCTCTCACCACTTCTGTTCAACATAGTTCTCAAAACACTGGCCAGAGCAATTAGACAGACGAAAGAAATTAAAGGCATAAAAATAGGAAAAGAAGAACTTAAATTATCACTATTTGCAGATGATATGATTCTATACCTAGCAGACCCAAAAGGCTCTACAAAGAAACTATTAGAGCTAATAAATGAATTCAGCAAAGTGGCAGGATATAAAATCAACACGCATAAATCAAAGGCATTCCTGTATATCAGCGACAAATCCTCTGAAATGGAAATGAGGACAACCACTCCATTCACAATATCTTCAAAAAAAATAAAATACTTGGGAATAAACCTAACAAAAGAGGTGAAAGACTTATACAGTGAAAACTACAGAACCCTAAAGAGAGAAATAGAAGAAGATCTTAGAAGATGGAAAAATATACCCTGTTCATGGATAGGCAGAACCATCATCATCAAAATGGCAATATTACCAAAAGTTCTCTATAGGTTTAATGCAATGCCAATCAAAATCCCAACGGCATTTCTTGTAGAAATAGAGAAAGCAATCATGAAATTCATATGGAAAAATAAAAGACCCAGAATAGCAAAAACAATGCTAAGCAGGAAGTGTGAATCAGGCGGTATAGCGATACCAGACTTCAAACTATACTACAGAGCAATAGTAACAAAAACAGCATGGTACTGGTACCAAAACAGGCGGGTGGACCAATGGTACAGAATAGAGGACACAGAAACCAATCCACAAAACTACAACTATCTTATATTTGATAAAGGGGCTAAAAGCATGCAATGGAGGAAGGATAGCATCTTCAACAAATGGTGCTGGGAAAACTGGAAATCCATATGCAACAAAATGAAACTGAATCCCTTTCTCTCACCATGCACAAAAGTGAATTCAAAATGGATCAAGGAGCTTGATATCAAATCAGAGACGCGCCGTCTGATAGAAGAAAAATTTGGCTACGATCTACATTCGGTGGGATCGGGCTCCAAATTCCTCAATAGGACACCCATAGCACAAAAGTTAATAACTAGAATCAACAAATGGGACTTACTCAAACTAAAAAGTTTTTTCTCAGCAAAAGAAACAATAAGAAAGGTAAATAGGGAGCCTACACCCTGGGAACAAATCTTTACTCCTCACACTTTAGATAGAGCCCTAATATCCAGAGTATACAAAGAACTCAAAAAATTAGACAATAAGAGAACAAACAACCCAATCAACAAATGGGCCAAGGACCTGAACAGACACTTCTCAGAGGAGGACATACAGTCAATCAACAAGTACATGAAAAAATGCTCACCATCTCTAGCTGTCAGAGAAATGCAAATCAAAACCACCCTAAGATACCATCTCACTCCAGTAAGATTGGCAGCCATTAGGAAGTCAAACAACAACAAGTGCTGGCGAGGATGTGGGAAAAAGGGTACACTTGTACATTGCTGGTGGGACTGCAAATTGGTGCAGCCAATTTGGAAAGCAGTATGGAGATTTCTTGGAAAGCTGGGAATGGAGCCACCATTTGACCCAGCTATTCCCCTTCTTGGTCTATTCCCTAAAGACCTAAAAAGAGCATGCTACAGGGACACTGCTACATCAATGTTCATAGCAGCACAATTCACAATAGCAAGACTGTGGAACCAACCTAGATGCCCTTCAATAGACGAATGGATAAAAAAAAAGTGGCATTTATACACAATGGAGTATTACTCTGCATTAAAAAATGACAAAATCATAGAATTTGCAGGGAAATGGATGGCATTAGAGCAGATTATGCTAAGTGAAGCTAGCCAATCCCTAAAAAACAAATGCCAAATATCTTCTTTGATATAAGGAGAGTAACTAAGAACAGAGTAGGGATGAAGAGCATGAGAAGAAGATTAACATTTAACAGGGATGATAGGTGGGAGGGAATGGGAGAGAGAAGGGAAATTGCTTGGAAATGGAAGGAGACCCTCAGGGTTATACAGTGGAGGGGGTAGAGAGAGAGGAGGGGAGGGGAGGGGAGAGGTGGGGAGGGGGGATGGCGGAGGATGGGAAAGGCAGCGGAGCACAACAGACACTAGTATGGCAATATGTAAATCAATGGATGTGTAACTGATGTGATTCTGCAATTTGTGTATGGGGTGAAGGTGGGAGTTCATAACCCACTTGAATCAAAGTGTGGAATAGGATATGTCAAGAAATTTGTAATGTTTTTAACAACCAACAATAAAAAATTAAAATAAATAAATAAATAAATAAAAGCGCAGAAATACATAAAAAATTACCAATGTAATTTTGGATAAAAGTCAACTCTTAGGTATTCCTTATTAAATTGGGGGGATCACATAGCCCAATTTTAATTAGATGAATGTAGACTTTATATGTTATATTCTCCCTCTCCTGCTTGTTATTTGAATTATGTATATCAACTGCTTTATGTAGGAATTTAAATTAAATGTGTTAATTAAATATTAAAAAAAATAATAAAAATAAAAAATGGTTAAAATAAAAAAAAATAAAATAAAATACATCTTACAGGTATAGTTTAATTTGGAGACAGAGCTTTTAATCAAGTATTAACGAGTGTTTGTATCCTTTTTTATTTTCTCTAAGGAAATGAAAATATCATGGAACATAAGGCTCAGAATAGAATTATTCATTAGTCCTTGCTAAGTGTCTGTGCATAGTCTGGGTTACCACATTTTATGTCCCAATTTAAAAGTCATTCAAGTTCAAAATCTTTTCAGTTGCAAATATGTTCAGGATCCCTGGGGAGTTTATGACTGAACCAGATGGCTGGTAAATATGTGGAGTTCCACCTAATCTAACTTTTTATCTTAAAATAATTGAGTTTCTCCTCTTCAAGTAGTCTTCAATGGAAAACAAATTGTGTAAGAAGAAAATGTTATTGATGCTCATTCATGGTTTATTGAGTGATTTAGTATGAGTCAATCTTGGTAAATATGGGAAGAAATTGGGGCCATAAGATAAAGTTCCAAGCCTGCCAGTGATCCCTATCATGCTAAATAAACATTGTTGAATGAGAATACACGTAGCCTGACCCAGAGGAATTCGTGAGAGCCCATGAATTTTTAAAGTAGATCAAAAAACTTCCAGATTTGACTGAAATGTTTTCTGATGAGTGTAGTCAGAACATGTTATGTATTTCAGCAGTTCACAAACTATTTCCTGCCACTTCCCATACAACAAACCATATAGAGGTTCATGATGTGGTAAAATATCAGTTTATGTCTT
Source organism: Marmota flaviventris (assembly GCF_047511675.1). Lineage (NCBI taxonomy): Eukaryota > Metazoa > Chordata > Mammalia > Rodentia > Sciuridae > Marmota > Marmota flaviventris. Next base: position 99,001,922 of record NC_092502.1, read on the forward strand.
TCCTCCCAATTATGGAATCTGTGCATTCAAACCCTGAGGGTTTTCTCTCTCCTGAGGTGCTCCAGGACAGATACACACCACCCAGGTAGACCCTGAAGAATAAAGCTAAGATAACACAGCTTTTCAAGCACCCCGTCATCTAACATGAGGTTGAGAGTTTCAAATCCATGCATGCAGAGGGGGGTTACCATTCCCCAGAAGTAGAAAAATGATGCAGTGGATGAGAGAATAGAGAACAAGGGACTGCATATGAACAGGAGTGTGGTTGAGAGACTCAAAAAGACTCTGCCAGGGGTTCCCATCAGTGCCAGGTAGAGATTTGGTCACAATGTGGTACAGAGTTCATGGCCTGAAAGAATCACCAGTCACCAGCACTTATCCCACCACTTTTCTATCCCCACTCATTGCTTATACCGCAAAGCTCTGTCCATCTCCCCACCTGATCTATCCAGAATGGGGAGACTTATGTATCTTACAGGAGGGAAAACCATTTCTCTGAACAACTACGGACTATACAGAATTGGAGCTATGAGTGAGCCTTTCTTTTACTCTTTCTCATCATACATGTGTAGTTAAAAACAAACAAACAACAATCACATACTAACCACATACCCTCCCCCAAAAAAATTACTCAGAATATGATGGATACAACTATTATCTGATTATCTGCAAATGATATGCAACCTGAAATTTTTAGAATACAGGAGGACAAGTTTGGTTTTGTTTTCCTTTATGAATCAGTCAAATGAAATTCAATTTCATAAACATGTATTGATTTCCTATCACACATTAAATGCCAAGGACAAAAGATATAAACCAGGTACAGAACAGAAAACCACAGCCACCAACTGTAACTGTCCCTCAGTATTCACTGGTGACTAGAAACTTAACACTGCTTCAAAAAAAAAAAAAAAAATGCAATGCCTCTAAATGGTTATGGCCACCAGAAACAGTCAAAGAATCAAAAAAAATGACTTCCACCATACTTTCACTTTTTGAATTTCTTCAGTGGAACCTGAAAATTATATATCAAAAATCCATGGAAAGGAAATATTGGAAATGAACTCTTAAAAAAATCTTTCTAGGTTCAGCTATAGAATAAGGGATCTAGATGAAGATCAAAATTAATATTGAGTGCCAATCCATCATAGCCAAAGCAGACTTTCCTATTGACTACTAGACATACATGTGTATTTTTCTACCCCTATATAAACTTCTGAAAAATTAGGATCAACAGCATGCTCCTGCCAATATCATGCAAAAAATTGCACTGATTACTATGGGGCTTCCTTCCATTCCCCTTTCTTTTATTGGTCAAAATTGACCCTACAAGGCACTAATTCCCCCACAGCTCTAGGTGGTGCTGCTCAGCCCCCTGTGCAGCCACTAGGAAGTCAGAGCTCATGCTCCCAAGCATGTTGTTTCCTGGTAGTTCAGACATAGTGGGAAAAGCTTCTGGTTGGCCCTTATCCAAAGGAGGGTGAAAAGGCAGGCAGAAGTTTGAGACTGAAACAGTGGCAGTGATTACCAGAGCTTTCCATTGAGCAAATAATTGGAATAAGTGGAAGGAGAGTAAAGTGAGGGAAAAAAAGGAGAGAAAAGTGTATAGACTGGATTCAGTATCTATTCCAGTGAGAGTGTGTGGCTTTTACCTCCATAATGGTACCAGATTGGTAACTGGTTCTGCCAGATCATGTATCCATATCAGAGGTTTGGTATTAGTCTTCACTGTTGACTAATTTACATCCATGATGTTGTCAGTCAGACTAGGATTTGTCCATATTGTTAAGCCCATGTATAATGTGCATTCATGCCACAATCTCTCTTTGTTTAACACCATCAGGCAATAGAGTAGTGTGAGGTGGGCTAATTAACCTGAATCGATTGGGTCTAGTTTCTGATCCTTTAGACATAGTTGTAGTCACTATCCATAAATCAGTGTATATTCACGTCTAGTTCTACCACCTTTCAGGCAAAATGAACACCAGATAGGTAAATGGCTTGAATTTTTACCTACCAGAAGTTCACTAACTTTTTTTTTTACTTGCAGTTGAGAGCCACTCTTGCATGAAACTACAATGCTATTATGATCCACTTCTTTCTTTTCCTAACACAATAATCTATAAAACAGACATAAATATTTTCTTCCTTAGTAAATTGATCATGAATGTTGAATCGGGAGTTGGAATGCAAAAGAATGGATGCACTGGGTGGCTGAGCTATCAACTTATATAAATTCTTCATGCTTTTGGGACCTACCGAAGCCCAATCTCTTATCTACCCCTTCCATTTGATGTTGGTTTAATCCAAATTTGTGATTTGTTGACTCAGAAAAATCAAGGTTCATGAAGAGCATCTCAGGTCACTTAGATACTCCATATCCACAAGTCATGTGCTTGTTCTTTACCAGGACTCTCAAGGTTGACCGCTTTACATATTTCTTTTTTTTTCTTTTTTTTCTTTTTTTAGGTGTAGATGGACACAACACAATGCCTTTATTTCCATGTGGTGCTGAGGATTGAACCCGGGTCCCGCACATGCTAGGCAGGCACTCAATCGCTGAGCCACAAGTATTTCTTAATTGGAGCAAAGCACCCAAATCCTTTCTTAACAATAAGGAGTCTAAGGTGCAAGACCTCATATTCCACTTTGGAGAGACAAACTTTTCATTCCCAGGCCACTTGACTATTCCAAAACTTCATTGCAAGGGCAGGATTCTGAACTCTTCTGCAATTATTTTTTACCCGCTGCTATGTACATTTCTAACCAAAGGATCTAGAATGTCCCTTACACTTCAGTTCACCATAAATGTCAACAATATCCAAAGGAGATGCTCTCTGTTATGGTGAGACAATGAATATGGACAATTATGACATAGACTGTTGGATACAACTCTGATGTACAGCAATGAAGCTATGCATTTGTTGTCAAATGAAAGTGAACTGCTCTGGGAAGCATCTATTAAAATGAGGTGGTACACCAGAGGTTTCAAACTTGGTAAGTGCTTACCAGTTGCAGAGTTCTGTTGGTTTATTCCAATGAAGAAAGTACCTTTGGAATATCAGCTTCATCTGTAATCTTCTTTTTTATTAAGCTTCTGATACTGAATTATTATTATCAAGAATGATCTTTGAGTTTTCCAAGCTAAACAGATAAGTTAAATAGGAATATGGAAAGAATCACCATAACTACATCTCTCATACCTGTAACTTTCTTGGGAAGTTGTAGTTAGTGTGTTTTCTGCCTTTACATAACATACCCGTATAACAAGTCTATTTTAATTCTTAGATATTGTGATTTTCCACCATTTGACTCAGAAATTCTGACACTTCTATTTGGTTTAGTGTGGATCATTATTTTGGAAATATTCCCCAGGTCCTTGTCAGGGTATGAAATCTTGTATCACAAAAGTATTTCCATGTTGAAAATCTGTCTCCTATTCAACTTCATGTTCTATGTTCCTGATCCAGCACCAGAAGAATCCATTATCCCCCATCCATCCATCATCCCCCAACTCCTGCTGGTACATATTAGCTAAGTCTTACAGCTACTTTAAGACACCTTGTCTTTCTTCCCTTAATAAACACAGCACTTTCCTAGCAAGGATGCATTGTAACTCAGCTGCAGTAATTGCTGACTTTCAATTTCAGAGAGAGAGATAAATCTCAAGTGGGGTACTTATTATCTTTCAAGGTCTATGTATTGTGTACAAAGGGGCAGAGGATTAACACAAGTGAGAGTGGATAATTTCTTAGGCTCAGAGGTTTCAGAGATTAAAAGTACTTTAGTCCATCAAACTCAAGACTCAGACTCCCTCTGATTTCCCTGTGGCAGCTCAGACCTTGGTATACACACGTGGAAGAAATGAAATTTCAATAACCCTTCTCTGTAGCTTGGCTACTCTTCTAACTAAATCCCGAGCCTTATACTTAGGTTTTTTTTCCCCTGCCTTGCAGTTACAGAAAGTGAGAGTCTCTTTATATACTTCCAAAGATATCTCGTGATTTCACATTTGGCTTTTAATTGGTAGTTAATCACCCTTGAATTTTCTTTGGCTTTCTCCAATGCCTTAGTGGTCCCCAGAAACACCCATCTCTTTCCATAGCCCTTATACTACTTCTCCCTGAATCTCTAAAGCATCTTCTGTATCCACCAGTGTATCCCTTCACCAAAATCCATCACAATATCAGAGGCTGTTCATACGGTACTTAGAAGCAGTGATGAAGTTCTCACTGCCAGCAGTGCCGAATGATCCAGCTCCAATATCCTATTTTAAAGTCAGATTCTATAGATTACTCTTGGCACAAACTATCTTAGATATGATTCTCTTGGAAAGAACCCTGAGATGTGAATTTCTATGGAAAGAGCTTTTTGGACTGTGCTTTCAGAAATAACATTTGTGAGAGAGCAATAGAAGTAAACTTGAGCAGAAAGAGAAGTTGAACTACAAAGCACTAGCAATCAAGCCTTTGGTCCACACTGTAGGGACTCTAGAGCCAGGATGTTCCTGAATTGAAGGAAGGTAGCATGGTCTTTGTGTCTCTGAACTGACCAGTCTTTAGATGCAGGTTGCTTCACAGAGAAGTGGTTTCAACAGAGGTCAACTACTATTGAGAAATCCATATGTGAGATTTTAGCAACCAATATTTCCAGCAGCTGGGAGAATGAATGCCTTCTAAAATTATTTACTTTCTTCTGTGTTTAGGATCACGTGCATCATCCTCATACATATCTCCTTGTGATTTTTTTATTTTAAAATTATAGATTCATAGCAAGTTGCAAACCTAAATTAAAAGAAATTGCAAACATAGTATAGAGAGATTCCATGTACCTTCACCAGTTTCTACCAATGTTTACATCTTATAAAAACCTAAAGCAACATAACATTTAGAATTGAAATTGGTACAATCTGTGTACATAGTTCTATATCATTTTGCCATGTGTGTAGGTTTGCATACTGATCGTCACAATTAAGATACACAACTATGTCCGTTTCATAGTCTTTACTCCCAAGATCATCCCCAATTTCCAGCAACTCCTAATCTGTTTTCCCCATAATTTGGTTATTTTGAGAATGTTATATAAATGTAAATATACAGTAAGAGATTTTTTAGAAACTATTTTTATTGTGGTATAACACAGATAACATAAAATTAAGTGAGAAGTTTAGTGATACTACTGTGTGACCATTCCACCATCTACCTCCAGAACTCTTCATTTTGTAAAACTGGAATTCTATACAAATTAAACAGTAACTGCTCCCTTTTCCCTCCATCTAGCACCTGGTAACTATCATTCTATTTCTGTGTCTATGTTTTTGACTACTGTAAATACCTCATTTTAATAGAATCACACAGTATTTGTCTTTTTATTACTATCTTAGTCCATGTTATGCTACTATAATAGAATAATTCAGACTGGGTAATTTATTTTTTAAAAAAACAGAATTGTATTTTTTTTCACAGTTCTGCAGTTTGGAAAGCCCAAGTTAAGGTAGTGGCAGGTATGTCTAGTTAAGGCCTGGTTTCCCCTTCTAAGATGGTTTGAATGCTGCATCCTCCATATAAGAGGAATGCTTATCCTCCTGTGGCAGAAGACTGGAGGGGGCATTCCAATTTCCAAAGGGCTTTCTATTACACTGGTAATTTGTTCATGAGGAGAAGCATTCACATGAGTTTTGGAGGAAACTAATCCAGACCACAGCACTGGCTTATTTCACTTAATGTAATGTTCTTGAGGTTCATCCATATTGCACCATAAGTCTATGTGTGCCTTCCTTTTAAGGCAGAATAACTTTCAACATGTGGCTATATTAGATTTTGCTTATCCATTCATCTGTCAGTGGATACTTAGGTTTCTTCTGTATTTTAGCTATTATGAATAATGCACTGCAAATAAACATGCATGCAAAAATATCCCTTTAAGATGCTGATTTCAATTGCAAGGGAGTTATATACCCAGAGGTAAGACTGCTGGATCACACAGTAGCTCTCCTTTTAATTTTTTAAGGATTTGCCATACTGTTTTCCAGAGCAGCTATAGCATTTTATATTTTTAATATTAGTGCACAAGTGTTCCAATTTCCCCACATTTTTGCCAACATTTGTTATTTCTGTTTCTTTAATAATAGTCATTTTAATTAGTGTGAGGTGACAGTTTGATGATTGCATAAATTGTAAAGATCTTATAAATCTTTCATAATTATTCTGAAATCACAATTTTTATTTGTCCCCCTGGGATTTGGTGGGGCTTGAATCTACTTGTAGATTTGCATGGAGGAGAAAAAGTTATATCTTTACCCATCCCAAGGGTTGTGGCTGACACATCTAAAATACAAGAGAGACTTGCACAACTACTTTGTTTAATATATAATTTGTTTAATCCAAATTATATATGATACAAGACTTTCGAAAACAAAGACTCTGAAACTCCAAAAACTGTGTTTTTATGCTTATATTTGATGAAGAATAAACATTCATACAGAAGTACAACTGGGCAAAAAGGGGTTTGATTTAATGATGATAAATTGGGGAAACTTATAAAGCCTGGCTTTTTTGATCTAGTTTGTTTCAGATTCCTCTTGCATTCCTTCCCTCCAGGTATAAGACAAGACAACTGTCATTAGAAAGGGTGGGGGAGAAGGTCAGAGAGTCCTTGCTGCTTATGCAGTTTTCTCAATTTCCTTCAAATTAAAACAGTGTGCCAAAATGATACCTTTGTGGCTGTTTTTCTGAACCCCATTATTTAGAAATAATGAGAGTTAAGAAGGGTAGTTCAGCACCCCTATTTGCAGCATAAACATCTCAGATGAGGTCATTTCAGGTTACCAGGCAAGCAGGACCAGTTTTGTCAGCCAAGCAGGGAGGTGCCATTGCTGCTGGCAAGGAGGTCCTGTGGGGACTAGGTCTGGGACACTCGGCATCCTTCAAATTGATATAAATGTTCCTTTCCAATCCTCACAATTTTCCTGCTTCTCAGTCACAGAAAAGATGCAATGAAACCATAAATTCAACCTCTGTAATCAACAGCAACTCCCAGTTCTTATTTTAGCTGTGACATCTCTGAGGTTATCAAGGATAAACAATTATTTTAAGATAGTCCTGATTCTCTGACCATGCCTTGAACCAAAAATTAAAAATTTTTATTTTGAAACCCTGCAGAGCACTGAGAAGCAGCCAACCCTATTTTTTATTATAAGGAGTTCTGTACCATGACCACAACAACATCCAAGGAGCAATCTGCACCATCACTGTTCATCAAAAATATCATTTCCAATAAAACCACAATGTTAATTTACTTTGTTAAATCTTTTCAAAGGCTAAATATGACTGGTTTTCCAGAATCTGAAGAACATTAGACATGACAGTGCAATATTTTAAGTTTTTAATAGCTGTTTTTGTGTATGCCCTTCAAACAACATCTAAAACTATACAATCACGCTAATAGCTTCATGGAATGCTAACTATTTTAAAGCAAATAAGCATGTTAAGTAAACAATGTCCGTATAAACATTGAAGAGGAATTTGATTTTTTTTTCACGTGTACATAATTTAAAGTGTTGCAAGCAGGGACATTCCATGAAATTACAAAGTAAATTCTAAACCTTTAGTACTGACCAAAACCTCAAGATCTTCTAACACTGTGACTAAGTGAAATACTAAAGAAATGGGATTATAGTTTGCAAAAATAGATAGAAACAAACATGTTCAAACAACTCAAGATTAGGCTAAAAGGGAATAAAGAATAAGAAATAACTTGATACATATTTTAAAATATGACTATTTGAATATTTTTATGCATTAGATTCACATAATCTTTACGTAAAAAGTGTTTAGACACTGGGTGCTACATCAGCTCCTAACTGATCCTTTTGAACTAACACTGATAGAATCCTTTTCTTTAGGAGAAAAGCATTTCTAATCATATGATTAGAGTTCTTCTAACACATGAAGCAATATCTTTGCTAATGATAAATTTGTTGGGGGAGGATGGTAATACTTCTTTTAAATTTGTTCTAATTAGTTATATGTGACAGTAGAATGCATTTTGACACATTATACATAAATGGAGTATAAACTTTTTATTCTTCTGGCTGTACATGATGTAGAATTACACCAGTCAGCTAATCATATATACACATAGAATAGTAATGTCAGATTCATTAGTAGAATGAATTAGATGGTAATAGTTTAAATATATACTACCCTATAGGGTTTTTGTTGGTTGGTTTATTCATTTGGTTTAGTGGTAACTACCTATCACTAACTACCTACTCAACCCTTTTTAAAAAATTTTTGTTTGTTTGTTTTAAGACAGGGTCTCACTAAGTTGCTGAGTCTAGCCTCAAATTTATGATGCTCCTGCCTCAGCCTCCCAAGTAGCTAGGATTACAGGTATGTGCTACCATGCTCAGCTATCCTACAGTTTTATGTAACTACATTTACCCAGAATTTTGAAAAACAGTATTTCTATATAACACAATTCCTAGATAAAAGCGTTGACTTCATATTTAAACAAGAGAAATGGTTGTAGGGAATTGCTAACTGTTAAAGTTTATGGACCCAAGTTTCTAGCTAACAATATATGTAAGGGATATTTAAAACTTCAAATATCAACAAGGTAGAGTCCCAGCATCCAAAGTGCTTGCATGTGTGTAATACTGGGCACTACACCAGTAAACTACATCCTCAGCCCTGTTTATTTATTTATTTGTTTGTTTGTTTTTATTTGTTAAGATTTTGCTAAATTGCTCAGGATAACCTGGAACTTGGAATCCTCCTGCTTCAGCCTCTAAAACTGCTGGTGTGCACCATCACACCTGGCCAAGGTGAACTGATTTTGACAATATGTAGAATTGGACTAACAAATTGCTTTCTAAATAATGTAACTGTATCTTGCTACTTTAAAGGGGGGATGAAAATACTTTAAACCAAAGTCTACTTCAGGCTTTGGTAGGAGTAAAGTAACTTCCAGATGAACAATACCTTTAAAAACCCTTCCTTTGTGTCTGATAAATCCTATGCACTGTAATATCCTATGAAACATCATAATATATTCTCCTACTTTTCCAGATCCTGGAATATCTTTTCTTTTTATTTTTTAAAATGTTTTTTATAGTTGTAGATGGACAGCATGCCTTTATTTTATTTATTTTTTTATGTGGTGCTGAGGATTGAACCCAGTGCCTCACACATGCTAGGCAAGTGGTCCACCACTGAGCTACAGGCCCAGCCCAGATCCTGTGATTTCTTGATTTAAGCCTATTCATCAGAAACATGCTTAGACAAAACCATCAAAGGTAAAAATTGGAAAAAAAAAAAAAAAAAGGAACTTTGTCAACATAAAAGATAATCAGTGGGCATTGCTTGATGGAGAAAACTAAAACTAAACAAACACAACAGCCTATGAATTTTTTTTTTAATTTTTATCATGGAAAAGAAGTTCTTTAACATCCATTTGCCAAGAAAAATCTTTCCATAATCACTCTGCTCACTAAAATAAACCAATTTCATTATCTCAGTGCATCCTAAAAAATACCTCAGTTTTACAAACTGAAACAATGTTTCAAATATGGCCCCTTTATCAGTGATGACAGCCTTGATTAGACCATTTTTTTTTTGCAATAGTATCCCCAGGTTCTGATATATATATTAAATTAAGAGCCCATTTAACAACTTTACTTGACTGCTAGACTGCTTCAAAGAAGCATTAGGCTAAGAATTCAAGCATATGTTTCTTTCATAGAAAATTATAGCATACAAACAACATACAAATTTTTAGTTTTACATTCTTTGGTCTATAGACTCTGTCACCAGTACTGTTTTCTCAATGAAAATACCATGTAGCCTTGTTTATCAGGGCACTAAAAAGATATGCTCAAAATAAAATGGTACTACCATGTTATTTATTAAAATGCTAAGGAATTATGTGGGAGTCACCTTTTCAGAAACAGTCATTTTATATTTGACCTTTTTCAATAAATAGTAGGATTTCATTTGGAATAATTGCATGACCTAAACCAGGTGTACTCTGCACAATGCTCTTCATAATCCCTAAGAATCTTCTTAATAAATAAGCTGAAAGTTTAAATAAGCAAACTAAGAAGTGTTTAATGGTCAATATTCCTGAGGCATTTATAATGCTCATAGAACTGAATAATGTATATAGCAAATTTGGCTTCTTTCCACTCTGATAGATTCAAGTTCTTTGTCATGACCAGAGGGACTTCTACCCATCTCCAGTTTACTATTGGCCCTGCATTTCCAGGACTCACAGTTTCACCTATTTCAAAATGGTCTCTCTCTACTCACTTTCTGCCTTCTCATCTCCTACCACCTTGGAACTTCCTGACAACTGAGTAATATGGTACCTGAAGTACTTTTTCTCTGGAGAAGCATGTATGGAAAAATAATGTCATGTGCGTGTGCGCATACACACACACACACACACACACACACACACACTGTTATGTTTAAAATAACAGGTATCCCCCAAAAGTTCATGTATAAGACAATGCAAGAATGTTCAGGGGTAAAAGAATTCAATTATAAGAGTTGTAACTTGATTAGTGGATTAACTCACTGATATGGATTAACTGGGCATGAACTATAGATAGGTAAGTAATGGCTGGAGAAGATAGGTCACTGGGGTGTTATTTTGTTGTTTATATTTTGTGCCTGGGGAGCAGAGCTCTCTCTCTATTCCTGGTTGTCATGTTCTTAGCTGCTTCCCTCCACCTTGCCCTTCCACCAATATAGTTTGCTTCACCTCTGTCCCAGAGCTATGGAGTCCACCTACCAGTGAACCAAACCTCTGAAACTGTGAACCAAGATAAATTTTTCATCTTTTTTTCAGTTTTTTTTTTTTTTTTTTTTTTTTTTTTTGGTCACATTGCCACAGCAACACAAAAGCTGACTAAAATACATGTCCATATATGTCCATATATGATTTGACCTGAAATCCCAAGTCATTTAATTGGGATCATTTGCCTGACACCAGTCTACTCTTTCATCCCAGGTCACAGAATACCTACATTCATGTCAGGCCCCCCAAATACCCAAACTAATGGTTGTTCCTATTTCTGCCAAGAATGTGCTTTCCCACTTCTTCTCCCAATAAACCAACTCCTAAGGCCTTTAAAGACATATTTGAATAACACCAGACCAATAGGTTTGTCAGGATTTTCCAAACAGATTTGAAATCCTTTATCTATCCTTCCCATAGCTCTTTATATGTGAAACTTTTCATTGCTATTGTTGTTTTGAACATAGCTGCCTTCCTGTTATATGATAAGTTCCTGAATAGCAAGAGTCATACATACTTCTCTTTTGTATCAAGTTTGAAAACATCATCTCAATTGAAATTCCTACTGTATAGGTACTTGTCTGGAAGATAATCTTCCTAGAGTAATAAAAAAAAGAAAAGAAAATCTGCTCTGAAATCTAAAATGCTTACATAGAATAATTAATGTACAAGGACAATATAAATACAATGAGACAAATAGGAAGAAAACAGGAATAAGTGCAATTCAGATGAATCATTGAAGTCCTAGAAAATATGACTAATTTGGGGATTTTGTTGATACATATAATTCTTTTCCAAGAAAATATGTCTGCTGATACACACAAATGTATACACACACATGCACACACCCCACACACACCTTTTAAAATAGTTTTAATTGCATTTCAGCCATGAATTCTAAGTAGAAAGCATTTGTGCCAATATTCTCAGACTGCAGATGAAGAACATTGAGCTTTTACAAATAGTATGGAAAAAAACAGAACCCTGCATACCAACAAGCAAAGAGTAAGCTTTAGGAAAAGTTAAGGGAACCCATGGAAAAGACAGTGATGCTTCTTAAAAAACTTTTGCCTGTTTTTTTTTTGTTTTTTTTTTTTTTTTTATTTGCTTCAGTTCTATTTTAAATTGTATCTATCTTATAATCACACTAGCTGTTGAAGTAGTGTGGTTTTGTTGTCATTGTTTCTTTATGAAACAGAAAGATTCAACTGATTAAGGCCTCTACCCTTTTCACCTCTGAAGACAGGAGCTGGGGCTGAGGAGCATTGTGTTTCCAGGGGAAAGGTGTAAGATTTAGGGAGGTAGGAGAGGAAGAGGGCAGTGGCCTGGAAAGAAGAGAGACAGTAAGCTTCTTTTCATTGCTTGAAGTCAAATTTGGAAAAGTTTGCAACCTTCAAATTCTGTTAAAACAAATAGGATTGAGTAGAAGCAAGCCAACAAGATGCAATATGAAAGATAAAAGAAAAAACATAATGAAATGCTAAAAATGTTAAAATTATATGAAAGGGCTAGTATAAGAAATTACTATTTAGGGAAAATATGACATGTTTGCAGTTAGAAACAAAAACATGCTGTGTCTGCTGTCAACAGGAACCACTGCAAAGAGAAGAATGCTTTGATTCCAGTCACTAATTCAGCAAACCTCAGAGAATTCTATTTGGTCCTGGCTAGTTTACCAGGACCCATAATTTTTCCTGAGGCTCCATGATTTTTTTTAACTTTTCCAGCAACACAAAATATAATAGGACATAGAGGGAACTAGATACACATGATTTTACTGAATCCTCACATCCACTCCACAAGACATGTGCTTTTCTTTCTTTGTTTCTTTCTTTGTTTTTTAAAATTTGTTCTAATTAGGTATACTTGATAGCAGAATGCATTTCGAGAGAATAAAATTATGGCATTTGCAAGTAAATGGATGGAGTTGGAGAATATCATGCTAAGAGAAATGAGACATGTGCTTTTCCTGTCCTGTTCTGCAGATACAAAAAAAAAAACCGGGGGGGGGGGTGGCATTAAGAAAGGGTTTTTTCAACAAAGAGAATAATTAAAAGGTCTGCACTCACTAGGTCATATAGCAAATCTCAGCACATTTCAAAGCACTGGTATCACACATGTCTTTATTATGAGACTACAGTGAAATTAAAAACTTAAATGCAAGTATGAAATAAAGTATTTAAAAAAAATAAAGTGCTTTTTCTACATCAAACAGTTGATAAATGAAAAGAAAGGAAGAGCAGATTTGTTGATCAATCCAAACTCATGTCCTGCAAAAGCAGGAAGTTCTCTATTTGTGGTCTTAGGAATTGCAACTTGGGAAACAGATTCAGATAACTATACTTCAGGGTTCCAAGGAAGGCAGGGAAGGTGAGAACTTATTCTGAGCAAACAGTATTGATTTATTACAAGGCAGTAAAAATTCTTTGGTGGGAAAACTTCTGTTGGAGTTGAGAACAGAAGCTATGTGAACAATAATAAAAGGTCAACAAAAGGATGACATACATTATTAGTAAGAATGGCTGTAGGACAAGAGTCCAATAACCTCTTGGTATGCATCTTGAGTTTGGGCTCAATGCAATTAGCCATCTGGATGCCTGCAGAAGGTAGCTGAGTTCACATTCCCAGGCAGCAGCTGGAACCTGCCTGGGTCCCTCTCCCTGGATGGCCTCTCAGCTCCATTACTGAAAGGCGCTTTTGGTGTCTCTTTGATCATTTCTTTCTTTCTATTTTTCACAGATTTCTTCATCCAACCCTCACTAATCTGGAAGGAGTTTCTAACTTGAACTGTTTCACTGGTTTAAGTGAAATGTGGTGTCTGGAGTGCAGAGTGATTTTGTTAACACTGTGGCAAAGAAAACAGTCCAGCAAACAACAGAAATGACAAAGCAACTCAGACTCTGTTTGAGTGAGCCTTCTTAAAATCCTATTTCTCCTACACCTATTTTCTTCCCAACCTCTAGCTGTTCTGGTTCTTTCTTACCCTGACCACCCTAATAACCTCCTTTCTCAGACCTACTCATCCTCTCTTGTTTTGTGCTTCTCCTTCTCTTCTCTTGTCCAAATTTCTCACCTCTATCCTGATTTTGAATCACAAAATATAACTATGGATGACATAGGTGAGAATAAGAGGAAAATGTCACTCCTGAATGGAACATCATCTGACATCTGTGAGAATAAGATAAATATGTCACTCCTGGACAGTTTGGATTTAATATCTATATAGAATACTAGAAGACAATCGGGTTTGAGGAGATCTTTGCCTGCTGAGTTCTGCAATGTGGCTTGATAAGCTGAATCTGTTCTGATGCTCAGACCCAGGTCCCCTTGCACCAGGTACTTCTGGTAAGATTTGTCATGCAGATTTAAGTAGATTGCTTTCTCTGTTGATTAAGTCTCTAGAAATTTAGTCATCTTTCTTGTTCTGGTGCAGGGAGAGAGACAATCTTATAAATAGATATTTAACCTAGCAAAAGGGTAACTTTTCAGAGTGTCTCCTGTATCTATAGTTTCTTCACATAATCAACTCAAAATAACCCTGTGCCAAAGAGGCATATTTGGGGTAATATATTCTAGTCTCTGACAGTCATATTTTGGAGAGGTTTGTCCTGTATTGCATCACCAGGAAGACTGCAGTTTGGATTTAATATCTATATAGAATACTAGAAGACCATCAGGTTTGAGGAGATCTTAATGACATCAATTTAGAACACTGGTAAGTTTTAGAACTGAAAGACTTGATTATTCCCTTACTGAGTTGCTATTTTCACATACAGATGAAGAACTGAATTACAATCCTTCATTTGTACAACTAAATATCATTGGTATTTATTCTGCGCCAGGGGCTACAATAGGGATCCTACAAAGATGAAGAGAGACTGGCAAAGACCACCCATCTTAAGCGAGATCTGAAGAACTTGTACTAGGGAAGTAAACAGAGCCCTAGTTAAGGTCTATACTGAGTCATAGCATGTCAAGGAAGAAGGGAGTATGGGTTACAGGGCTAGAAGGAGGTAGTATTTCTCATGAAAGGGAGGAAGCCAGATTTCTTTTGAAGTTCAAAGTGTGCTTCAGAGTTGTCCCACATTGTACTAATATAACTGTCAGTCAGTCATTGGATATGGGCAACCCCAGGACTGATGCATCTTTGGGCAACTTGGCAACACCAGCAGCACAGGACCCCCCACCCCAAGGAATGCAGCCCAAGGATGTCTTCTAAATTTTCACAGCTGGCCATCCTCAAAAGGGTTATCTGGGTGCAAATTTTCATATCAAACACACATATCTCTCAGTCGTGGAAAAGATGCTCTGTTGTTTTGGTCATTACCTAACTGCTTTGGGTTCTCAGTACCCAAAGAATCTACCTGGTAGCCTCAGGGTGGCTCTGCTTCCTTTAGAATTCTCCAGCCAAGGAGAGCACTGATCTCCACAAGTTCTTTTCCCACTTGTAGGCACCAAACAGATGACTATCATGGTGTGCAGCTTACTCTGTTGATTTTGCTAATGCTGAGGAACTCAAACCTTTCTACCTTTTGCCTCTGTCACCATTCTAGAGAAAAGAAACATTTCCTTTCATTGGTCTACATTCTTGGCTTTTTCAGCATTTGTCTCCATAAGAATAGCAAATTTTCTATTTGAGGATATTGTTACATGCATTAATATGGGACAATTTGTTCCAGAATATTTGTATACAAATCTTATTCTCACAAACACTACTCAAACATTCTTTTGCAACAGGTTTATATAGAAATCTTTAAATAATTTGAGGCAAATGGACTATGGTAAGGATGGAAAAGCTTGCGTTTATTTGGGAGGATCAGTTATTTTAGGTAGAGAGTTCTCCTTTTTTTTTTTTTTTTTATTTCATTGGGCTATTTAACCAGAAGAATGTTGAAGAGGTAAAATCCCACCAGGGGCTCTATATAAAATAGTAAATTTTGTAAGGCAAACCCAGAAACCCAAATTTAATATATATCTACATTCTCCTGGCAAAAACTGGTACACTAAGAAATTGTTTCCCTGGGGAGAGCTAAAATGTTATTTATTACCTAATTTATGATTCTGTTTATGATGGTGTTTCCCTCTACTTTCTTTGATGGCTTCTCCAATGACAGTGACTGAGAAGCAGAGGTGATAAGGATAATAATCTTGCCTGGGAGGCATCTTTGGACATGAGTGTAGACATTTGGGGTTATCAGACACAGGAGTTATCAGACTAAGACTTTAAGGATCAGAAAATTTTCCTTCTAAAAGTATATCAAAATATACAAACAAAACTGCTAATTTTATATTTTTCCAATATGAATGTTTTAACAAAAACTTCCACCTGCTAATATTATTATTTCATGAAATAAAGGACATTTAAAGATTGACACTAAACATAAACCATTTTAAAAGATATGTTTTTCATGGTTAATATTTTTAGCTACAGGAAAACTTACCACATGTTCCTATGTTTCTGATTCCAAAATAGACCAGATTTTTTTTTTCTGGCTCCTTCCACTAATCCCTCTAGGAAGACAGGAATTGTTTTTGTTAGCTGTTAATTTCCTAGGACCTAGCACAGTACTTCACATGTGGTAGCTGTAAGTAAATATTTTTAGCAATACTGAAAACAATATCATAGTTTGTCACTGACATATATCAGTATAGGGGCCACTAATCAAAATAATGTGCATAATCCACAGGGTAAGGATTCCACAGCCTTATTTCAATCACTTTATTTTATCTCTCCCTTATCCTACATTGCCAGCATTTAGAGTAAATCTCCTCATTTCCATTTTGGAGTCCTTGTTATAAGCAAGGATGAAGAAGCTATAAGGCCTCCTGAGCTCTTGCTATCAGAATGGACTACAGATATTAACATACTGTCACTAGTGTGACACTGGAGTTTACTCCAACTAGAGGATTATAGCACATCACCATTCCTTCCTACAGGAGGAACTGCAGGGGAGCAGGGCAGAACATCACCTCATTTGTGACACCTAGCGGCTTAGCATCTGTATGACAACTCTTTAGTCAGAAGGAAAATCCTCTGGCCAAGTCAATAGTGTATCTACCTAGATTTCATCAACTCTTAAAAACACCACTTGAAATTCTCTTTTCCCAGAGGAGTGGCATTTTAGTATAAAAGCAAGGAAAATTAAATATAAGGTATTTTCCTATCTGCACAGTAATCATCTGGATATAGAAAAGCACAAAAGTCAAAGGATACTAAAGCTTGAAAATCATGCTCAAGGAAGAAGTGAAAACCTAGACCTCACCATCAGGCTATTATTCTTTGTTTCACAAAAGAAATAAAATTAGGAAGCACACATCCTTCATAGTAACATCTTGCTTAGCAGTGGGAGATCACGTCCAGAATCAATCTTTAGACTAAAGAGCTGGTGACTTTCTGGATACTGATCCCTTAAGAAAGAACTTGGAAATCAACTCAGTCTTAAATCATTTCTACAACAACATTGACTTGACTAGTCACCACTCTATTTATGCTTTTGCTGAAAGGAGACAGTCCAAATTTGCATACATTATTTCATTAAATTAGTCCTCACAACAACTCTAGGTGTCTGTTAATTCCCTTATTTTGCCAAGTGAAAGTAAAAAGTCTCAGCGAGACTAAGTATCACTTGCTCTAATGTTTATAGCTATAGAGTCACATTGTTGGCATTTAAGTCCATGTTTCTTTGGTTTCAATAGTCTATTTTTCTTTTTTAAAAAATCCCTGGAAAGAAGTATATCAAAACATTTGAAATGCTAAAATAAGTATATCTTCTTGCCTATCACATTTATGTGATGAACTAATTTTCTTTAATGAACAAATATTCTGTGGAGTATTCTCTAAGAGTAGTCTCCTCTTTCCTTGCCCCTCTCTCCTGTAGCAAATATTCTGGTTTCAGTGGCTCAGGGGAAGGATATGACATAGCAGAAAACTGAAAAAGCTATCCAACATTGGGATTTTGTGTTCCAAAAGTTTAAGTTATGAAATTAGAGGATTCCAGGTTTAAATGGACAGCATAGATAGAGATCAAACAGGGTCTGGTAAACTGGGTCTAATTACTTTTCCATGACTTCAGAGATAAAGATAATAAAAAAGACAGGTGGTTCTTGGTGGGGGGGAGGGAGGCCCTGAAGGCTTCTTCCTGGGGAGAGCTCTGGTGACAAAGAAACATGAAATGCCCACTGCCTGCAACCAGGTGGACAGAAGAATGCTGAGAATCCCAGACCCTGCCATAGGCAGGAAACTGCTGGAGACATCAGATCTGTAAAAGCCATAGGGACAGAAATAAGGAATTTCTCCAGACACCCAGGTTAGACAAATGGGGACACTCTGTAGCTTAGACATGGTTTTGGGAAGAAGAAGAAGAAGGAGAGTGAATCTGAGTTGATTGAATTTAAGTGTTTATCTCCTTTGAAGAACTGAATCAGAAAATAAATATTTTATTGAATTAGAGAAAAATAAAGTAATATTTAATAGCCATTTTGTATTAGTTCTCTAGGACTGCCATAACCACAGACTTGAAACAAGAGCAAGATAATCTCTCATGAACTGAGGGCTGGAAGTGTGGAATGGAGCTGTAGCTGGGGTTATGCTCTCTCCAAAGGCTCTAGAGGAGAATCCTTCATCCCTCCCCAATTTATGTAATTTCACAAATTATAAATGCCTAGGTTTGTAGCTGTGTCACTCCACTCTCTGTCTCCATCTTCACATGTACTTCTATGTGGAATATCTTTGTGTCTTTCCCTCTTCTCATAGAATTCTATTCATTGGATTTAATCTAATGAACATGATCTAATCTGTAATCCAACATGAATTTATCGTAACAATACATCTGGAAAGACCCTATTTCCATTCCAGACCATGCTCACAGGTGTCAGGGATGAGGACTTGAATATATTTTGGGGGAAACACCATTCAACTTACTAAACAACTGGATCTGTGGTCTCAGATTCATACCTGCTGTACACATGAAGTTGGTGTGAAAAAGGTGGCAAGGTTTGTGGTTAAGAACATTGGTGTCAGGAGGGCTGCTGTCCTGGGCAAATGCTAAGTGACTGTGAAACCTCAAGCAAGGCAATTATCTTCCAAGAACCTCAAAGTCCTCTCCTTTATGGTAAATGGAAAGCTGTCTACAATACTTACTGGCACTGCCATTCAACTGACTCTCTCTAAGTGGAGGACTAGATGAAGTCCCATCCACCCAAACAGTGTGACTTAACAATATCACAAGATTTTGCCAATCTAAAAACATACCACCTGGCTACCTTGTGATTTTTTTTCTATCTTCTTTGCCTGCTCTTCTCACCATTAGAGTCAAAAAGTGTTAAATGATAAATGGGCAAATATATATCTTCTGGAGGTCAATTCAAGAATAATCTGGATTCTGGATAACAAGCAATTATACTGATGACAAGATTCAGTCATGAAATTCTCAAACCACAGAGACTTGCTTTTGTGGGGGTTAAATTTCCTGGTTGCCAAGATAAACCAAGATATAATTCATAGGAGAGAATACTAAACAAGTAAAATTATGTAGAATCTAAACAAGTAAAGTTTAGATTCTACATAATTTTTGGTGATAATACGAAATGCATTCTAGAAGTAAAGCAGTGACAGAAGTAAGCCAAAAGCCAAGGAACAAAGGCCTGCCCAGTCCCCACTCTTCATCTCCAGAGACAAATGGTGAACTATTGAAATGAACTGGGGCCAGCCTGCACCAGAGAGCAACGCAAATTTTTCACACATTTACTAGCTGTGTGGCTTAAAGCAAGTTATCTTCTGTAGACCGCGGGTATAATGAGATGATTTTTTTAACCTCCTATCCAGAGTAGTTGTGAAAATTAAAGGAGATGATGCAAGGTCAAGTGCTCTGTAGAACATCCAGTGCAATAAAAGTACCCAGTGTTACTTACTGTGGTCCTGTTAAGCTACAGTACTCAGCATTGCAAAAACGAGGGCGATGAAGATAAAGAAGGTCACTTAGGGTCAGTGAGTGCTACATTGTGTCCAGAAGTTCTGAAGTAAGTTTGTAAAACATAAGCATATCATTTTGTTTGATCATTTCTGTAGAAACTCATTGATGAAAATGTATTGCTCTTTTTAATAGGTATTTCAATTTTAAGATATTTAATAGACTAGATGAATCTGAATTTTTCAGTTAGCCACAACTAAAAAAAAGACATAAGATTTCAATATGTGAATGGCATAAATTGATAGCCCATTCAGTTACTAGAAATTTCCCAAATTATAAATGCAATTTGACAAGATGGTAACTAAACCTCACAGAATCTACCCTATAGCTTACCACTCTAACTCTTTGATTTTTAAAATTTCTATAAATAATTTAAAAATTGATTGTAAACATCTAAACACAGCATACAGAGCATAAATTGATCCTTATTTTGCTGACGTTTATTTTCCTACAAATATCTATCACTAAGCTCAAGCACAGTGAATTCAGAATTCACATCTCATACCCTTAAATGAAATAATGAAAAAAAAAGGACTCCAGAACTATGGAAAGGGCCCAGGGCAGAGCACAAATGTAAGATCATCATCAAATATATGAATTCTCATAAAGTTGAAAGTCTGATCAAAAAGTGAGCTACTGAAATTTGGTGTATTGAAACCAGAGTGGTGAGGCAGGGGTTATTCTCAAGTGTTTAGCAAGAGTTATGAGGGTTGGGGGGATGATGTCCTTTGTCAAAATGAGGAACTTGGAAAATAGATGAGTACAGAGATCAGCACAGAGCAGAAAAATAGCTCAATACTATACATGTTAAGTTTGGAAATTCTTGTAAGTCACCCAAGCAGCAATCTGAAATAGGCCATTAGATATAATGTGTGTAGGTAGCTAAGAAAGGAGACCCAGAGTGGAAATAAGAATTTGAAAGTTTTCATCAAATTGTGGCCATGTGATCGTCTAAGGAATCATCCCAAAAAGGGGATGTAGAGTAAGGAGAAAAGAGCATCTAAGGCTCCTATAGGAGAGCCTGTGTAACTCCAGGGTTAAATGTTGAGTAAAGGACAGCTAAGTCAGGAAAGAGTCTGAGGAAGAATAGCTACAGAGGTGGAAGGAAAACCAAGAGTGTATGTATGGATAAAAGCATGAGACAAGAAGTGTCATCTTTATTGAAATTTGCTGAGATATAGTAGGATAAGAACTGATTAAGAACCCATTGGGTTTGCATCATGGAAGTCACTGGAAACCTTATAAAGAACAGTTTAATGGAGTAAGAGGTTGGAAATTATGTTATAGTAAATTGAAGGGCAAAGGGAACCAGTTCTGGCCATGACAGAATATCTTCTAGTGCATTAGTGAGAACTGGATAAAACATCCAGAACAATTGTTGTAATCTTTGAGAGAAGGGAAGTGCAGGAGGTTAGCTCCACATTTCCCCTCATTTTTTTCCCTACAGTGACTTTCTGTATTTAGGCAGCTGGAAATAGAGCACAAGTAGAAAGTCTTTCAAAAAAGGAGTAGCCAGATATTAGAATTTGAAGGTAAGACTTCAGAGTCAAATTTCTCCAGAAAGAGAGACTCAAAAAAAAGCCCAAAGAACTATACCCATATTCTCCATGAATTGTTGGAATTCCTGTGCATCACTGGACAATACTTAAAACTGCACAGGAGCCTGGAGAGATTCCATTAGACAGAGCAATTGCAAAGCTGTTAAAAAAAAAAAAATGATCACAGATTTCAGCAGCAACCAGTACTGAGTAACCAAAGTTTACACATTAAGCTCCAGCAAAGTAAAGAGGCATCAGCATAGGTCACAAAATTTCAGTTGAGATCAGATGAGGGTATGCACTAGAAGGAGGGGCTACCCCCAAAGACTAAAGACTGCACAATAAGGTAAAATAAGTGTAAAAATGTATAGTCTAGGCCTTGAAAAGCCTAAAATCACATATGGACAAGATCGACTTTCCTACCAGAAGACAAACTCTCTTTAAAAGAAATCAACTAGAGGGGCTGGGGTTGTGGCTCAGTGGTAGAGCACTTGCCTAGCATGTGTGAGTCACTGGGTTTCATCCTCAGCACCACATAAAAATAAATAAATAAAATAAAGGTATTGTGTCCATCTACAACTTAAAAAAAGTAAAAATAAATAAATCAACTAGAGTCTTACATTTCTTTAAATCTACAGCATCTAAACTTAAGAGGCATGCTAATCGCTTGGGATAGGTTAGGTTCACAAATAAACAAGGCAGGGGAAGATCCACAGAGATTTGGGTATTAGAAATTTGGTCAAATAGTAGAAAAAAATTGAGAATTAAGCTGAAGTTTGGAATATAAAAAAGATCAAGAAAAAAATTCTTTTCCAAATCATTATCTCCTTCTCTATTTTGTAGTATACTTATTTATGGTGTTTATTTTTATTATTCTGTCTACAGTTCACTAGAACTTAGGCTCCTAAGGGCAGGAATTAAAGGAATTTTTACTTTTGCTTACCAATGTTTCCAAAATACCTAGAAGATTAATTGACAATAATTCCTAATTATTATATATTTACATGTTTGTTGATCAATAAGTATACATTCACATTTGTTACAGTGTCTCAGAAATATTTTTAGGACAATTTATACCTATCATTTTAAGATTCATCCACATAAGCTTGAAGAAGAAAATCTTTCTTCTCTTCCTCCCTTTTTGAAACCCTCCATCCTTTACCTCTCCAGTGAATAAAATAAATCTTTAAGAGATTTCTGGAAAATGAAATTTTTGCAACTGGAGACTTTTAAGTGTTTCATTAATCAAAACACTTCAGCAAAACTTTTAGTCCAAGTTAGTACTCAAAATCTAAACACTCTGTCAGGCCATAAGAGTTAATCCAGTAACTTTTAATATTCTATTTACATCTAAAACTCAAGTTCTGCTAAAATAAATTTGCTATTTGATAGTCCCCATCTGTATTAGAACTGGTTGTTCCGACTAAATTAGTTTTTCCCTTTCCAGGGTATCATTATATTCTCCATGACTTATTGCTACAAATATAATAAAATATATTAAGAATATCCATACACAACTTCTTGGCTTCAGATTAGGTCTGAATGCAGATTGGCACCACATTTCAGAATAATTACCAAAAGAAAAAAAAAAGGCTTTTTCAAAGTTGATACTGTGTTTCCCTTTCATTACATAAAAGATTAAGTAACAATGTGTTTTCTAAGCTATAATAAAATCAACCATTTTCAGCATTGTAACTGATGAGGAAAATTGTTTTTTTTTCACAATGAAAATAGAAAGTATACTTGTTAGTAAATGAATTCAGATCTAATTATCTATTTCTCAGTTTTATAGAAAGGCAATACTGGGATATTTAAGTTGAAATGTTCTGCCTAGAAATCAATTTAATAGAAGCCTTATTTTCTATAGAAATATTTCTTATTGTTCTGAACCATATTCCAAATGTCCAAGTATAGATCTGTTGAATAGTTTTACATCAATTCAATTTCAGTATTCAAATGCATTTCCAGGGGGAAGAAAGAAAAAGAACATCATCTTACAACAGAAATTTGTGTGGACTCTGAGAAATATTAAATTCTTGCAGATATTTACTTGTGTGCTTTTTTTTAGCATTCAGATTTGAAGCAACTTATTTTTTATAATGAAAAACAAGCAAAAATTGTTCAAAGCACCATGTAAGTTCGGGTCACAACTTAGGCTTTGAGTCTCTCAGAAGCACCTACTCTAGGGTATTTCCTGGCTCTCCACTCATCTTAAACCAAACAGATCTAAAATAAGAAAGATGAGGTCTAGATTTAAAAAAGAAGAAGAAGAAAATATTATATAGGACCTTCTAAGCTGGTAGTCATGTATCTCCAATATCATGTCCGTTTTCACAAAATAATATTATATTGGTTTTGGCATTAAGGACATTGGATATAAGTGAAGAAATGACCCAGTAATATGCATGAATTGCATTTATGAACCACTCCATTTGTAAGAAGACCATACAAAGTAAAAATAATCATTGAATTCATAAAAATCATATATAGAGAGTCATATAGTTCCCACTAGGGCAGAGTAATAGGGGCCATGTTCACCTTTTTGTCTTAAATAACTAAAAGACAGAGGGAAGAATATATGTAACTATGGCTTTAAGATAGTGAATAATAGCACTGTCCAGTAATCACTTAAAGAGGAGGAAAATACAAGCCAACTCAGAACATATATTTCTATTGATACACATGAAAAGTGGAAGTAATTCACAACCTCTAAGCAAATATTTTCTACTGGTTCTTCTTCTTTATCATTATCATGAGTTTTATGGGTTGTTACAGATGTGCAAGGGAGGACTAGATACAAAATTTTCAGAACTCAGTGGAAAAGGAAAATTTTCAGGCACCTTGATAAGAAGTGAAAGAAGCTTAAGACAGTGACAATGGTTTATCAGGCTCTTCTGAGCACCACAAGCCCACCCATGAATTGGACCCCCATGACAGGCAAGCTAACTACTGCAAAATTAAAATCTTATGTAATAAGATAATGAGGTAAGTATGGCTATTGTCTCTGTTAGATAAATGGGTAAACTTAAGCACAGAGCTCTCTAGTAATCTTCCTAATGCTATACAACTAGTAAGTGCTAGGCAAGTATTCAAAATCAGGGAGTGACTCCAAAACTCTTTCACTTCACCTACCATTGACTTCCTCCACTCTGCCTCAGTTCTCAGCCCTGGTAACAATCTCAAAATACCTTGCCTTCACCAATCCTCACACCAATCTCAAGAGGATTCCTGTTTGTTTAGAGTTTAAGGAATTTACCCAAGACCACACAGTTACTGAGTATACACCTGGGATAGCCAGCTGCCTGCTCTGAGGAGATGTGCTGGGGTCAGAAGAGCTGGATGCAACATTAAGATAAGAAAACCACGAAGAAATCATGCAACACACAGATTTAAGTTTCTTATATTGAGAGGGTTGGATGGCTCTGCGACCTAAAGGGTCAGCTGGGAAAGAGATGTGCACCTGGAATCTCTTTATTTTTATATGGGGGACCCACGACAGAGATTCAATGGAATGTTCTTTACTGAATAAAGCAGGGGATAATGTTTCAAAGGTGGAGTCTTGCTTTGTGATGTCTTGGGGTCAGCAGATTGAGCGACATCTTGGCAAGTCACCCCCATCTCTGGTGCTGTGTGGGATCACTGGCAGAGCAAGAGGAGAGGCACATTTGTGTCTCACAGCCTAATCAGCATGCAGTGCCAGACCTGTCCCTTCATATAGCTCCAATGCACATAGCTCACATAGGCAGCCCATGGATGGCTCATGACAGACCCTGGTTCTCCAGAGCTTGCTTCTTCACCCCTACACAGATTTAGACAGCACTTCCCCCAACTTGGATGAACTCCTACTTTCTTTATTGGTTCTTTTTAGTTAAACCTAACATTAAGATTCACATTCATTAATGTCCTGTGGATATACATGATGTTAAGATTCACTGTGGAATAATCATATATGTTCATGGGAAGGTTATGTCAGATCCTTTCCATTTTCTTTCCCTATCCCGTTCTTCCTTCCTTCCCTTCATTCCTCTTTGTCTACTCCACAGATCTTTCTTCTACTCTTCTTTTTAACTCACCCCCCATTTTGAATTAGCTGCTTCTTATCAGAGAAAACTTTGAACCTTTGGTTTTTGGGAACTGGCTTATTTAACTTACAATGAAGCCTCCAGTTCCATCCATTTATTGAAAATGCCATTCTTTATGGCAGAGTAATGCTCCATTGTGTATATAAACCACGTTTTCTTTATCCATTCATCTGTTGAAGGGCACCTCGGTTGGCTCTATAGTATGGCTATTGTGAGTTGTGCTACTATAAGCAGTGTGGCTGTGTCACTGTAGTATGCTGATTTTAAATCTTTTGGATATATACCAAGGAATGGGGTAACTGGGTCATCTGGTGGTTCCAATTCTAGTTTTTAGAAAAATATTCATATGGCTTTCCAGAGAGGTTGTACTAATTTGCAGTCCCACCAATGTATTTGTATACCTTTTTCCCCAAAATCCTCACCAACATTTACTGTTACTTCCTTAATAAGACTTCTAAAGTATAAGAATAAAATAAAAAAATCAATAAGTGAGATGGCATCAAATTAAAAAGCTTCTTCACAGGAAAGGAAACAATTAAGAATATGAAGAGAGAACCTGCAGAATGGGAGAAAATCTTTCCCACCTGCACATCAGATAGAGTATTAGTCTCTAAGATACATAAAAAACTCAAAAAACGTAGTACCAAAAACCCAAATAACCCAATCAATAAATGGACAAATGAACTGAACAGGCACTTCACTGAAGAAGAAATATGAAGGGTTAACAAATACATGAAAAAATGTTCAACATCTCTAGCAATTAGAGAAATGCAAATTGAAACTATACTGATGGCTGGGGTTGTAGCTTAGTGGTAGAGCACTTGCCTAGCACAGGTGAGGCACTGGGTACAATCCTCAGTACCACAAAAAAAAAAAAAAAAAAAAAAAAAACCAAATAAAATAAAGGTTACATTCTAAAAACAAAACAAAACTACTCTGAGATTCTATCACACTTCAGTCAGAATGGCAATTATCAAGAATACAAGTAAAAATAAATGTTGGCGAGGATGTGAGGATGTAAAAAAAAAAAAGGTACATTTGTACATTGCTGGTTGGACTGCAAATTGGTGCAATCACTCTGTAAAACAATATTGATATTCCTCAGAAAACTAAGACTGGAACCACCATTTGATCCAGTTATCCCACTCCTTGGAATATACCCAAAGGACTTAAAATCAGCATTCTACAGTGACGCAGCCGCATCAATGTTTATAGCAGCTCAATTCACAATAGCTATGCTATGGAATCATCCTAAATGCTCTTCAACAGATGAATGGATAAAGAAAATATGGTATTTATACACAATGAAATATTACTCAGCCATAATAACGTTGACTTTATGACTTTGCTGGAAATGGATGGAGCTGGACACAATTGTGCTATGTGAAATAAGCCAATTCCCAAAAAAACAGAGGCCAAATGTTCTCTCTTATATGTGGAAGCTGACACACCAGAAAGGGGGGAGGGAAGAATAGAAGTTCATTGAATTAGAAAAAGGAGGATGAAGGGAAAGGATGGGAATATAAAAGACAGTAGAATTAATTAGAAATAACTTTCCTATGTGCATATATGAACACATGACCAGGGTAACTCCACATCATGTACAACCACAAGAATGGGATCCTAATTATAATGTTATACTCCATGTATGCATAATATATCAAAATACACTCTACTATCATGTATTGCCACAGTCTGGCTGGGCACAAATGCCGCAGTCTGGCTGGGCACACAATCACGAGCCACCACACAGCTTGTAGATTCAAACAGCAACTCTTTATTCCCGAACTCACACCAGCCGTCTACAATCACGTTCTGGGGAAATCCAGGTTCTCTGCCCAAATCCACGTTCTCTGCCCAAATCCACCTCCACTGGGCTTCTGTCTCCCAAAATATACTGTCTGAATCCCATGAGAACTCAAGGGGAACTCAGGCAGCAGGATACGCCCTATTCCCAGCAGGAATAATCTTAAACCTTAAACCTGGAACCTAAACTGGGAACGCCCTAAACACGATTATCTTAAAACCGGGAACACCCTAATCTGCCTTGGTCCTTGAGCAAGGTCACCTACATTCAATGTCGCTGCAACATGTCAGCAACATGGGGTATGCTGGCAAGGAAATTGTCATACCTACTTGGCTAATGGCTCCCAGCAATGTATATCTAAAAATAACAAATATAAATAAATAAATAAATAAATAAATACAACCTTTTTTTTTTTTTAATGATGGTAGTGTGGACCAGTGTGGCAGCTCTAGATATGGGGAGAAGTCATTGGATTCAGAATATGTACTCAAATTTTGATTAAAATATATACTACTGATTTGGTCTTAATATTTGTATCCCCTCAAAATTCACATATGGAAATCCTCAAAATTCATATATGGATAGTATGAGGAGATGAGGAGATGATGTCACTGGAAAATGACTAGATTTAGTGTGGAACGCTGAGGAACAGGATTAATGCCCTTATGAAAGAGACCCCAGAGAGCTAGCTTGGCCTTGCTACCACATGCGGACATAGAAAAGTGCCTTCTATGAACCAAATACCAAATCAGCAGGCATCTGATCTTGGACTTCCCAGCCTCCAGAGGTGGGATCAGTAAGTTTCCATTGTTCATAAGCTACCCAGTCTGTGGTATTTTCTTATAGCAGCCCAAAAGGTCTAAGGCACTACATTACAGATACCATTATAAGTATTTAATATGGAATGACTCACTTGATAATGCAACAACCATAAGAGGTAGGCATCTATGATTATTCCCATTCTAGAAATGAGGAAACTATGGTAAAGAGTAGTTAAATAACTTTTTAAATATTTCAGTCTGTTACAATATGAAGCCCATATTAGACCCAGAGATTCTGACTCTAGAGCACCAATCTCTTAACTATTACCTGTTGCTATAGAACATACAGGATCTGCCAATCTAGATCCAACCTTAATCACAATGACTTTCTTTTGGTTTCTCAAGCATTCTATGTTCTTTACTTACTCATAATTTTTATATAGTTCTGTTTTCATTTAAACATGTATAGTCATGTTAAAGTATACTCACCTACCCCCATGATACTGGGATTGAAGCCAGGGCCTCAAGCATGCTAGGCCTTGAACTACCTTCAGTCCACACCCAAGTCTTAACATTTTAGTATTTCTTTTTTGATCCTTTCTTTCTTTTTTTTTCTTTTTGGCCTTTCTAACTCACCTTATATGTCACCTCCTTAGGGTGGCCTTCTGACACCATCTAAATACTTTCTCCCACCTATTCTCATTCCCCTTCACAATAATTATTTTGCCTTCATAAAATTTTACACCAATTTATATTACATATATTTGTGTTTTTATTCATCCAGTGTCTTTTTTGATAATAGGACAATGCTTCATTACTACATTATTTAGCATCTAGCACAAAGTCTGGCACACAATGATCAATAATAAATATTTATTGAATGAAAGTAATAGGAAATGGAAATTTGGCTTTTAGAATGAACAGGCTATGAGAAATGGGGAGAAATATTATGTTAAGGTAAAGTTCTGTAAGAATGGTCACTCATTGCTCAGACTTTAAGAAAAATTGTGTGTAAAGGGACAGTTGGACATTCATTCAACAGATACTATTAGGTGCTTATTAAGGGCCAGGTTCTCTTGTAGTCACTGGGAGTGGATGCAGTAGTGAGCAAACCAGATAAAACCCCCTGCCCTTATGAAGCCTACAACCTAATGAGAGCAGGCAGGCAAAAAACAAAACCCATAAGCCTATGACATGCTAAAAACTTTTTAAAAATCGAAGAAGGAAGTCAAGAAGTGTTAGGGAGTTCAGAATTTTAAAAAGCTGTTCAAGGAAGCTCCACTGAAAAGTTGACATTTTAGTAAATATCTGAAGGAGGTGAGAGAACAAACCAAGCAGACGTCTGGAGGATGAGTGGACCAGGCAGAAGGAAAAGCAAGTGCAAAGCATCAGGGTGAGATGGGGCTCACATGCTCTGGGAACATCAAGGAGGCTGCTAAGGCCACTGCAGGTGAGCAGGAGGGAGAGCAGCAGCAGAAGGAATTAGAGAGCTGCTGGGTGTCAGGCTATTCCCACAAAAACAGGGACCACTAGGGATTTTTGCTCTGGAGATATGAACACCCACAGGAGGATATTCAGTAGTAGAATAACATGCTCTGACTTGGGTTTTAGCAGGTTCACGATAGAAAGTCTGTCAAGATTAAACCAATGTGAAGCAAGGATGATTCCAGACAGTAGTCCAGAAGCAAGGTTAATGCTCAATCCAGGTACAAGATAAGGGTGGCATAGACCAGGGTGTTAGCAGTACAGGTGCTGAAATAGGGAAGAGGATGGATGGAGGAAGTAGGAGGGGAATCCAGGAGTTTGTATTTGGATACGTTTATTTTTAGATCCTATTAATACTTAAGTGCAGATGCATTATAAGCAATAGACTAGAGTTGAATAGAGAGGTCCCAATTGAGTCATCAACACATAAATAACATTTGCAGCCAAAAGACTGGATGACAATAATAAGGGAGAAAGTAAATAGAAGACATGTGGAAGAACAAGGAAGGAAGGTGGCCAAGGAGTAGAAAAAATTTCAGTAGAATGTGCTTCTTGTAAGTCAAATGAAGAAAGTTTGTGTAGGAGTAATTCACATAAATGATCAACTGGATCAAATGCTAACTGGCATAATGCACAGCCAATGTGTCCTCCTTGGCCAAATGATCTTTGGAAAAACCTCATGATTATTAGTTTTTTTTGTTTGTTTTTTGTTTTTAAAGTTTGAGGCAGAAAGAGAATTCACATTTTTCAATGGTCAAAGAAGGACCTTGGTCAGGACAAGTGGTAGGTTCTACCCATATTACATTCTAAATCATTATGCCTATGGATTTTCATTACAAAGCAAATTAGCCTGAAATATGAAAGCTAATGATGAAGACTAAGTGCTGCATGTTATGGTTATGGTTTCTACAGCCCCCACAAGGATTTCAATGAGCTGGAATAGGATTTTTGCTCCCCAAACCCCAAGTTGTAGATGGATGATAGAGGCACTTAGAGCTGCTATTTGTATAGCAATATGGAATAATGGCCCTGGAGCAATATACACTCCAGAATTTGGGAGTCTTTTCTGTGAATCAAAAGAAATGTTTACAAATAGCTATTACTTCAACCACAACTTGAGAAATTTGCACATTTTTTCTGTTTTTTCACAAGATGCATCAGCATAAGTGATATTACTGCAAGATTCAAAGCTTCAGATGGACCATTTCAGAGCCAAAAGCTAAGAAGAAAATTTATATATTGTACTATATTTTATAATGTAATGATTATTTATGTGTATATATTTAGTATAATGTGTAGATATAAATAGTGATGGCATATTCTGAGACTATTTTCCATTTTCAAAAAAAATTGAGTGATTGAATTTTATAAAATAATAATATCCCATTTGATTCTAAAATCCAATTTCATATTCTTTCAAAAGAGCCACCATTTTCCACTGAGGCTGTGTTAGCAACCTCAGAGTATTAATTCGGTAAAGAAGATTAAATATTAATACAAGTGTGGGGTAGATCATTTTCTTCCTTTTTTAAATTTAAAACTTCCATTTCAGTTTTCATCCTGAATACATGAGGGGAATATACATAGACCAATAAAATTAGGGATATTAGCATGTCATAATTAATGCCAAATGACAAAAAATAATTTTTGCAAGCTACATTGAAATGAGCTTTCTTGGACCCTTGTTAATTATAGTTTCAGGTTTAATATGAACCACAGACTACTAGAGCTGACTTCAATCAGTCTCATTTGTGTTTTAAGTAATTACTGTTTAATTATGTATTATACATTACACAGATATTCATAGAGAACCTAAGTTTCAATTACTTGTCACTTCAAATCACAGGCTCCCAGTAATTAGCTTCTGCCACATAACTCACAATGGAACAGACAGATCCAAATTAATACAAAGAGGGAGCAAAACTACATAGCCAGCTTAGCATGAGCAGATTTCAAAATTACCCAGTGTGGGTACCTTTTAACATATTTCTGTATAGGAATTAAAAAACTCTCTGCTCAACCTTTGCAAGTCTCCCGTGTATGTAATGAAAGAGATGACAGAGATACCCATCCAGGTGAAGGCATACCTCTCAGGTGTCAGGATTTTATCAGTGATCCACTTTAAAATGCCTTCAACCCAGTCAAGCATTATTTCTAAAAGCAGAGATGATTCATAACATCTTTAGAATAAAATCTGAAGTCCTGATATGATCCATGAGGCTTTATATCAATGGTTTTCAGACATGCTGTACATTAGAATCACCCAGAGGACTTAAATCAGATTCTGTGAGGAACAAAAATAGGGGTGAGGGAGGGAAGCAGGGAGGAGTGCAGGTGCTCAGTATGAGGATGTTTTTATGAGTTTGCCAGTTGTGACCAGGTTTGAGACCATTATCCTAGGTGATCATGCCCACAGTAATGTCACCTGTGAATGTATTAGAACTGCAAATTTTCAGATCCCACTGAATGAGAAACTCTGGGAATTGAGCACCCTGGAAAATATAATAAGTACCTGAGGAAATGTTGCTGCCCACTGAAGTGTGAGAACCAATGTTCCAAGATCCTGGAGTTAAAATTCGCTTTACCCACCAGCAGCATCTGCACCACCTGGGAGCTTGTTAAACCTGAGGCACCACAGACCCCATCTTGGACCTCCTGAGTCAAAATCTGCACTTAACAAGATCCCAAGGAGATTGGTAAATACATTTAGAAGCTCTACTCTAAGATAGTGTTTCTCAACCTTGGCTGTAAATGGAAGCCCTTAAGGAAGCTGTAAAAAAAAATACAATAATAAAAAATACCAATGAGCTGAGCTACGCAATGGCTCTCTGTTCTCATTTCAGCACAGTGAGCTCTATCTTGATCCGTTTCACATATACCTATGTTTGGAAGAAGCTTTCATTGTAAAGAAGAAGGGCTCTCTACTAGTAAGAAACAAACATGTTTGAAACCCTTTGGCCTCATCTACAGCCCTCTCTGCTGGGACAATTTATGGGGATCACAATGGATAATATAACTGAGTCTGACTCTTACCTCCATCAATACAGAAGGTTTCACAGCATCCCTAGCTGGTTCTTCCTGGGTATCCAGACATTCCCACGGATGCCCTTTAAGTTTCCTGCAGCCCTCCCAGTCAATTTCCATGGCCCCTCTCCAACTATCGATCACTCTTTTCCCTCTTTGCAACAATGTGTAAGCTTTGGTTACAATCTCTCATAGCTCCTTGAGTTTCTTTCTCAAGGGGTAGATATGAATGGGACAGGTCTCTTAGCATGAGCAGATTTCAAAATTCTCTTAACTCTTCTCCACTAGAAATAAAAAGAAAAAAGAAAACTTCTTTCTGTAGATATTTACTAACCCAAAAGCTCCCATAGAAATGAATTCATAAAAAAAAAAAATTCTAAGAATCATCTCTTCACAGTTTATTGAACAACCCCAAACTGTAAACCCTAACTATCTTATGTGACTAAGTTGTTGCACAGATATTTTTTGGTGGGTAGCATTTTTTTTTTTAGTCCATTATAGAGATATATAACACTGGGGTTCATTTTGATGTAATTATACAACCATGGAATATTATTTGCTCTAATTCAGTCCCGTATTTCCTCTTTCCCTGCCATTTTCCCTCTCCATGTTCACTTTTTTCTTTTCTGCTAGCTTTACATCTATTTACTTAAGTTTTTTTTTAATTAGTGCATTACAAATACACATAAAGGCATAATTCACTGTGGCATAATATATTCATAGGAAGTTTAATAGAATTCATTTCACCCCTCTTCTCTTTTCTTGTCCTTCCTCCCTCCCCTCAATCCCCTTCATCTACTCCATTGATAAATCTTCTATTTTCAGTCTCATAGATATTGAATCTAAAGAAGACTCTTAGCTAGAAGATGAATATGTTGGGAACTGTTCCTACATTTTCTGACTTCAGGCAGATCTGCTTTCAACCACACTGACTCTGCTCTGTTGGCTGTAGTCTGACAATTGTGGTCCCGCCCTCCATGGGGTCAACCCAGGATCTTTCAATGGTGTTCAGGAAACACAAAGGGGCTTTCCTGTCTACTTTGACCATCAGAACACAGTTGTCAACTCCCAGGAAGAAACTGTGACATGCAAGAACTAAAGTTCAGCTAAAATGATATTTGGCCAGCACATTGTGCATCTGCTTACAAGGTAACAGATGACATGGAAAAAATATTTGGGACAATACTTTCAAGATGTCCTTATTTGGTACAGAATTATTACAAGCAACTTGTTGCTTGAATGCAAATCTTTCATCCTACCCTGATTCCAACTTGAACGCACAATTTCTAGTTTCCAACAAAGCTTAGTTTACTTTGAAATATCTTCAGTCTTGAGACAGATAACATACATGTTCAGTGTATCAGAAGAGATGTTGGATATTTTCAGGCCATTTCTGGACAGTTGAAACTTTCACAGTTCTGGAGCAATTACTAAAAAACAGAAGCATCTTATCCTAATGTAGTAATGATGTAATAAAGTCTGAAAAGAATCCAAGAAATAAAATAGAATAATTTCTGAAGTACTTGCTCAAAAGGTGTTTGTTGAATCAATAAAAAAAGATGAATGTATAAAGAAATGAATTTGCAATCTTACATTTATAGCATAAATCTAAGTAGATTTCTTTTTCAGCTACATTTCCTTTAAAAGCAAAAATTGGATTATTTATGTAATCTCTATTCACTTCAAAAAAATCACATATTCACCATACTATTGTGAATATTCTTAGAACACATGTCCAAGGATACCGGAGACTACTGTTAATGCTGGAAAGTGGACTGCATTTGCAAATTTCATGCGCTCATTTCTTGAATTCTGGGGATCAAATTAAATGGCTATGTGGAGATTTGTCCACATCTTGCTGGAAAACAACTTCCAGTTCGGTTCTACTGCTAAATATTCACTTTGGTAAAATAGGCAACTGTGAAAGTCACAATGTACTGACATCCAATATGAAATGATGTTCCTGATAACCCTGGAGGCTTAGATACACGTGATCATATGCATATTTTTCTAAATATTTATTTGTATGATAGTCTTGAAATCTCAGTATCCTCTGTAATTCTTATTTGCTAAACCATTGTTTCACTAATGTAGTGGCAGATGACCATATTTCTGGAGTAGAGTATATGAGACAAATGGTTTAACATTTTTCTTTGTTGTCCTCACCTTCAGATGCTGCCAATTAATAGAACTGCTTGATCAATAATTAATGCATTCTTTTTAAAATTTTTTAAAATATTTATTTATTTATGTATCTTTAATTTTAGGTGGATACATTAGTTTGTTTTTATGTGGTGCCAAGGATTTAAACCAGTGCCCCACGCATGCTAGGTGAACACTCTACCATTGAGCCACCACCCCAGCCCCTTAATGCATTCTTTCTTATTTTTATTTTTATTGGTTCATAATAGTTATAAATAAGATTAGTATTCATTCTGATATTTATATAAATTCACAGAATATAATTTGCTTCAATTAAGTTCCTAGTACTTAACCTTATCCTCCCTTTCTTCCCTTTCCTTGATCGCTTTCCTCTATGATCTCTTTATTTACACTTTTTTGTAAAATTAGTGTCTTGTGGATATGCATAATGGTGAGATTTGATGGTTTCCCTTGTAAGGAGGTAAGGGGTTTCTGATCCCATTTCAGTATGTTATCAACATCATCCCATTGACGTCTCTTTCTACAGGATCCCCTCTATGTAAGGAGTAATAACAAAATGTGTTACTGAGCTCCAGAGCCAGCCTTTCTGTGTGCACATTCTAGCTCTACTTCTTATGCGCTAATCAACTTTGGCAGTCGACACCATCTCCCTATGCCTCTGTTTCCTCATCAGTAAATAGGAATGACAAGAAATTGATGTGAATATTAAGAGAGGTGATTTAGTCATTCATTTAAGAAATATTTATTGAGTGCCTGCTACATGCTGGGCACATTGCAGGTGTTAGAGACATGGTGATGTACAAGACAGAGGAGGCCCTGTGCTCATGGGGCTTACGTTCTTGTGAAAAGAAACAGATGGCAATGCAGTTAGGAGAGTGACTGGCACCCAATAAATAGTTCCTTCTACACATAGTTATTGGCCACACTTTAGAGCCATGTGGGTTAAAAATAATGATCTGATGCAAATCTTCTCTTGAACACTTACTTTCCTATTTGTGCTTTTCTATATTTTTCAGCAAGTTTACAATGAGCAGATATTACTTAGCTAATAAATTAACAAAAACAACGAAAGAGCAATGACATAATTTAACGCATATCTGAAAATGTTTTCATGGTGTCTGGTAGGCAGAGTTATGATTTAGGTAATGATTCCATAAACATTAATTGCTTGTGCTGTTTTCAACCTAGATGCATATTTTCCAACATTAGCACAGTGGCCCATTCATTCCCAGGCATTTTGGCATCTCTTATCCTTTAGTCTAATCTCTATCCTGAACCTGCTCCTTTGTGGATGAACAGGACTGGTTTTTTTTTGTTGTTGTTGTTGTTGTTTGTTTTTAATGTTTTAAGCCCTCACTTAATTAAAAATAATTCTACATCTGTTTCATCCTTCTATAATCAGATATTTCCAAACCTCTTGCTGATGTTTTTCCTGTTAATGAGCTTCTAATTTTTCTTGGTTTTCCACATAAATTATTTTCTCTATTTGGCATGAGTGTTTTAAAGTATTTCTATCTTCCTCAACTCTACATGCAAATGTTATACTTAATATTTTTTTTCTCCTTTTGTAATCAGAGCATCAGTAAATCCAAGTGTCTGACTTTTAATAACATGTTTTGGTTCAACTTAGATTAATAATCTCCAGAATCCCAGCAAGATCTTTCTCCAAAACCATGAATGAGATTACTCTCATTCTTCAGGAATTACTTTGCTAATTTTTTAAAATTTATTTTCCTAGATTAGTTTTTCTTTGTATTATACATTTATTTCAAAATTCCTAAATTACACTTTTGAACTACATACTGCTGTTATTGTTAATCGTTGTTAATTTTTTAGCTAAGTAATATCTGTTCATTGTAAACTTGTTGAAAAATACAGAAAAGCACAAATAGGAAAGTAAGTGTTCAAGAGAAGATTTGCATCAGATCATAATAAGAGTATCTTCAATTTACCTCACACTTTAGGAGCAGAGTCTTAAAGTTAAAAGTCAAAGGATTGTCACATAGTAAATGATAAAGGTGCTACTTATTAGGAAGCCTGAGTAATACAGATGTTCCCACATTCAGTTTTAAGAAGTGGCACTTCCTTTTAGTGCTAAAATAGTATTCCCAAGATTACTTGACCAAAAATATAAATTATCAGACTCCTTTCCCCCAAACCTTTGTTTATATATTCCATCATGGAACACTGCCCTGTTCCAGAAATCCACCTTGTATGTCCATCTGACCCCAGCCAGCCTTCTGGTACTGGGATTATTACTCCAGACAAACTTCATGGCTTCATAACACTGTTGGTGATCTTTCTCCCTCTTTGCTATACCCAAATGAAGCCATAGTTCTTTTTTTTTTCAATTTTGAAAAACAATTATGACAGAACAAAAATATCTTGAGCACCTGAGGAAATAAAGAATTGTAACACGCTGAGCAATATTTAAAACTCTGCAGTTTATCAGATTACTTAAAAATTTCCTAGGCCCTGCTACAGATTTATAATAGAAGTTTCTCTTAGTTTTAGCACCTCTTCCACCGTGTTGCTGAAACCATCTTCCCCTCTTTAACAGAGAAGGCCTCCTGCTAAGAATTTCCACCTCCCTGGAATCAAGACCCAGAGAAAATAAACAGAATATGTAGTAAAGTAAAAATTTAATCTAAAAGATACAATGGTTTTTTTGTTTTGTTTTGTTTTAAGAAAACAGCATCTATGTTTTAATGTAGGGCAGCTCAGCTTCTCTGTTTGCCAATTCATTGGGAAGGATGATCTTGGTCTTAGCTTGTGTAACCCAAGGCCCCCAGATTCCAGATGGTTTCTTCAAAATGAAAGGGGGGAAATTCTTCTTTGAAAGATAAAGGAATACTCCTATCCAGAGAAACAAAAATCTGCTAGCACGTTTAAAGTGGCAATCTCCTTTCCCTTCTTGCCCTACTCTGTTCATGGATAAGCCTTAAGGTTTCAAACATACTGGGGTTTAGTCTCAGAGAAACTTGTTGCCCACATACGTAACTTTCCTACTCTTTTCTTGACTCTAAATTATAAAAGCATTGAAAACAGAATTTGATTGTGACCTGAAGTATCATGTTTTATTTTTGAAACCAAAATAGGACCAACCAGTCAACAGTGTGGCCATATTTATGGAGAGCAGAGGCAAAAAAAATGGTAGTTGTGACAATCACAATGGTTAATGTTTAGTGATTAAAAAGACAGAACTAAAGACAAAACCTTATACGAACACATGATGAAATGCTATGGAAAAAGCCCAAAGGTACCAATATAAAGACTTCCAGAATGTCATGAAGCATCCTATGATTGCATGAACTAGGTTACTTCCATAATTTCCCTGAAGAAACACATCAGAGGATCCTTAAAAATCCAATGAGAAATAGATGAGCCATCAAATTGGACAAATCAAAGAGAGTTGAACAAAGGGGCTATTTACAAAGGTGAGCAGCTTAAGAAAATCTCAGTTTACAGCACAGTGTTCCTAGGTCAGTGACAACAGAGAGCTCTTAGTACTCCAGCCCTAAAAGATCAAGGGGAGAGCAGAATAGCAACAAGCAGCACAAAGGGTTATGTGGAAAATGCTTCCTGGGTGGGACTAATGATTTTGCTGTAGGGATACCACCAGCCTCTGGCAATCCACAGGATCTAAAAGAAACCAACTCACCACAATGATGTCATGGTCCTATCTTGCCCTGGTTTCCTGCAGTGTTCCCCATGACTGAACCCAGTAGGAGTCTACAGACTCCATCTCTTTGGACACAGAACAGAAGAAGGGTGGACAGTGTATCTGGAAGGGTAAACATTCAAGTAGCATTTCTGGTCTTCCATTTCTGTCTCCCATACAATTAGGACCCAGAGAGTTTGACTCTTGATCAGAAACTAAACAGGAAACCAAACTGATCTAATCAAAAGAAAAAAAATTGATAGTTGATCTATTTAAGATCTCTAAATTAATTCCTTCTATACTTCTTAAGCACATAGCACATGGAATGGAAACATTTTTTTTTCCATATCATTTCAAAATATTAGATTGGACATGTAAGGGAGGTCTATAAATATGAAATTAGTTTTTAAATTGTGTAGGCACTATGTTCTAGAGAATTCTGTGCTGGGGAATACCAAGATCTGATTTGTCCATTTGAATCTGCGGTAGATTGAAAAACAAATTGGAAATTGGTTCACCTAGATACAATAAGGTTAGGTGAGACATTTATGACAGTTGGGATAGAAAGTAGACAAATGAGAAGCTTTTGGAAGTAAAATAAATGTAATTTGATGATTGACTGAATATAGGCATTTAGTTGGAAGGTAGAAAAACTCTTAGGCTCCTATTTAAAAAAAAAAAAAATATATATATATATATATATATATATATATATATATATATATATATATATAAATGGTACTAGTTTGAGTCTACTCATTTTGAGATTTAATTTCCAATTTAACAGTACAACAAGATAGGGTCTTAGAAGGTAATTAAGATTAGATAAGGTCATGAAGAGTGGGGCCCCCATATTAGGGTTAGTGGCTTTATAAGAGGGAGAAAGATTCAGTCTAACAAGTTGGCTTTGTCTTGCCATGCAATGCCCTGTGCCACACCATGACCCAGAGAAGGGCCCCTACAAGATGCTGAGCAGATACTAGTGCCATGGTCCTGGACCTCTCAGCCTCCACAACCATAAACTAACAAACTGTCATTCTTCATAGATCACCTAGTCTTTGTTATTCAGTTATAGCAATAGAAAATGATAAGACAATTGACTATGGAGGGGGTGGATAGTAGTCCAATTTGAGACATAAGGCTTAACAGCCTATGAAATTCAACCAACCTGACACAGAAGTAATCATAACGTATTCAACAAAGCCATGGTTATGAATGGAATCAAGCATAGTTGGAGAATAGAATGAAGAGTTGGCCAAGAATGGAGGCTTTAACTTTAATATTTGAAGCAATCACTTTTATTCCCACTTTATTGTTATTGCTAATCTTTCCCATCAGACTATAAGTTCCATAAAGATGGGGACTCAGCCAGTCCTGTTTATAATTATGTTTCCATGTCTAGCATAGTGCTTGTACCGTGGTAAGTGCTCAATGTCTTTATTAGGTGTAACATGAGTTCAGTCAGACTAATGAACATGGAAGAGGATGATCTGGCCTAGGAATCAGAGTAATTCAAAGATCAATTCATGCCAAAGGATTCTCCCACCTAGACCTCTTTTAGAGCTCATCGCTGCATTTGAAGTTTCTTTCTTGAGTGGTTCTTGTGGGGAAGTTACAACAGATTATCTTTGCTTCTATTTCTCAGTTTTCATTTTTATTTTGGGGGGTACTGGGGATTGAACTCAGGGGCACTCGACCACTGAGCCACATCCCCAGTTCAGTTTTGTTGTTATTTTGGTATTTTATTAGAGACAGGGTCTCACTGAGTTGCTTAGTGCCTCACTTTTGCTGAGGCAGCTTTGAACTGCTATCCTCCTGCCTCAGCCTCCCGAGCCACTGGGATTACAGATGTATGCCACCATGCCTGGCCTCAGTTTTTAAATTTATTGTAAATCCTGCATTTAAAACTTTGCCACAGGTCTTTAAGAAATGGATATTTTAATCACAATATTTTATTCAGTTTTCCCTATAGCAAAAGCCTTTCTCACTGCTTCTTTATAAAACCAGAGACCCATTCATAAGCTAGAAAGTAACAACTACCTGACAGATACAACACATGCTCACAAATGCAGACTCTAGGTGCACTAAAAGCCTGATAAAACTGTGCAATGTACTACTGGTCTCCAAACCCAGACTGCCTACCTTGGAAGTAGGCCAACATACTCAAAGGAATTCACAGGCAATACCAAGGAAAGCAATTCCTAAAGCTTTACCATCCATATGGCATCTTTCCTAACACTCATCTGCCAAAAATGATGTTTGTAGTGGAGGCTGCAGTTCCACTTTTGTATCTCTCTTTTCATTAATTCTGACAAATTCTAGAATGTGTCAGAATCATCCAGAATGCTTTGCAAAAGCCTAGATTGCTGTCGCCTTTCCCAAAATCTCCAGTTCAGTGGGGTAGGTTCTGAAGATTTGCTCTTCTTAGAAATTCCTAGATACTATGTTGTTGTTTCAGGAAACAAACTTTGAAAACCAGAGACCAGATAACTGTCCTTTTGCTATTTCATTAAATAAATATATAATAACTTAAAACCAACCACCTTATGAAACACACCACTCATCAATTTCAAGTCTTATGTTGTGTTACCATGGAATGTAAATCTCTGAACAAAGCCAATGAATGATTTTTTATAACTGCAAGAAATGTTTTTCAAGTCAAATGTTTGTGAAAAAAATCAGAACTTCATTGTGCCATAGCTGAAAGGCAATGGAAAATAACTTTTGATAGAACACCATACAACTTTTTTTTTTTTTTTTTGAGGAGGATACCAAGGATTAAACTCTGGGGCACTCAACCACTGAACCATATCCCCAGCCCTATTTTTTGCATTTTATTTAGAGACAGGGTCTCATTGCATCACTTAGGATCACACTGAGTTGCTAAGGCTGGCTTTGAACCTGCAATCCTTCTGCCTCAGCCTCCAAAGCTGCTGGGATTACAGCCATGTGCCACCACATT
Source organism: Marmota flaviventris (assembly GCF_047511675.1). Lineage (NCBI taxonomy): Eukaryota > Metazoa > Chordata > Mammalia > Rodentia > Sciuridae > Marmota > Marmota flaviventris. The sequence continues at coordinate 99,043,177 of NC_092502.1, forward strand.
GAGCCCACCATACAACTTTCGCCAATAAGTCTTTTAAGAGCATAAAAAATTGGGTAGCACTGTGTAATAAAACTACCATTTCCATCTAGTTATTTATGTGAAAAAAAAAAATCCCGGTGTTTAAGTCTATAAAAACAGAGTAGGAATAGAAGCTGCTAAACCATGCTACAATCTAATTGTAAGTTATGTTTATCCATGGAAAAGTGAATTGGGAAAAATATCTCTAGTTATATCTCACTAAGATGTGTTCCTAATACATTTTTAAAATTTATATAATTATCTTTCAAGTTTTGTAATGTTTTATATTATTTTGATCAATAAATTATACATCAAGAAATTATAATGATAGCTCAGTCCAAGAAACTGCTAAATTTTATAGCTTTATATTCAAAAGAAAAACTTAACTTTCAAATTTTAAGTACAAATTTTGATGCATATATATTTGGAACACTTTCAAACATGTAAATGTTTAATATTTAGAAAAATTCCATGGGGAGGGTCTAATGAAAACACTGAGTCCAAAGAAGATTTTAAAAAACATATGTAAAATTTCTGACTACCTAAAAATCTTCAAGTTTTTCTTAAAAGAATAGTGGTATGTATATATTAAATTATTGTGATATCTCACCCAGCATGTTGGTACATGCCTGTAATCCCTGCAGCTCAGGAACCTGGCAGGAGGATCATGAGTTCAAAGCCAGCCTCAGCAACAGGAAGGCACTAAGCAACTCAGTGAGACCCTGTCTCTAAATAAAATACAAAATAGGGCTGGGGATGTGGCTCAGTGGTCTAGTGCCCTGAGTTCAATCTCCAGTACCCCTCCCTACCAAAAACAGAAAAAAGAAAGAAATTACTGTGATATCTAAATTCCATTGAATACCTTTAAAAGAATGATGTATGTGTATATTTTAGAATGGTAACATTTGAAACATGCCAAAAATGACATCATATTTTTTTTACAATCGTTTAACTTCTTGATAAAATCAAATTTTGTTGATAATTTAAAATTTGAGGGGGTACATACATAGTATTAAATTTTTATTTTGATATAAACACTATCAAAAATAATTTAAAAGTAACTGCCTAAGGAGGTGAACTTTTATAAGGTTTGGCAGGGATCATTTGATGGACTCAGACTAAATTCTGAATTAAATTTCAATTAAAACTCAGACTTTGCTTATTCTGTAAACACCTTAACAAAATCCTTTCTTGTTCTATTTTGGCATTTGCTCTTTCTTGTCCAGCTGGGATCCAAACACATAGAAATGAGTAATGGTAGGAAAAGATTATACAGTCTTGAATGACTCATTCAAAGACCTTTATAAACTTTCTGTTTAGACTTGTTTTAGAAAATATCATTCGGGTAAATTATTCTGATTTGTTTAGCAAATATGAGTTGCAGCGCAGAAAACAAAAAGATGCACCAATATGAGAGCTAACACATCATTGTGGGCATTGCTCTTCAAAAACTGTTTCTCTGCACCTCTAAAATAAGGCAGAATAAAAAGAAGCACATAAAAATGGATATCCTTGAATCTTCAATTACTTGATAACATTTGTTACCTAGGACATATTTTGTCTCAGATTCTTGTCTTGGGGAATAGTCCCTCATAGATCATGCACAAAATCAACTCTGAACCATTTTTACAACCTATTTGCATTTTTTCAATCCACTTCCAAACTTGATAACTTTGTTGTAGATGATAAATGATTTCTAGGCAATTGGCTCATGGCTAATCTAATTCCTGCTCCCTACAATATATTGAAAATTCACTTCTGATCAGCAATGGTCTACTTACTAACACACTAAAATGACATTTCTCCCTATAAAAATCTCTCTTAACTCTTTTCCATTTCCAAATGGAAAGCCCACCTCTCTTAATAGCCCCCCATGACAGAGGCACATACTTCTTCCTGATGTGACAATCTTTAAAAATGTCCACTTCTTTACAAAAGACCACCTCTTGCTGACTTTGAGTAATACAAGTCTCCTTAAACTTCTCACTCTGTCCCAGTGTTCTGAACATCCCACAGATTCCACTATTTGTACATAGATACATCAAAAAGTAAGAGGATTCCAAATCTAATAAAGGCATATTTGCATGATGCAAATGACTGCATACTTCCGTGGGTCATTTCTATTCAACTTCTGTGTAAAAGAAATGATGGGATATGCACAGAAAGGACAAGCTCAAAAATGAAGAGAATCTCTTCTATGTCTATTCATGTTTGACTCCCTGAGTAGTTTTGATATTCCAAAAAAGAAAACTCAAAATAATTGTCAACCCACATTTGTGCTTTCTGATAGCTCCTATACAACATCATGATATATAATGAATTCTTTCAGATTGTTAATATAGATGCTGTATAAAAAAATGGGCTGTCATTTTTTTATACAGCAAGTCCCATAGAATGTCATGCAGTATAAAAAAACTTTATGTGGGTAGAGACATGTCTAGCTCATTCACTGATGAATCCTCTGGGCATAGCACAGTGCCTGGCACACACTAAAGACTTAGGAAATAGTGAACAAATAAAAAATGAAGGACTAGATGGATAACTGAAAAGATTAGAACTTGATGTCTTTGACATCTGATAATGATTTAGACATGATCATTTATCCAGTAAATTGAGCTCCTAAATATATAAAAATAAGGAACATAATGTTTTATGTTTTTCTTGGGAATGGCATGCAGTCTGTAGAGAATATCTGCTTCCACTACACACTAACTATGTACTTTTAGACACATAATTTGATATCACTCTGCTAGATCCCTCATCAAACAGTAACAGCATTCCTTTTATCTACCTTTTGTGAGATAATGTATGCAAAACACCTGGCCTGGTTCATAGGAAGCAGTCTCTAATGTGAGCTTTACTTTTCCTATTGCATATTTCTTTCGTGTTTGAGATTAAAGCATAGTATGTATGCAAAAACACTACCAGAATTACTGAATTTTTGCAAGTACACATATAATCATCATTTTATAGACATAAATCATTTCATCCAAGTCAGAAGCTGCTTCTCTATGATGGAACCATAATATAAAAATGTTGGTGCACATCGGGATTTAAAGTTATAAATAACCAGACAAGTCACAGTATAGTAAAAGAAGGATTTTAGGTTTCTTTGGTGAAACAAAAGCAGATATAAAAAGTTACAAAGATTTTAGATTTTCATTCACAAAAAAAGTCATTCACATTTTACACTATACACGTTATAATATAAATACAAGAAAGTATTATGTGCATTGTAATGAAAAAAGAAAAAACAAAAACCTAATAGGTCAACACCATGTTTTTCTGTGCTCTAGAACATCTAAGGGTGGGTTACATTTAATGCAGGAACCAAGGGAACTTGCTTAAAGACACCTTGTATGATTGTGAGCTATAGTCATTCTTTCTAAGCCAAAGAGTTTTGATGAAAAACAATCAATGTTGGGTTAACTCCCATCTGCTCTTTTTCTAAGTTTTCTTTCCCTTTTTTAAAAATTTAAATTAAATTTTTTATACTGATACATAAAAACATTAAAGGGTTACATACTTATGGGATACCATGTGATCATTCAATTCCTGTATACATTGTGTAATATTTAAATCAGGTTACACATGCCTATCTCCTCAGACAGGTGTCATTCCTATTTGCATTTTATTTGTTGTCTACCCTTCTTAATGTTGCTGTAACTGAAATTAGGGAAAGAGTTGTAAACGCCTTCTTCCCATTACAGTTTTTCTTCACACATTAAATTAAGTGGATAAGGATTCAAAGTCATCTTCAGCAGTCACTTTATTCAAATAGGAAGGAGAAAATGGAGTGGGAAGAGATAGGAGAAATTTCCACATATACACTCCACCTGATGGGAAGAAATGCCCACACTATCTCTACAAATACACTCAGGACATGGGCAAACACCACTTGCTGAAAGCCATACACTTTTCCACTCTTTTCATAGTAAACACTTGATGCATTCTATCCATCACATAATTTAATCAGGGACAAAGTACCTCTATTATATGTTCCAAACTGTGTGAGCAAAGTATAAAGGCTAACACTGAAAAGTAACTAGCATACTACACCAATTTTCAGGTCTTGGGGAAAATAACATCGAATAAATTAAATCAGTATGGCTTACTTCATTTATTTATGTATGCTTCACAGCTGCAGCATTCATACATGAACATTCAAAACTTTATAAAAGATTAAAATGGTTATATATACAAAATTTCTTTCTTTTTTTCTGCATGTGTGTGGTTTTAACAATCCCCCACCCTCCAGAGCCCTCAGTCTCTATCCATGTGAAATGCCTTGAATCTGTAACCTTACTAGAGTTAGTGTTATGAAAGCCATTAAAAAGTAGACCTGGTTGAGTTAATAATTAGCACTTTGACCCCTAAAAAAAAAATGCTCCTGGTCATAGAAAAGTCCTCTGTTCAGGCCTTTCTTGTGAGTGAAGAAAAAGGAATGCAGCAAAGAAGAGGTCCACAGTGGAGTCCTTAGTTCCATCAGGATCCCGTTAGCCAGGTTTTAGCATCACTCGGAGGCAAACCACACCTCTGACTGAGATGGATGCAGTGCGGTCCAAGGTTTTGTTTGCTAGTTGCCCAGGAAAAGCTATCCTCAGTCTTGCTGTCAGTCAGAGAGCAAGTGAAACCATTTCCAGCCTAAACAAACTACATATAAGCAGCCAAACCAATGATTAAAGACCTGTAAAGTCTCCATAATCATCATTAAATATGCCAGAACTCAGTGTGATTTTTTGTTTTATTTTATATACAGGATTAAAATCAACATTAAATCATCTTATTTACATGGCCACTGGTGCTAAAATTGAGTGTTTTAAATAGTACAGTAGGCTGGTGGACGTGATGAAATGGTCTGCACCGAGACAAATAGAAAACTAAAGAAATCGGATAGGCTGGAAACGCTCACTTTCTGCCCTCATTTACTTTCATTGTGTTTGCTTTCTTTTTAAATGCCAATACTTTCACTTAAAATGTTTTGGGAGCACAGCAACCCCAAATGACTGGAATGTGGCCCAAAAATCCAAACCAACTGATAATACTTCTCGAGGTGATAGGAAAGGCACAGGAAGTTAGGACTTTGGCTGAAATGATGAAAACACATATTCGCCATTTTAAGGATCAGCGCCTGGACTCCTGCCACCTCCGGCTCCAACGATGATCATGTTTTGATGTATTTACTGAATTGTCCTTTGCTGATGAGGAATTTTTAAAATATTTCTTAGAATAAGTCCTTTGGTATGCAGATGCTACATGGAAGAAAAGAAAGAAAGAAAGAAAACACAACAATATTACTTGCTCCATACCCTAAACTATCCATACCATGCCGAAAAATGAGGGTCTAGAAGTGGTTATAGCACGGTTGTCCATTCTTTCTAAAGGACCACTTACGGTTCATGCAGGTAATTTTAGGCATAGCCCATTTTCCATTTCCTAGGCATCGGATGGTTGGAAGGTGGCGTTGAATGAAACCATCTTTGCAGTGATATCTAATCAAGGAGTTGATTTCATAACGAGGTTTCATCTTTCCAAAAGTCTTGGCATTTTCTACAACAGGGGGCTGGCCGCAAGCAACTAAGGAAAAGTAAATTTGGTTATTTCCAAATAATCTAAGTATTTCAATGAGTGTGGATCTCACACTCACTCTCTCTTTCTTTTCCTCTTTCTTTTATAGCACCAAACCAGACACCTTCATAAAAGGCAATCATCTAGAGTCAAAATTAAAAATTGTTCAAGACAAAAATTAATTTGAGTCTCTGGGCCTAGTTTGAATCTCAGATTAAGTTAACTTGAATCACATTTTATTAAAGAACCATAAAACTAAGTAATCATACATTCATTTGGCATGGCCACTTTTCTGAAAAATTCCAAATTACAAAGCACCTGACCTCATCACCCTCCCACAATTTTTATTTATTAGCCACCCTTGCTTGGGACAAGAGTGACTTCATAACAATTAGCTACTTATTATCACTTCCTGAGAAAATGTACAATGTATAATAACATTATAGTTTTAAAATGGGGAATACACTCCACTTATGTTTGTTTGCTCTTTTCTATTCTGTTTTGAAACAGGTTGAAATTATGAGTAGTAATCATGCCTCAGTTTTATAATTACAAATATAATTTTAAACTCTCGAGAAGAGTCAATAAGGGCAAAGCTAGAAATACTTATTTATCATTTTAAATTAAAATGAAAAATTCTAATCATCAAAAAAACTTTGCCATAAATAGAAATAATTTTAAAAGTAGAAATAAAAATTCCTATTTCAAAATTCAAGAAATGGAAAAATGATCTAATCAAATTTGTATTAACCTATATATCTATTCCATATTAGCATATTTATTTAAATGATACTTTTAAAATTGCTACAAATTTATTGTTTAGCTGCATTATTTCTTTAATAGAAATGTAACAACTTAACTGGCATTTCTTATCCATAGTTGAGGAATTCTGACACCACAGATCCATAAGAATATTTCACTTGTCTCAGGAATAATGCAAATCTTCAGTGAGAGTATGGCTACCAAGAACCTTATTACCTTATATTAAAAGTTTATAATTTTTAGACTTATTTGCATATTCAGAAGGCTGTCTAAATTTGCAATGACAAATTTAGGTTTGAAGTAAATGTTTAGTTTCTCTAATTTAGTTTTGCTTGATTCCAATCTGGATACCTGTGTACTGCTTCTGTTGTAATGTGAAAAGCTCATATAAGCTCATATAGCAAGCATCAGAGAGAATGAGATCCAAGTGGTCCAAGACTAAAATGATCAATTAGATCATTCATTATTGATTCTGTGCTATACTGGTGAATTAGAAGTTGTTTTTATTATTGGAAGAAGAGAATTGAATGATTTCTTCTAAAACTATTACTATGTGAACACTATTAAAAAAGCTAAAATAATTCGGCAAGTATGATATTGGCAAGGACAGGAATATAGACTAGAAATAGATCCACACACAGATGTCTTGATATTTTATAGAAACAACAGTGTAGAGAAGGGGAAAGGGTAGTTTTAAAACTTGGACAGTTGGTATTCATATGGAAAAATATATTTAGTCCCTTACCTCAGAGAATATATGAAAAAATCAATTCCAGGTGGTTTAAGTATATAAATATAAAATACAAAACTATAAAATATTTCAAAAATAATATTAGAATAGCTTTATGACTATAGGGTAGGTATAGATTCTTTTAGACATAAAAAGCTTTAAACCATAAAGGAATATTTGACAATTAAGAATTCTGTCCATCAAAAAATGCCCTAAGGGACAGTTACAGTGGCATATACCCATAATCCCAGCAATTCTGGAGGCTGAGGCAGGAGGATCACAAGTTCAAGGCCAACCTCAGCAATTCAGCAAGTTCCTAAGCAACTTAACGAGACCCTTTCTCAAAATAAAAAATAACAAGGCTGGGGATGTAATTCAGTGGTAGAGCATCCCTGGGTTCAATCCCTACTTCCAAAAAAAGAAAAGAAGCCATAAAATAAGGTCAAAGACAATTTACAAACTAGGAGAAGTTTGTAGCATATATAATTGTCAGGTATTAGTAATAAGACTATAAAAATAACAACAAATCAATATATAGAAGATCAGCAAAAATATCAAAAATAAGCAAAAGACACAAACAGAAACTTTACCAAATAAGAGCGATATATAACCTACAAGTATTTGAAAAGATATCCAGGGAGAAGTTTTGAAGAAGTGTTAAATTAAATCACAGAGGTATTATTTTATACCCACCATATTGGCAAAAATTTCCAAGTCCAATAATACCAAATGTTGGCGAAGATATGGAGTGACAGGACCTCTTACACAGAGCTGCTGGGAGTGTGAATTGGCACAACTCCTTTGGTAAATAATTTGGCATTTTCTAGTAAATTTGATGACAACATGTATCCTATGAGTCAGCAACTTCACTTCTGGAAATATACCTGATGGAAACTTCACAAAAGCCTACCAAGAACAAGTTTACAGATGTTCATAGAAACATTGCTATGATGTTACCATAAACACCGACTATAACCCAAATGTCCACTGACGGGAGAACTAACGAATAAAATACAAGGACATAATGAAATGGTCCACAGCAGCACAAACAAAGGAAATATCAGTTACATGCATCAACATAGATAAGCTTCACAAACACAATGCTGCACAATGAGAAAGGCAAAGTAGAGAAAATATACAGTATGATTTTGCTTATATAAAGTTCAAACATTGACAAAACTAAACAATTTGTCATTTAGGGATACAAGCATATACCAGGGAATTGATTCACTGTCTCTGGAGGGGGAATTGGAGAGTAAATGAATGGAATTAGAAGGACACCAAAGGTGTTTGCATGGTGTGCATGAAGCATTCTTCTTTGAAAAAAAAAATGTCTTTCTTACATATTATAACCCTCTTTACACATATTTAATAATTAATTAAAATTATAATTACTTAGGTTGACTTAGACTTAAAGGCATTTAAAGTACCTGAAAGGAGAAAAGACTGTTTTACAGAAGTCTATAAACATTTATAAAACTCCTCTGGGCATTGATTAGAAAAAATCACAATTATATGTAAATAAAAATCAGACAGTGGGGAGATAAAATAATAAGTGTTTCTTCCTTCAATAAAGTAGAGCCATCACTTTATCATTCCCATTGGAAAATGTAAAGAGTAAAAACATCATTTTGTGTGTGTGCCTTTTTTGGCTGGAGGGCAGGAGTTCTCCGGCCATTTTTGCCATCTCCCTCAACACTCTTCCCCTTCCCAGAAACACTTGTCAATGAGACATTTTTGGCTGCCACTATACAGAGGAGATGTGAAGTGTAGAGGGTGCCTCTGGCATTCAGAATATGGAAGGCAGGAATGATGTTAACCATTTTCCAACGTACCGCACAGCCTCCCACCATTAAGAACGATCTGGCTCAAATTCAGATGAACTGCTGTTGAGAAGCCCTGCTATAGGAAATACAAGGATGTTTAGGCCATAAATAGAAAGCATGACTCCAGGGACTACTGGAAGACCTAAGAAGGCAAACATGACATATGGATAGAGACAAATTGTTTAGTAGAAACTTCTTACACAGGAAAAAATAAAACAGCAGATCCTTGATTTGCTGTTTGTACAAGTTCCACCACAGAAGTGCTGGAGTAGGAGGCAGGTCAGAAAAGCTTCTTATGGAGCCAGGGTATTGAGACTGAGCAGCAGAACAGCCACTGTTAAAGCCAAGTGTCTTTCTTCTCTTCTACTAGAGTCTAGTATTAGTGTTTTTAAGTCTTGCCTAAAATATTTATACAATGTGTATTTTCAGTTTTATTGTTTTTACATTTGAAGATGAATCAAATGGGTTTCATATTTTGCATTTGAACCATCTACTCTTACCAGAGGTTAGCCTCTGGACCAGACAGTCATATTTTAATACTATCACCAAAAAAAATGGTATTTAAAATTTTTATGAAATTTCAATTTGTTTAGAGAAGAGGACTATATAGCATGCTTTAGAAATTCAAACATATCAGCCAGTAATAAACACATGTTTACAAATTAGCGTTCTTGATAATTTTTTTTTTCTGTTTAATGTTAACCAAGCAATTCTCAGTATGGATCTTTCATTATAAATATCTTTATTTTGTCTCATCTTCAAAGTATTTAATTAAAGAGGCAAGGATGGAATTTTTTTGGTTTCATGGTTTATAAGCATAAGATAAATATTCTAAGGGAATGATTTAAAAACTATAATGCCTACAGAGATCAAGCAATTAGAAAAATAAGGAAAAGACTGAATGAAGACTGCAATGAGCTGGAGACCAAGCTCTTACCAAGGGAGGGTGGTGGCTCTCAGCGCCCTCTGCCTCCCTCTACTGACAAACTTGAACATGGGATATTAATACCACATCTTCTTATTTTATGAGTGCCAAAAATCCAGAATATTTTATAATATTTTCAAATTTTTAACTCTTGACCACTTTTAAAAAATATTTTCTCTTCATAAAATAACGAGATCTTAAGTCCTTGGGCTAGCAGGTGTTCTTCTTAAAGATACTACCTGGAATTTTTTCTATATAAATCCACACTGGTATGTTAAGCAAGTGAAATCTGAGGTGAGGACAGCACTGAAAACAAACTAACTTTTTTGAAAGAGTTCACTAACTCTTCTAGAGCAATAAGAAGTGACAACACATATCCAGTTTGTATTCTTTCTGATTTCCATTGATCACTGAAATGCAGATTACAGAATATTAACAGGGTAATTGTTACCTGTTCCTTTCTTGCAGGTATAAGTGAGATGGTAATTGCAGGGAACATCATTCCATTGACCATTCTCATGCCAAATGATCACAACACAGTCTTCTCCAGCAGAAAAGAAGCTATCTGGCTGGTTGGGTCTCCAATTTTCATATTGCTGTAAAAAAAATTGAAAAAAAGAAGGATGACTATTTGATGGTCAAAGTGATAATCAATCTAAACTGATGGACTCAACAATTTTTGTGGAACCACATAGCTGAAATAATTTCCATGATGAAGACTTTCAAACTCAGAATAGAGAATATATGTGTCTCATGGTGTTTGTTTAACAAATATTTATTTTTTGGCAATGAGATATCTTTGAGGAATTTTGGTCAAGATATCCTAGATTTCTAAGTACATAATCTGCTGTCAATTTAAGAAATTGTATTGTATTATTATCATTGAACTCCTACTGGTACCTAACAGCATCATGGTTATTTTTATGTCCTTTAAAATGCATAAAACGTCAGACCCATTTTACTTTTTATTTTCCAAAGTACTTTATTTGGCTATTTTCTGTGTTTTCCCTACCAAATATTTCCTTATTATCTTTAATACTTAGGACATTAGAATCCTCCCCCCAAAGCATTTATTTATCTAGCTATAAACTCAAATGTAATTACTATACTACAAAAAGACTATAATTTTTCTTCTCAGAAAAGAAGTGGTTTTAAAACTTTTACATATGATAAACACCTAGATTTTCCATAAAATAATTTGTGAAAAGACAAAAATTTGAAAACCTCTACATCTCTTTCGATCACTTTGCTTAGCTTTAAAGACCTCCTCAATCAAGCCAAAATTAAGATAGGAGACTGGAGATTCCAGCCATGAGAAGAAAGAGAGAGAGAGAGAGAGAGAGAGAGAGTCTTTGAAGAGTAATAAAATTGCAGAGAATGAAGGGAAGCTTAATGAAGTTGCTTTTTTGCCAAAACACAGATGGAGGGCGTTTTTATTTCTCTGGGGAAAACCTAATCCTGAAAGAGATTAATTTAAATCCTAGTCTAGTAATATGAATGGTACCATCGAGTTCTCCCCCAGATGGCCCTGGGAAGGATGCTCAGAGGACCACGCTCAGCAAAGCACTCTGACTGGCAGGTTTCCCTGCAACCAGGAACTGACCTTGGCTCTGAACTGGGTTTCTAATTATTTCTATATTTTTCTTTGCTTACTTCCTTTCCCTTGTCATCCCTCACACTCTACATACCAAGCCTCTTTTTTTTAAATTTGAAACTTCACTTTCATAGATAAGCAAATAAACAGAGGTATAAATGTCATGTTCTGCTTGTTGCTTGTTGTTTTTAACAGATGAATTAAAGCAGGATAAATTTTTTTAAAAAACCAAAAGAGTAAGAATTCATTAAATGAATTAAAACATATATTTAAGACTTTCCATGATCAAAAATTCCAGAGTTTTCCAAATATTTAATTTGAATTTCACAGCCCAATAGTTTCTAACTTACTTTCTAATTTGACCTCTTAAACGAAACCAGTAAATGTCTTCAAAGGTGGAAAACTTCCAACCTCCTATTTTCAAAGGTGGAATTTTCCAACCACCCAATATTATGTGTAAAACATTCTTTGAACCCACCCACATTGCCCATCTCCCTTTTCTTCTTCCTAACCTTTACTATTTATTGAATTTCCTCTAGTAAAATGTATGATCACTGTGGAAAGGATTTGGTTTCTTTTGTTTACTACTGTATCCTCAGTGCCACAGGAACTACATCAGGCACTAACTGATGATATTTAATAAGCAGCTTGATATTTAGAAATAACAAACCATAAAGGACATTACTTACACCTACTCTAATCAAAGATATTGCTTGCTGCTAGCAAATTACAGGTGAGAAAAAGCAGCATAGGTTAAGCCTTTCTGCAAAATAGTTGGTGACATGTATCAACAGACTTAAAATCTTCCTGTCCTTGGACCTTGTAATTCTACTTCTAAGATTTTATCTAAAAAATAATCAGAGGCATGAAGAACAACAAATTATGCTATAGCCAGATAAAAAGAATACTATATAGCCATTAAATATTTTGTATTTAAAGAAAATTTAAGGAAATAAGAAAGAGTAAAAGTAGTATTAAATTAAGATATGTAATGATACAGATTTTACATACTCTCAGACCTCCCCCCCCCCCCGCTCTTTCTCTCCGTGTGTGTGTGTGTGTGTGTGTGTGTGTGTGTAAGACTAAAGGGAAATACATTAAAATCTTAGAAAGCTGTATCCTAATGAGACTGTAAGAAAATATTTTATTCAATGAATTTTTACAAATTTTCTAAGTTCTTTCAGAGTGAGCATAAATTATTTTATATCAGTAAAAAGTGGTCATTATAAAATGTTCTATGCATTTTTCAGAAAACACTCAGATTTTCTAGCTAAATTTTTGCATCCCTCCTCAACAAATAACATTTTAAGTCAGAAAAATTACTCAAGTGCCATGTATTTTCAACTGGCATTCCCTCCTGATCTGAACAATATCAGTCTCATTTTCCACAGGGAAATGAAATTCAAATTCTATGCTACTTAAGTGATTCTTGGGGTTTAAGTTGCCCAGACCTCTGGTAAAAAATTTAATTGTCTTTGGTGAGAATTACATTTGGCTTGTAGTAATGATTTAAAACGTGTGTTCCTGTTGTTGCTTGGCAGAGCTGTGGCTTAATGGTGCAGGACCAAATTTTAGCTGTATGGTTTTTATAAGAATGTCTGACACCCACAGGCATGTCACAGTATTACCTCATATCTGAGCGCTCCATTGTGCACATTTATTTTGGCTAGGATGCTTTGATTTTGCTCCATATTATTGCCAAACTGACTTAGCAAAGGAAACGCTAGTTTTCTGAACAACTTTCTTTGTTTCCTCCTTAATTCTTTTATAGCCTTATTTAACGTTACTTACAGGGAGAAAGATTATAAAAAATAAATAAATAAATATGACTTCAGGTTCCAAAACATATTTCCTTTCTTTCAGTTCAATGTTAGGAAGAAATCCCTCCTCAGGAAATCAATTCTGAGTGGAATATAACAGGTCCTCTTTTCATATACAGTGCCTCTTTCTTACATATGGATATAGATTTTTGGCAGAGAGAAACTTACCACCTCCCACCTGGATTTTTTTTCTCTCTCCTCATATAGAATTATGAGCAAACAACTTGGGCAATCTTTTCTTAACTGACCCACTTCTGGACTGGTTGGGCGCAATAGGAATTATTCTAAAAAGTCAGCATGGGTTGAGGAAATTCATTTTAACACCTTTGATATAAACAAATGCCAGTCATGCCTCAGCCTGTCAGTGCCTCAGGTACTCATGTTTCCCACTCAAAACCCTTACCTCTTGTTACCTCCCCATGGATAAGAATTAGACCACAAGAATTAGATTGCCAGGAAAAGAACCCTAAAATTACATTGTACTTTCATTCTCTTCTGCTGGCAGAGAAAATCATGACATAAAATTCAAAGGGTCAACATGGAGGAAAGCCAGCTCACATGTAAACTTTTCTTGCATTTTATTATAAGATAATTATTTCATATCTATTATGAAATAATATTATTATTAAATTGCTTTATTTTTTAAGTTCTAATTAAATAACGAGCTCTCCATGACTGTAAAAAAGAAAAATACCAAAAAAAAAAAGAAAACCATTTCAATTAAATTGGATTCAGTCACTTTTCAGTTATTGTTTTCTCTTTCTCCCCCAAGTTGGATTCAAGTAAATCAGCTGCCAAAATAATAAAATGATTCAAAAAACCCTGGGCACAATCCAACACTTAGTAAGTATGGTTCTTGGTTCTCTCACAAGAAAACTGTCTCCACCAACCAGAGTGTGCATTGAAAACCAATTCTAACACTGAAAGGAAAAAAAAAAAAAAAACCTCACAGCAAGACTGAAGTTCTTCATCACTCTACCAAAATATAAATGCTGATTATTTCACTCCAAATAACCTTCCTTGTAAAAAAATTTACTCCTCTCTCACATTAACATAAAGGGGACGATTCGTCCTGAAGGAAGGTCTTTGGCAGCAGGCACAACTTCCCAGGCAACATCCCTCACCTGAGAGTGACTTCACACCTTTGTGAATGCACTGGTTTTCTCACTACAGTAGGAGGAGAGCTACTCTCCTTTCCAGTCTCCTCAATTTTCCCATTTGATTCAGTCATCATACTGGGGGCAGGAGGTGAGGGGTAGTGTTGCCTGTGGAGAAGTCTCTGCTTTTGAAAGCTATCAATAATCTTCTAAATTTAGACAGGGTCACAGCAGTACAAGGTGAGTCTCTGGTTGATTATATAGTGTGGACGAGGTCCTAAAGGTCATTCAGAGATACCAGGTGATTTTCTCTCTCTTAAAGACACACTACATGGACATGATCAATGGCTGTAAAATTTCAGCAGATAACTAGCATTACATTATGAGAGAAACAAACTGATAAGATGGGATATAACTAATTCACCTTTTCCTTATGCAGTGATAGGGAACTGACTTTCTGCTACGGTTGGTATAGCATGTGTTCAGAATATACACAAGATTTAGAATTAAACCAGGAGCTCCCCACCTACTTTCTTTTTAAAAAGGAGTTTCCTCAGGTTCAGCTTTGATAATTGCTTGAAAGAAAACAAGGTCATCTAGTATTAATTACGGCTGAAACAGCACACCTCAGCTAGTCTTTAGGTGATAGATACAGAAGTATCTAACTGTGAAGAAATATGTGAATTGTTGGGTAGAAAAGATGAAGGGCTGGTGCAAGAAAGGTTCTTGCAGCATAGAATGGCTCAATTTTGCATACTCCAAAACAATGTTTGTTTTTTTACACACCAAGAGTTTTAAAGAGTTTTTTTTTAAAGGAAAACCTTGAGGGCACAAGGTCCAAGAATTTCTAGAACATTAGAGAATCTTGCTTTTAAATCCCTTTTTATCAATATCTTAAGACGAAGAAGTTCTAAAAGCAACTGTTTTTATCAAAACTTAAGCAATAATGAATGCTTCTTCAAAATACTCAACCCATTTCACATTTTTTCATTGAGTTAATTTAACTTAGCTAAATAACTGCAAAGAAAATCAATAATCACTGCTTTTCCTAAAGAATCATATACTCTGTTTAGAATCTCTTGGTGTCATTTCTCTGCTCATTCCTAAATGGCACAATATAAATAAAAAGAAAACAGAATTGTTGTAGACATCTAAAGTTAAATTTCATCTCCTTGTGAGTCATAAGTTTGTGATTCACATCTCCCTCTCAGGAACACATGTGAGCATGAACACACACATGCACACATCTCATATATACACTGCCAGTATTCTTGGCATTAGGGAAAGGCGTGGCTAAGCCACGTATTCACACAGACTTGTGTAGCAGATAAATTCCTGGCAAAAAATAGTAGAGAAAAACCAAAATGGTCAGGAGAGTAGATAGGAACCGACCCCAAAGCTGAGCTGCCCATTATGTAAACTTGAGACCTGATCCAACAATCCTAAATACTAGCCAGCCACTGATTACAGTTCAAATTTGTGCTTCCTCATGTATAAATGGAACTTCAAGTCTTGAATCTGTAACTACCAAGGACCTACCATATCTATATTTTTTCAACTTCAATGCAGTCATCTTCTACTGTTTCAAATTTACTATAATTTAGGTTATCTTGAATGGACAATTAAAGACTATGTTTTGGAAAAATTATGATTTTGCTAAACATGAACAATCACAGATATGCTGTTGATAAAAACTGTTATTGACACTTGTCCCAGGAGTCCCTTCTATGACACAATACATGTCATGATTTTTAGGAGAATTTACTAAACTTCAAACTATAATTTGGAATTTTTTTTCTGTGAACAATCCACTTACTTCTCTTTGCCTACCCTCTAAACACAGCTAATTCAATTTATAATAAGAATTTCATGGAAAACCACAAACATCTTCTAGATTCACCTGCCAAGGAAACTAGCCAAGGAAAACCTTCTGCAGGGTTCTATTACCTGAATAAAGTGAAGGTTCAGGAAACACAAGCCCTGCTCTTTGCTTTATTTGCTAGAATTGTGCTAAACATGTGACTACACATATTAACTTCACACTGGAATTGAAAAAAAAAAAACTCCCCTTGTTCCACATTTCACTTTTATGTTTACAATATCATGAACTCAATACTAGAAATTTCAAACTACTTAAATTGACAGGAACTTAGTCTGCAGAAAATACTATTCCTTCACAGATCTGGGTGGAGCTCCAGGAATGTCAAGTTTTGCAACACAAAATATACTAATACCACTAGAGGGCGATATATCTCCACTGTTACAAAACTATGGCACCAAATCCTCTAACAAAATGGAACTTAGAAATCCCCAAACAACCATCATTATTAAGTCCATGTGGCAAAAAAGATCAAAGGATTATCTGTGGTGTGTCCTCCCATTTTTATGAGTGAAAGCATTTGCTGGAAGATAAACCTCATCTAAATGGGGTTTTCCAATATGACTACATTCTATTTCATTACTGGCCACTGTAATTATAATCTGAAATTCTAACTAAAGCACTCATCTATGTCAGTTTATTCTTTTATCTTTTATGTTTAATATAATTTGCATGTTTAATATAATTTGATGGTTTACATCAATGTTGAAGTTTCACCAGGAGCCAAGTCAAGGCTAGAACATCCACCTTAGAACAAGGCAGATCATAAATATCTATGTACACAGTCAAAAGGTCTCCTAGATAAGATTTTAGGGGAAAACTTATCTAGATTAGCTCTGAAAACATGATACCTGTACTAAAAGCTGACTTCTATGTGTGTGATCTCTCTCTCTCTCTCTCTCTCTCTCTCTCTCTCTCTCTCTCTCTCTCTCTTTCTCTCTCTCTTTAACCTGGGACCCATAGTGATATTGCTATATTCTCAGAACTACAGCTTAAATCCAAATACAACTAATGCCAAGAGTGAGTAGATAACCATTATAGAACAAAAGCTAATTCCAAGTGGAAAATATTTTCCCAAGAGGAGAGGTCTCCATTTAAAACACACATTAAGAAATTAGCTTTTCACTAAATAACAAACTTAGAATAACTACTCTGAGTTATCCCTAGCCTTTCAGATCATAGTTCAAATGGTCATCTGAAAAAAAGGTGATGAGGACCACTTATTACAGACATTACAACATTTGGTAACTTTAAAATGACGTGGGTTTTTTTTTTTTTTTCTTGATGACTCTGG
The DNA here is from genome assembly GCF_047511675.1 of Marmota flaviventris. Classification (NCBI taxonomy): domain Eukaryota; kingdom Metazoa; phylum Chordata; class Mammalia; order Rodentia; family Sciuridae; genus Marmota; species Marmota flaviventris. The sequence continues at coordinate 99,060,690 of NC_092502.1, forward strand.
TGCACAATGGGCATTTGTTTGCAGTCCCTGGTGTGTTTTTAACTTTGCTTTATTTAACTTGTTCAGGGCAAATGACTTCCCTACAAGGTAGATGTCTTCCTCTGAAACCTGCACTCTGGTCTGGGTCCTTATTTATTTATGTTTTAAGTGAGATTATGGTTTTTCTGTTGTCTTTTAGTTGAACGGGGTAGTTCTCTGACCCACAGCTTAAAATAAAAGAGCAGCTTTGTTTTAAAGGAGAAAGGGACATTTGTTTTGATATCACCACCCTATGCCTGCATCCTGGAGTTGGATCCTACCAACATGAATATGCTGAAAGGAAGAAAAACTAACTCAGGGTCTCCTGATAGTTGTTAAAGTGGCAATATGCCCATTATTTTCCAAGCTGGCAAATCCTCTGTGCAGGAGAGACAAACTGGCTGCTCCTGAGTACAACACTAATCTTGTGTAATAGCGTGAGCTCACTGCCTTACAAAGCAGTAATTATCAACAGCATTTTCAGAGGGATGTGAGTTACTCCCACTGTGAGACCACTGTGAAACAGGGGGCCCCAGGCAGAGCCCCATAGAGCAACTTGCATTTAATCCATGCAATGAATGGTGCCAGTGGGTCCTTTCACCCAGCTGTTTGCACGGGTCTTCAGTCATGAAATGCTAGGGATCCAAATGTGAAGAGAGAGGAGAAAGTGCCAAAACTCATTCAACTATTTCTTGGGGGCGTGGGGGGGGGTGCTTTTCCCATGGTTATGCATTTCCTTAAACTAAGTAGCAATTAAATTTAAACATCTGCGTGTGATTCTAAAGTTTCATAAAACCCTGTTGGTAAAACATCTCTGAGAGGGAACTGCGGTGTTGATAAGTTTCCTTCTTTTTTTTTTTTTTTTCTTTTTTTCAGAATAATCTTGTCAAGTGTGAAATGATTTTCCAGTGTAGGTAATTCTTGTTTTTCCAGCTGTTCAACCTATCACTAGGTATCTGAACTCCGTGGAGAGGGGTTTTGTGTTATAGAACTACCCTATGACTCTGTAATTCTCATGCAGATTCAGAAGAACCAGTTCTTGATTTCAAATCAAATTAAACTGCAGCACAAGTAAGATTTTTCATTATGAACTCAGTGGTCTTGGGTTGGAAGGAATCTGGGAAGTCTTCCACTCATTAGAAATATGTTAAAGAATGAGGAAAGAGCATATGTTTTTCTTGGCTGTTAGGTTAATACAATGAAGCCTGTGACATTTAACATAATTAAATTAACATTGATAATGCAGTGTGACTTGTTCACAAAGAAGTGGCATTTGGCTTGGAGCTAAAACCACACCACAGCTGACACATCTGCAAATATTTTATGGAAAGTCTCCTGAGATTTTCAGGTAGAAAATGGAAAACTTAAGGGTTTGGGCTGGGGGTAGAATTTTTAAAATATATTTTTATTTTTTAAATGGTCCACAATAATTATATGGGTTCATAGAGTATGGTGTAACATTTCAATACATGTATGCAGCATGTGATAGTCACATCAGAGTAATTAGTATATCCATCGCTTCAAACATTTATCTTTTCTCTGTATTGAAAACATTTACTCTCAACAAGTCATTTTAAATATTTTTTAAAAAGACGAAAAAAAACCCTGAAGTTTTTAATAAGAGTCTTTTGTTTTATATTATTTTCTGCCAAACTATGTGCAGTCCTTTCAAACAAGCAGAAACCTGCAAACAAGCTTAGAAAGCACCGGAATGAGTTAATACTCCCGATTCTCTTTTCAGTGTCCAAGACATCTGGGAGAGGAAGGAGGATAGGAACTTTTGTGTTTATAGAAGGGTAATAATGATACATTCCTGCAGAAGAGGAATAATGGTTTATGGCCTATGACTTTTTACTTCTTTGCTCTGCCCCTTGTTAAGAGTCTCTTTCTGGCTTATGGGCTATTCTTTATTGTTTCTATTTTTTTTTTTCCAAAGCTGTGATGTCTCACAATGGTTTGCTTAATAGAATGATAAGTTGTCTCATGAAAGAGGAAAAGAAGTCTCTGGATTTAAAGTCAGATCCAGACCTATCTGACAATTCCTGTGCCTCAACTCTAATCACCTAGGAGAGAGGGCAAGTCATATCACACTCCAGCAATACCAGCTTGCCAGAGTGCACTACACCAATCAAAATGAAAAAAGAAAGTTTGGTTATCTTCAGAAATATTTTTATGTAGAATTTTTAAGTACAAAGTTGTGTGGTTAAGGCACCTAAGAATTCCCACTATCTCCTAAATTGTGCTGTCCCATGGACACAATATGGTTTTCAGTTGAAAAAAAATTCTGACAATTATTTTGCCAGGAAGTATATAGACAGAGAAATATAAATGATTCCAAAATGTTTCTTGATGTCTGGCTTCCTCTGTGCTAGCATGATAAGCTTCAGACAGCGGATCAATAAATGAAGTTCTCACTTACATATAGCAATCAAATCATCCTTGGCCAAGCAATTCAAAAAATCAAATGGGCTGATGATATTTAGGAGTGTTATTTCCTTTTACTTATTTCACTACATTTGGATATAAATGATAAAATTTTTTTTTAAAAAAAAAACATGTTTTTCTTCAGAAAAGACATTAAATATGTGTCTAATTCAGGGGGAAAAAATTTCCCTCAAATTTTTAAGTAATTGTTGTTTTCTTACAGATTCATAGGAAAATCTGCCCTGATATCACTCAGACATTCAGGAATGGCAGAAGCCAAAGTATACTTTCCATCTTTAACCTTTGAAGTTCATTACAAAGGTATTCCTAGGGGACAGCCATGGACACAACTGTCATCATTTCCAATAGAAACATTTGTTTCCTTTGGGATTAATACCTGTTGCAAGATATTATGTTCACCTATAAACTTCTGTTATTGAGAAACACATATTTTTTTTCTTTTTGCCATTTTTGAGAATCTATTAGGTTTTACTTACTTGTGCAACTGTAAGTAGAGTTTATAATTTAGATAAACAAGAATTGTCACAAAGAGATTCATCTGCAAGACTTAATGTGATTATTTCAAGATTCAAAAGATACAGTGAGCAATGAATGCCTTTTGATTATCATGTGTTCACTCAGAAATATTTATGAAGTATCTATTCTATGCAAATTGTCTACTATTTTCTGGAAAAAATAGAGATGGAAGTTAACCCCTGCTTCAGAAGGGTCAGTGTCAGGGAGTTAATCCCATGGGGCTCTGTGCTACAATGGGAATAGAATGAAAGGGCCATGGAGCCCAGAGGAGGAGCTCTGGTCATGCCCAGGTAGGAAGGCCTCTGGGAGGAAGGAGACGCTTGGCTGCACAGGGCTTCTGTATGTTCTGAAATGAAATCAGAACAGGAGGTAAGAACAGGCTCAGCACCAGGGTAGTATGTGTAAAGCCCCACAAGAGAGGTCATGACTTACTCCAGAAACTGATGGTTTCTGCTATAGCTGAGAAACTGGAAAATAGACTTGCTGGGTTCTGTCTGTCATGCTAATAATTAGAACTTTATACCAAAAGCAAAGGGAAGACAAAGAAGAATTATAAGGAGGGAGCAAGAAGAGTTCACAGCCAGGGGAGAGAAGTTCCCTGGCACCTGAAGGCAGAGCTGAGCGAAACACTTCAGATGAGTCATCCAGTTAAGAACTGGTCAAAGAAACAACTTCAAAGACAGCTAATAGTATAGATGCTAGATAAAGTTCTCCATCTTTAAGATGTGTTTAACTAGGACAGTTCAACTTAGCGTCTTTGAAAATAATGTGGGTGCCAATGAAAGAAATGCATAATGGGAGTTTTTTTGTAAAGGTTTCTAATAAAGCACTGGGTTTGTTTCACTGTTAGGGATCAACAGTCAAGTTAAAGAATAACTGCTTAGGGGAAAGCCAAGTGACAAAGTGAAAACTGAAATGTGTTAAAGAGAAAGTAACTTAAACAAAAATCACAAGGTTCAAGCCTTTTGTGAAATTTGTTGGGCAAATACCTCAAGTAAATAATGAAGGTGATTCCTAAAATATAACAAAAACAAAAATTTGGTATTTTATCAATAATATCAACATCCTATTATAGAAGCCAATAACATGGAATGAATCAATCAGAAAATCTGAAGAATAAAGAAAATTTAAATGATTTGGCCAAACAATATCACTAATTTAATATAAACATATGAATTGAATTAGTCTAGCTATCAAGCATAATCATATTAATTATGACATAATTATACCACAAGCCTACTGGAAGCAGAATATAATTATTTTAATAAAAGAAATCATTGAAATCGATATCTAATATAAAGTTGTTTGTTTTCCCTGAATCATATGACGGCATACCAAAAGATAGTGAAAGGTAAATACCAAAGTCTCTTTTCGTCTTAGCACTGTTTTACCTCCCAACAGGGATGAGGTCTAATAAATCTTTCAAACAAAAAAATGGAGAGAGAGAGAGGAGAGGATACAGAAGAGGAGAAGAATCTTTCTAAAACATAAACAAAGTCCATAGATGTTGCATTCAGTCAAGTTAACACCATTTCAAAGTGTAAGCAGATACTGCTCACCCCAGAGAAGACCTGACGAGCTATTAGGGATATTTTCAAAAGCAAGAAACTTGGAGTAAACAGCGAAACAAAGGAGAACTATTTTACTCAAAGGCCAGCACACATATGGAACCTGTTAAGGGGATGGTGATTGTAGAAAGAAATACAAACGGGTTTAAGAGACACCTAGGCTTCTCAGAAAGGAAGGGGGACAGAGGAAAGGGTGGATTCAAAAAGCAGGAAAGTGGGCCCAAGATCAGTCAAATGGGAGGGAGAGAGGCTGCTAGACAGATGGTCTTTTCTGTTCCCAAATGTTCAAAGTTAAGGGACACTCCTTAGCACACTTTTATTTTACACAGAGTGAATTAAGAAGAAACCAAAGGTCTGAGTTTTTTTCTGGAAGTACTTGTGTCATTTCTTGAATAAACTTTGCTTGTTTATGATGTTTCCTGCCTTCTTCAAATTAAGGCTTTTCTTAGCATGCACTTAATCCTTGGTTCTCAGTTAAAGGGATGAATTAATTAAGAGCAAGGTTCTACATTATATTGTATGGTTATCTATGAGAGCATCATCTATGCTATCTTCCTTTGAAAATTCCCAAGGAAGATCAATATTTCTCTTTCTACAAGGTGCGATGCTTACTAATTTACCAAATTCAGAGCCAATCTAGGCCATGGAAATGATAATTTATTTTTTCACAGTATTTGTGTGCATTGAAACCTAATGGGCACAGGTGAAAAAAAAAAATAGTTGAGTAACCTTGCAGTGGCATGTGGAATAATAACATGTTGAGTCATGCTCACTAGTATGGACCTGGCAGGAAAGATAACATCCCTTAGTTATTCTACAGACCCACATAGCTGTAGATAGTAGCCAATATTCCATCTCATTAAGTTCACAGTGCTATGGCATGAGGCCTTATCCTAGACACCATCTGAAATAAAAGGCAGGGAAAAGAACCACTTCTTTGAAGAGATGAACTGCTAATGGGGAGACCAGAGTAAACATCTAGGAATACAATCTATGCTAAGAATGAAAACATACAATCATTCTAAATAACTAATGGTAGATATTAAACAACCAGGACTTGGCTCAGTCAGGTCAGTGTGTAGTAAAGGATGGACTTTTCAAACACTCTAAATGACCAAATGCAGTTATTCTAGGCTCAAGCTGCAACATACAGGAACCCAGCCAGATCTGCAAGACACAAGTAAGTACCAAGCAGGACTGGCCACTTGAGCCTTGGACATTCCAGTTTCTGTAATAGAAATGGAGTTTCACAAGGATCTGCACTTTCCACTGGGCTATCTATCCACCAAATCCAGCTTATTCTACAAATATTCAATGAAGGAAAACTTGCTCAATGACAATGCTAAATAATATATATTAACAAAATTCCAAAAATAATTTTAATTATCTTTAAGGTATAGAAAAAGTCCTTCCCATTGTATGTTCACTTATAAAATTAAATTATAAAATTAAAATGATCTGTCTTCAATAAAAAATTAATATATCAGGACTCATGTAATACCAACCACTATTAATCTAAGTGACCATTATTATACCCCTTAAGTACAGAAAATTAAAACAGAGATGCAACCAATACAGGTACACCTTCTAGCTAGGACAATTAGAGAGAAATGGAGACATGGATCCTGGGATGGTGGTTCCCATAACTTTCAGGGAACATGTTTTATAGACAAGCCAGTTTCCCTATTTTTTTTTTAACCAAAAAAGTACTTATAAACTTGAGGGAGAAGTAGTATTGATTTAACATTCAGAGTGATGGCAGACAGAGAGCAAGCCAGGCTTTATGTTAGGTGACTCAAAACTACCAGCGAGAGGAGACTGTGGCTTTGGAGACAGGCCTGAGTGCACACACCAGCCTCACCACTTAATAGACTTGTGACTCAGGGCATATAGCTCAACCTGACTGAAGTTTCCTTCCTTTACTTGCAAAACAGGTGACAGAATTGAGCTCAGTGCACATCTAGATACAAACAGTACATAAGAGTACAGAAAAGCTCCCTGAACAGAGTAAAACTTCCAAACACAGATGTTACTCTGGCATTTGTAGTAGAATTGCCAAACTCACGAAATCCAGAAGAGTGGAAGGTATGAATAAAATTTAAGTACCTAAGCAATTCATACACAAAGAGAACTTAGTTATTTTAAATTTTTACTCTTTTATCGAATATAGAATTTGATTTACATTTACATCTAAGCTAGTGGATCCTATTATCTGAATTTTAAGTCAACATGGAACATGTAGAAAACACAGCTACTGGAAGTTTTGCTAAACTAAATCTTGTCTGAGGCCTAGATGCTACTTTTTAATTATTCTCCCCTGGTGACTCTAGTGAACAGCGAGCACTGAGTATCACCAGGTACCAATCACATCCAAACTGTTTCAAGAGAATTAGGCCCATATTGACCAGGAGTGATTCAACACAGCTTCATGTGCTCTGATTTAAAAACCTACTGCAGTTTACTCAAAGTTGTGGCCAGCATTTCCAAGCCACTTTTTTCTTTAAGCAGTAGAAAAAAAAAAAAAATCAATATAAGATTAGCAGTGTTTGAATGGAAGGGTATTCACAATGTTATAAATCAACAATTTTCTTAAAGTTAAAGGAATCTATTTACCTGGATAAAAATGAGCCATGTTTTAAAGCAAATTTCCTTTGCAATTATGTAAGAGTAAATGGTATTTTAATAGGTCTTTTTTCTTTTCCTTTTTGAAGCTAAAAAAGATAGCCATCTGAAACACAAACTCATGGTGATTATCTAGTTTTCCCTTCAATGGAAATTTGTTATAATCCTCTTTGAAAGAAAGCCATAGTCATCAGAGGCAATGCTGATGGATGTTGGATCAATTAGTTTGAAACATTTTTGTAATTCTGCCCTGTCTCTGAGTGACCTTGAGTCATTCACTGAACATGTCTCTAATCTAATGCATCCTCTGTCACATGCAACCAGCACACAGCACCAAGCTTTCTAGAATTGTGTCCTTCTCATTAGCATCTTACCAGTGCGCTGCCATCAGTCCAACGGAAGTCATGTTCAAACATCTTGTCATTGAGGCCTATCCACTGATAATCATGGCCCACACCTAAGGCATGGGAAACAACACATTCTCACTACCTTTCCCATAAATGGACAAAAATATAGCAAAGAAAATTATTTTCATACTGAATCATGCATCTTCTTGCTGTAATTTTATTTAGTTGTGCATAGAAAAAAAAAGCTAATTTGCAAACACTGTGAGACATTAAAATATCAGACACAGACAATAACTTCCCTAGCCATTTACTATAATTAAATACTTTTTTCCATTCTTACTCATGATTGAAATTTTCCACTTATTTTTGTTAATTTAGGTAATTGGCAAAAATTCAGTGGCCCAATAAAATATAGCAGATCTTATTCATTCTACCCTCACTTTGGAAGCCACATGTTTCTTCTCAAAGCATTTTTAACAGTTAAGATATTTCTCAAAAATTATCCTCAAAATATTTTCTTTTACCATGAGATGAGTCACTAATTCAATGAAGTTAAATGGACCTCTATCCAGACTACAAATTAATAATCAAACTTCAAAAAGATTGCAGACATCATGGGAACATGTTCAACAGGGCACTGAACAGTGCTTCATGAGAAAAAAATAGTTCTACATATTTGCTACATAAAATCTAGTTGCCCTCTTCTGATATAGTTTAAGAAGCTATTAAACAGCTCTGGTATTAGGTTTCACTAGCTTTCAATCTTCACCTATTCATGTTCTTAATATGTAGCTCACTTTCTATGGTCTAAAATAATTAGAAACTTGGATGAGAACCAAATGCACAAAGGGTAAGATTAGGCTGTTATTCATAATTCAATCTTAACTAATAAGACAAAAACAACTGAAAGCAACTTTAACTTTAGGCAATACATACAAATATTCAAAATAGAGACTATGAAAATAACTAAGGTGAGAAGTATATTGAATTGCAAGAAACAGCCATTTCTATAAATAAAAAAAAATCATATAATAATTGCTTGTGATTCTACCTACAGCCTGTTTCACCTATTAACTGCTGGCATTATGTAATGACTTCCTTATAGGATAGCTGAATATTTCTCAAACTGGAAGAGTCATATAAGTGCGATTAGGCAGTTCACAGCGGAGGAATTTAATAAACTGAATCAAGACTGAAGAAGGTACATCTTTTCAGCTGGATATGGAGAAAACTAAGAAAATGGTGAGAAGAGTGAAATTTCAGAAAACTCATGTTTATCTGGTACATACGATTCACAAACATTTGTTCCTCATGAGACAGGATGCTGGTGAGATGGGCGCCCTGCAGACGGCACTCCCTTTCAGCCGCATCCCATGTGCGTCGGTGGGCGAAGTACTTGTAGCACTGCCCTTGGAATTTATGCCAGCCATAGTCACACGTCTCAGTGTCTGAAGAGAAACAAGGCAGGAGCTTATTAAACTCACCTACGTCATGCAAACTTGGCTGCCCAGTACAAGTGTTGATAGGATACCCAAGCCAATATCTATGCAATGTCCCTGAAGTAACTGATTCATAGAAGTTGGTCACGATGACAAAGAAATCATTATAAAGTAAGCCCAACTGATCCTAGCAAAGTGGGTGGTTTTACATCTTTGGACTAAAAAGGCAGTATCTAACTGCAACTTCCTTGATTAGAGCCAGTTTCAACAGAGGAGAAAACTGGAAGAGCAGCCAGCCAAAACCTCCTAGGCTGCAAGTGTCTGCTGACTTACTCGGGAAGCAGTGGAGACAATTCCTTACCCATAGGACTTTCCTAAGAGAATCATTCAAGTGATAAGCATTTTGGGTAACAAGATTATGCACGCTCTATTTGGATAACAACTTCCAAGGCTCTGGGAATAGTCTTTCCCACTACCCAAAGAGGTATCTTGGGGGCCAAAGGACTCTTGTCATATGGAATTTGCAAAAAGAAATATCAATCACGTTTAGGCAGCTTTGGGGATATAGCCTGAATGTCTGCGCTCTTTCGCCAAAGAGCGGGAAACCAGGGAACTCCCAGAGCAAATGCATCAGACTTTTATTAGAAATGAAATACCTGAGTTCTTTAACTTAGTACTTAGTACTGCCTTCCCACCATGTCACACATGTGTGCACCCATGTGTGTTCTCTCTTTTTCAAATAGCCTGCCGCAACTGATAATATGGTGTGATGAAAATATTTTTCAAACATATCTGAAGTTTACACCATGAGGAAGCTTCAGCTTTCCTCTCTATTTTGCCAATTTTGATGTATATTCTCAAAAGAGTAGGTTTGCTAGTAGAACTGTGCACTCATTTTCAATTTTCTCTCAAACCTACCCACCCAAAGGTGGGTCACATACTCTTCATACTAAATAAATATCAACAGAAACAATTTTGACTTTTACAAAATATATCTCACAAATATACTGAAGCAGTTACATGTAAAAGCTAACAAAATCTCCTGGGTTATTTTATAAGCATACCTTCTTCCCTAATTCTAATAATCCATGAAGGAAACAGAAGCCTACTAGATTAAATGAATGATGTTTCATATGGTGGAGTTGGGCCAAATAAAAACTCAAACCATCTTCCAATTCTCACTCAATTTACTCCTCTTCCCATGGTCATGGGGAAGTATCCTTTCTAAGAGTTTTAATTTTTTTTCCTGGCTTCATTGATTCAGACCATGTTCATGCAACAGATGTGGCTTATCTTGGAGGGCAGTCTTCATGTTAGTTTAGTCTATCAGGCCCGTTGTTTAGTTACAACTTGCTGACTAATTGTTTTGAATAATGTGTACTGGAAGTTTTGAGTTTATTAAAGTGTTGTTTTGAGATCACCAAATCTCACAGGAAAGACCTAAGGTCACAGTCAGATGGTTTGGTATAAAAGCAGTACTCAGCACCACACAATAAAGCAAATTTTGGTCACTTGGATTGTAGTTTTATTTGGGGGAAATTCATTTGGAACAATTCAGATATGAGGTGGGGAGGGGAGGAAGCAGATCTTCACACAGGGGCAGGGTTCTTTTATAGAGGAGGACTGTTGAAAAACATTTTAGGATATTCTCACTACCAAAGTCATTACTGTGATATTGTAATAGCTTAGCTTTCCTGAACCCGGGAAGTTTTCACTTATTTTAAGACATACAGTTTAAAATTCTAGAGGGTCATCACTTCTCGAACAATACATGAGAAAAAGAAATCTCTGCACTCTTTCTTCTCTGTTAACCTGAGTGATTTCAGTTTTCTTTTTCTTTTTGTCTTTTACTATTAAAATAGATTGTCATTAAGCATTTTTTTCTCTTTTACAATAAAAAAAAATGATCCTAAAATCTAGATGCATGACCACGTCATTGTTACACAATGCTGCTATGGTTTGTTTCTCTAGGTTCATGTGCTGAAAGTTTGGTCTCCAGTGAGGCAGCATGAAGAGGTGGTAGAACATTTAGGAGATGAGGCCTGGAGGAAGGTAATTAGGTCCTGGGGGCTGCACCCTCCTGGTGGATTCACACTATCTCATAGAATGAGTTGAGTCCAGTAGGAGCAGATTAGTTTTCATTAGAGTGTGTTGTTATGAAAGAAACAAGCTTTGCCCCTCCAACATCTCTTTCTTCCTGTCTCACCATGTTATCTCTTCCTTCTACCTGAGGCCAGTTGCCTTTCTGCTTCTCCATCATGTTGTGATGTAGCAAGAAGCTCTCACTAGAAACTAAACAAATGGGGTCACTCTATCTTGGACATTCAGCTCCCCAAACTGGGAACTAAATACACAGGTGTTTCTTCCTTTTTTTTCCATATTTTTATATTTAATAATGAGATTTGTTATAACATCTTTTCTTTATAAAGTACCCAGTATTATCTGCTATAGCACCACAAAAACTAAGACAAATGCCCTTCCCAGTTAACAGGCAAATATATTCTTATGAGAAAACAATTCTAAAAAATAAGGAGATGAGTTTCTGTCAAAATCAAGGTGAGAGAATTAATCTCTACTGTCTAAACCATAGCTTTCTAATGAATGTGTGTGTGTGTGTGTGTGTGTGTGTATATATATATATATACACACACACACAATATATATAACTTAACAGAATGGCTTTTTATATTTTTTAAAAGCCTAGTACCCACACAGACCAACTTAATTTTTATCATTCACGAATTCAACAAATATGTAATGAAGGACTGTACATCAAGAAGCATCTTCCAGAATTCTATTCTGACAGAAAATATAAGGATTAGTCTACCTGTTTTTCCACCTTTACCTGAGTAATGTGAATCACATTTCATTTACTAAAAGTCAACATTTTGGAATGATATATTTTTTTTAAAAAAATCATTTGGTTTCAAGAAAAGACATCTTATGTTTTAAAACCACTCTCACTTATAGGTTACAATTCCAGATTTGCAGTTGTGAAACTCCTGTTCCTGACCACAGAAGCTGAAACTATTACTCTTAATCTTCTCCCCTAAAAATATTTTTTATGCTATACAGGTAATGTTTTCAACACCTCTGATAAAGGGCTGTTAAGGAGTTACGAACACTCTGACCCTCCATCCTGGTAAACTGCATCATGGCTGGACTGGGGCAATCTGTGCATGCAGAGTTGTTTCTCTAACAGTCCCAGAGCACTTCTAGATTTTCTGTCTGTTATGATTCCACCAAAATATGTCCCCTATTTCAGAGTTACTGAGACTTAAGTTACTAACACAGAGAAAAGGTCAGCTGAAGAAATAATGACACAGTCATCGTGGAACTTTGGATGGAAAACTGTTTAGACAACAATGCTGCTGTTAATGAAGAAAACATTTGTTCTTAGGCAACCTGAAAAGAAGAGCAACAAGTCCTTCAGTGTCCTGGCAATAAATCACAGGAGCACAGCTGCACTGGGTAAGCAGATGGGGGTAGATGTTTCTCAGCAAGTAGAGTGAATAAAAGTTAAACTTGATTGAAGATGAAATAGAATGTGCCTGAGAGTTAGGTGGTCCCAGAAATGAAGAAACAACTTAAAACTTTATTTTCAATTTCTTTATAAAATAGGGGGGGAGGAAACTGGCCCTCAAATCCCTTCTAAGAATCTATTGCCACTCAATCCATCAGCTACACAAATAAGATATTTATCTCTTAGAACTGCTTTAGAAGTATTGAGAAAAACTCAGGCTTTAAAGTTAACTTGGGTTTGTTTTGCCCATTCTATAAATTAGCTATATAATCTTGGGTACAACTCTTCCTCTCTCTGATCTTCAGTTTCTAACACACTTAATGCATAGAAATGTTGGATCAGTCAAAAGAAATAATGTACCTGGAAGCAATTAGTAAACTACAAAAGTATAAAACAAGTAGTAGCTTTTTTCTTTCTCTGCTGAAAGTTAATCACCGAAGTCAGGGACCTTTTTTTAAAAAAAACCTGCTATTGTTTTTCAGAGCTCCATCTCCAATGGCCAGGCCAGTGTATGGAGAAGAGTAGATACTCAATAAACACTTTTTGAACAAATCCATTTGTAAATTTCTCCTGTACTTGAAATTAGGGGAAGCCAGGATCATTTTAACACATTTGACCACTCCAAGTGTCTCACCCTTTTGTGCTTTTTTTTTACTTTAAAGAGAATCTAGCTTAGTCTAATTTCATGTTTAAAATTATGAAACATACTCACCATATGCAATAAGAAAAGAAACCCCCCACTAAACTTAGCCATTGCCCAGCCCCTTGTAATAGTAATTCAGTACGTGCAGCATTTTAAAAGCTTTGCTTTAATTATAGTGACGTCTGAATTAACACTGCAAAGCAGAATGTGTGGCCAGACCAATGTGTCTGAGTGTCTAATACTTTTTCATTTTGTCTGTTGGAATGGAAGTTTGGCACTGCACACTTTTATCAAAGCCAAACCACTGTATGACTTTAAGAAGAGGAAACCGACATTCCAAAGCTGAGTGTGCTGAGCGTGCAATCTGTTTCTGATTGATGGGCTAAGAAATGTTACCATTAACCACCTAAAATATACTCTTAGGTTGGCCATAAAATGGAAATTACAGGGATCATGAGATTTTAGGCCTTTATTTCATTCAGGAAAAAAAAAAATAGATGCTTCTTTAGTAGGAAAATTTCCTGGTGAGCAGACTCACATCTTTTACATAGAATGTGCCAAGTTAAGGCCAATGTATTCTAACAACTTTATCAATGCATTCTCCAGATATGATTGACTATGAAAATAAGTTCATGAGTCTCAAGTGCTTAGGAGAAAAATTAAGGCAACACTGAATCCAGCACTCCTTAGTACACAAGCCACATTAAGGTCAATGTCTAGTTTGTCCCTAGGAAGAATATATATAATGATACTCCTTTTGTGACTAGATGTCCTTGAATTCAGCTTAGTGAGTCTGTCTGCAACTGCATTCTATCAACAAATCAATCATAATGAAGTCAGCACTATGGCTGAGCTATTCACACTTCAGGAAACCTAACACACTTGGGTAATCTGTGAATTTGCTCCATGGGAAAAAACATGCAGTCAGGCCAAAATTTTGAAAAACATCAATTAACATTCATCTTACAAATGCTGTTATAGCTCTTACCTTGTTCACAAAGTGCACCAACGTAGCTTGGAAGACAGAGGCATCTAAATGTATTGAAACCGTCAACACATGTGGCTCCATTCCGACAGGGATTAGAGTGACATTCATCAAAATCTGAAATAAAATTTGAAAGCCCACAAAAATACTTTCAAAAAGGGTGAAATAAATCTGTTTAGTGTGAGATTGCCAGTTAGATAAAGGATAGCCAATTACATTTGAATTTCAAATTACATAAAAACATAATGTTTTAGCAAAAGTATGTCCCATGCAGTATTAAGGGCAAACTTGACTAAAAAACAACAAAAAAAAACAAAACAAAACTCCTTTTTAATCTGAAATTCAAACTTAACTGAACAACTTTATATTTTCTGAATTGGTTATCCTAAGAAAATTTCAAAGATAGGGTTATTGTCTTCATTGCTATTAGGTGAATCCCTTAAACCCTAAAATGGATTTTAAAAGCCCCCCTAAACTTCCCACCTCCAATCCTAGCTTATGCTCTGATTACTTCACATGTGAAATATGCAAAATACCTAGCTACCTCTGGACCCTTTCCTCCTAGATAGATGCTTCATTCTATAGACTCTCATCCTTTTTGTGCATAGTCAGGATAATTTTCTTCTTTTGTTCTCACACTTTCCATGGATCCCAGTCACCCAAGGCAGCAATTCTCAAAGTATGGTCCCTGGATCAGCAGCATCAGCATTGCCTGAGAGTATTAGAAATGAATGTTCCAGGTCCTACTTCAGACCTCCTGAATTAGATGCTGTGAGATAGGGAAAGCAATTTGTGTTTTACCAAGCCCTCTGGGTGATTTTGATGGCTGATAGTGTTTCAAAGCCACTCAACTAGAATATGAATCAAAACTATTTGGTCTTTGAATTCAGGACATTCTCAGAGATCGGGATCTTCTAGACCCAGCCTGCTTGTTATTCTCTCCCCCCCCACACACCCTTAATTGGCATACCTGAATACTTGCAGCCACTCAAATGGCTCTATACTTTGTGGTCTGTATGGTCCATCTCTCCCTGAACCATCTTTCAAATCCTCCCCACCTTCAAAGATCTCTGGCAAATGCAACCTTACTACATAGACCTCTGTGATTACCCCAATGAAAACAATGACTGTATTCCCATAGCATTTTGCAGTCGCATTAAAAATTTAATTAAGAATTAAGGAAGTTATCCCCAAACCTAAATTATAAGTAGAGCTTTCTAAAAACATTTTTTATTAAATTGTTTATGTATTAAAATGCAAAAATAAAGGTTAAATGAAAATGTCAATATATATGCATCTTTACATTTATAAAGTCCATTTTTAAAATTCACAAAAAAGAATAACCGACCTCAGTAGGAGTTACTTAGTCTTAATTGTAGCAACAGAATTCAGTCAACCCCTGTCCCCATTCCCATATCCCAATTAATTACTCTGAGATTTCAATTTCATTTCATATAGAGTTCATCTACACATGGGTCTCCCTAAAATCTCTGATGGATTCAACAATACAAATTCTCCCACAATATAGCTTCTGGAAGAGAACTACAGTGCCTGGGCCAAGAAGAGGCCTTACCAAGTTCACACTGGTCTCCACTGTATCCTGGCACACAGGTGCATACATAAGCAGTTTCAGTAGGATAGCAGGTGCCTCCATTAAGGCATGGGTTTGTTTTGCACCGGTCAGTTCCTGCCATGTTCAGGAAAATAAGAAAAAAAACCAATTAGGCTCATATCTAAGGTTTCAACATATTATAGCATAAAATGCCACTTATTGCTACCATAATATAAGCTTTACCATAGCAGTTAAAAATACTACATAGAAAAATTAACATTAACTTTACTCTGGAGTGTTTCTTGGCATTATAACAAAATGTGGCAAATTGTATCTATTCATTTATAGGATTCAATTATTATTTTTCAACAGAGTTTTTATACTTTATCTGGCAACTAATATGGTCTACTGCAGATTTAGTTGGCATGATAATGGTAATTGATTTTAGTCAAAAATGATTACACATATGTGCACAGTGAATGGAACATGTATTCTTTTGAACGGGGTTAGTTCATGTGAAATGGCTGGATACATGGAACATGCATTCTTTTTAGCAGACTGCTTGTTACCATCATTTGAATTATTATTGCCTTTTACCACTTAATGCTCAGAAACTGTTTTTCTTCGAAAGTGTGCACTGAAGTCTCTTCTGCTACATTAATATGCTTTTTCCAAAAACACGTTCCAAATGTACTCCTTTAAACTATACTTGAAGAAAAGCAACACATGGATTAAACTCTACTGTACAAAAACAAACCCCAATACAAAAACCTCACCTAAAATGAAACCCACAATTTGTATTACAATTTTCTTGTTAAAATATATTGAAAACCAACCCTCCTAGGAGATCAATGGAAAGGCCAAGGACATAAATTTATGAGGACAAATAATTTAAAATATATTTTCAAAATGCAAAACTTTTACACCATTTGATTCTTATATTTTTGTGGTAACATTGCTTGGAGAGGCCTATTTTCATTAAGGTTTACATTGATTTTTTAAAATAGTCTTTCAGAACTGCTTAATTCTCTAAATGTTCAAAAATCCAAATGAGAGTTGAAAGTTTCACACAATAATTGAAATAAAATAGAATGTATATGGAATATTACTATGTTTTAGAGAATCAAAAGTCCTGAAACCCTAAAATAATTACACATGAAAAGATGTCCAACTTCTGATGAAACATTGGCTGTAAAAGAGTTATTCCCACACAAGAAAGTCAAACTCAAACTTTCTGAGTGTTAAGTAGACTCTAAAAAACCAGAATGACTTGATGGATACACATTCCTATTTGTAGTTCACATTAAAATTAGGCAAATTCAGATGCGCACGTCGACTTCTTCAAAAATTACCCTATTTTTTCCAGGACACTTTTTCCTAAAGTTCCAAAAACAAGCCTTCCTAGCAATTTGTGCTTTCTGCAGTTGAAAGGACACTGCCTTGATGACACTGCCTCAGCCAGTGACATATTTACACTTGTGCAGAATCAAATAAAACCTATGTGTAAGACTGAATTGAACTCACAAATTCAGAGGCCTACTTTTCCCACCATAACATGAAACACCATGCTGAGACCACGAGTCAAGGAGTTGGTGAGAAAGTTGGTCTTTCTGTGAACTTGAAGAAGTTTGCATTAGGAGAAAAGTTTGACTTTCAGGAATTTAATTTTTTCCTAAATAGTTCATATTAGCCTCTGAAAGTTGAATCTTCAACAGAAAGACCAAGCAATTCCATGTGAGCCACTGTTTACTGAATTAAACTGAAGTGACTAATTTGTTTTGCAATGAAGGCGCAAACTTCAATTCTCAGTAACTTTTGTGGACTAGATAACTGATACACATTTCTCACTCATTTATCAAATTTAACTCTCCACATATTTATACAGTTATTGTCAATTATCTCTACACCATATTTTAACAACCAGATGTTTCGAATAAATTGCAAAATAATAAAAAATAAAAATAAATGTTGGCCAGATTATTAAATTATCGGTTACAGATTAAATATACAGGGACAGCAAAAAATTCAATGTCATCCATCTTTGATCAATTTTATTCGAGAAAGACTCCAAACCATTTATGAAAAAAATTGCACTTTCTATTTTACTCTTTCTAAAGCACAAGATAAAGCATTAGTGACACAAAAAATAATACCGATATATATCAAAGACTAATTCTAGCAATAGCTATGACATATATCATATTCATTAAAATAAAACATTTATTTTCAACCAACACAGCCTGTAAAGTACAGCCTTTGGTCTTTATTTAGGTAGCAGCTAACTGGTGTGGTTACTTATGGAGTTGATAGACAATGTTATTTAAATAATAACATTCTAGGAAAAAGCTGACTCCTCAAGATTCTCAGCCTAGATTAAGAAGAAAATAAATAAATTCTACTAAGTAATGTTCAAAGATTTCTAGTTTACATATCATTAAACATCAATTCTTCACTTTTGTACTAAAATGGAAATAAGTAGAGGGTAATAAAAAGAACATGGATTTTAGAATGGGGCTGATGAATTCAAATTCTACTCTGCCACGATGTGGCTATGCAACCTTGGGCAAGCTGCTGACCATCTCCATGACCTACTCTTTCAATGGAGATAATAAGTGCCTTAAAACTTTTTTGGTAACATCAAACAAAGTGGTCTATAGGAAGTAGTATTAAATTCATGTTTTGGGTATATTCAGTTAATAAACAGAAATCTCTTAACAGGCAGAACATGAATATACACTAACTACATATCCACTATGGCTCGGCACTATTAGAAGCATTATGTAGACTACCTCAATCAGGGAAATTACATTGAAGTATGAACTTATAATTGACATTGAGCAAATTGTGAAATATTTATTAGAGCTAGTTACTACTCTCAAATGTTAAAGGCCTGACTGATTTTGATAATTAGCATATAGTATACATCAGTGAGATAGTTAAAAAAGATATAGGGCATCTTTTTTTCTGTTTTTAAAACTAGGGTATATAGCTATAGGACCTATAAAAAAGCAATAGTTGTGAGTAAATACACATTGAGTTTTTTTATAACATTATTTCATTTTATCCATGTTACAACTATGTTTTTAAAACACAGAAAAGCACAAAGTATATCTGTAAAGCCCCAGAAAGACTCTATACTTACTTCCATTGTATCTCATTATGAGCTCAATACTGTAGCATGGCCTGCTGTTACATCAACAGTGCAAGAAAACACCCCTAATTTAACATCCCAATAGAAATGGTATACATATACATCTTAGAACCAAGGGACTGTTTCCAGATTTGGAAGCAGATTTGTCAATGTTGTGATCTTACCTGGTAAAAAGACTGCTGTGCCTTCCACTGACTCTTCATTAATGCCAATCAGCAAAGCAGTTTCATTAGAAGTTTCCAGAAGGGAAAATGGTGGTGTTGCAAGCTCAGTATTTAACTCCACAGTGCTTACTGTTGCCTGATTAGAATCAAGAGTTCTGGCGGATAGTTGCTTTTCTGATACTGCTACTGTGGGACCCTCCCTTCCGGGGAAAGCTGCATGTGTCTCAGGGTTTATTTCCAAAGAAGAAGGAATTGTGGGCCTCTCCAAAGTCTGTGGGCTGGGCTGAGGCACCACACTTGCCTCAACCCTGGAAGTTGCAGAAGCAGAAGTAGAATGTGGCCGCGGTGCAGCACCTTCTAACTGAATTTCGCTGGCAGCTGTAATAATAGTTCCAGCCTCAGGTTCCCCCACACTGGGCAACACCTCAACTATTTCTCCAGAAAACTGGTCATTGGCTTTGTTTTGGAAATCTTGAGAAGTCTCAGTTCCTTCCTTAGCAATTAGTTGTGTGGGAGAAGCTTCCTTTTCTTCCAATAAATTAGATTGACTTGCTTCCTCCAAAGGTTCTAATGCTGGGTCAGGAGATGAGGATGGAGGATGGGTTACCTGAAAGTATTCATCATTGGATGCCTTGACAGTTGCTTCAATATCTGCATGAACTTCCTGGAGAGAATCCTCTGTAGACCTCTGAGATGGGCCAGCATCTGTACCTGGCAAAGCACTTGGCTGGGGAACCTCTGTGTGTTCATAGGTTTCTCCGCCTGAGTAGGCAGGGAATGGAGAGGATGATGTCTGGGAAGACAACTTTGCAAATGCTGAACCTGCTAATGTTGTATCAGTGTAATAAGAGGGACTGGACCCCTCCAACACCTCAGGGGCTTCTGTTAAACTCTGAGCTGTAAGGAGGATATTACCAATACTTACATAAGGAGTGGGATCTATCAATGTTTCCTCAGCCCCTGAAGAGAATTCTGGCTGAAAAGAAGGACCCATATATTTCTTTTCTTCATACTCCTCCTGTGTCTTGTCCAAATGACCCAACGTTGATATCATTTCACTTTGGTCTGCAATAGCTTGACTATCAGACAAAGTGCTTGATTCAAATATGTCATCCAGAGGTTTTGCTTCAATTTTCAGTTCTTTCATCTCTGGATTAACTGTGGCAGAACTTCTAGGAATGGGCAGAGAAGTTTCTGTGGGAAGGAAAATATCTAATTCCGTTTCTGTGGTAGGAATAGGGATCCCAGTTGCAAAGTTAAAGCCCATGTGATCTAATTGGTTTCCGACATCAGGAGTCATTGATTCATGATATGTTGCCTGAGTATTACTAGCCAGAAGAGTATCACCAGAGTTCTCAAATGGCTCCTCAGCTAAAGAATGGTTAGCAGCCGCCACATCTAGCTCTTGAACCCGGATGCCTTCTTCATTACTGCCATGTGGTCCTGATGGCACCTCTGGTTCTATGTCTGTTTGCATTCCAAGGATATCTTCATATACAGGCTTAGTGTGATCGATATCTATGATAGTATTTTTATCTGATGTCAGTTCAGGAAGAATTTCAAGGATGGTGCTCTCTGTAATTGTCAATATTAAATCTTTATCCTCTTTGTCTAGATCTAGGATAATATTTTCAGTGGCTTTTCTTCTGGTAGGTTTTAAGGTAGAATCCTCAAATCCTATGAAATGATCTCGGAAACTATCTGAGACACTTTCTGTGGGCGCCTCATGGGAAACCATGTCTGAAGGGGTGCTCATTGTCTCAGGGGAGGTTTCATTCTGCTCTGAATCAAGAGGCAGCACCACAGAAACCGCTGGGGATCCATCAGCAGCTACAGCTTCAGTACTTGGCACTTCAGAATGCTTCTCCAGAAAGCTATCAAAAACATATGTGGTGCTTCTTTGCCCAGTTGCCTCAGTAGTTCTAGCAGTGTGGATTGAATTAGAGAGATCCACTTCTCCAGATCCTTCTCCAGAATTTTCATCAAACAACTCAGACAGCTTTGGTGCTGGTGTAACAAATTCTTGGGCCATTTCAAGGCCAGGGGTTCTTGTCAGAAAACCAGTGGGAGCATTTGCTGTTTCTTTATTTTCTGCCGTTGAAGAATACTCACTGTAGAGTTGCTCCGTTACAGTTTGTGGTCTACTAGTCTGGATTTCTTCTTCCCATTTGAGGGTCTGACTTTGAGGATGTTCAATGTCTGTGGAGACAGAGCTAGGTGCTGTGGTGGGTCCTGTTGCTCCAGTGTTGCCTGAGACTTCTGTTAAGGTTGTATTGGGTGCCCCTTCACTACTTTTGGAGACATCATCTGTTTTGGAAATGAGGGGTCCAGCTTCACTCACCACATTTTCCAGTCTCTCATCGTCTTTAGTTTCATTGCTGAAGATACTTGTTTCTAAATTTGCCACTTGAGAAGTGTGGGGATATAATGTGCTAATAATTTGTTCCATTTCAGAAAATTTTACTGACACTGTAGGCAGAGTAGGCAAAATTTCTTCTCCTGATCCCAGACCAGAGGATAAGAGATCAGTATCCAACTCTTGAATTGTTGGTCTCATACCTTTGGGAAAGAGCTTTATACTTTCTTCATCTTTAGTTGATAAATTTGTGACTGCATTTTCAGCCGGTATAGATTCAGTCACTAAGGCAGTAGTTAAGAAGAAATGTGACTCTGCAGTAGGCTCAGGGAGAGAGGTATATGACTCCAGGCTTTTTACATCTGGATCTGGAGTAGACATGTGAACCAAGGAAACGCCAATTTGCTTATCAGTACTGTAAGTTTTCTTTGTAGAATAATCTGTAGTCTGGAGTTCAATTTCGGTAAGTGTTTGTGAATCAAAAGTTGTTTGTTCTGGTCCAAGAGAGCTTTGGGAGGATTCTAAAGATTTGTGTTCTTGACTCTTTTCCTCTGATGCTGCTTCACTCTCAATCCCTTGACTCACAGGGTTGGTGTTTTGCCTGGACCATAAACTGGCTGGCTCCATCGTTTGCAGAAAGTCCATTGAAGCTGTGCCATTGACCTTTACTTCCCCCTTTCCTGTTGGATCTGCAGTACTTTCAGCTTCTGCTGTTGGCAAAATTGTGGATCTTTTATCCACTTCATCAATAGCTTCCATTTCTCTGAATCCTGGGTTAATAAATGGAGACTCTGTATCCAAAATGTTTTCCACAACTGTGGGAAGTACTAGGTCAACAGAGCTGCTGACTGTGACCTGTTGCTCACCTGAACCCTCAGCAGAAGCTGTAAACTCTTCCCAGGGGAAGGCTGACGTGCTGACCATGGTGCTACTGGGTGCTTCTGAGTTAGGCATGTGATTGCTGTGATCTGAAGTAGGTTTGATAGGTAACAAAATCTGGGTATTCCTAAATGTGTCATCCGCAGAGCCTTCTGTCATCACTGTTTCTTCTTTTGTTATGGGATGAGATACTGTTGAGTATTCCATTAAGTCACCACTGAAATCTTCTTCCAAAGGAAAACCTGTAGGAATGACCCTTATTTCTGCCCCATAATTTGGTTCTCCTGGTACCTCTGAAATTAATTTTTCCTTGGATGTTTGGTTTATAATTTCAGTGACTTTTCTGTCAATTACAGTACTCAAAAATGGTCCTGTAGGCTCGGAGGAGAATGTTGTTTCCACATGGGGAGACAAAGTGCCAGCTTCCTTTTCGGTTAGAATTTCTGGTTCTAAATTTAAAGAAAATGAAGAGACAGTGGTGGTTTCTGGGTCAGAAGCAGCTTCTCCAGAGCCCTGCTCAATAGAGAGAGAGACAGGGCCACCTGAAAGAGTGGTCAGCCTTTCTGGGTCCCCTGGTTGGCTAGTACTGCTGTGTTCAAATGGCTGTGCCCCCGAATTGACTAAAACATTTGTCTCTGTAAAGACAAGTGTAGAACTTGTCATTTCATCTGAAAATTGTGTGGGCATTGTCGAGGATATCAAACTTTTCCTGGTAGCTGTATCAGTAGATGTAGGTTCATTTGAACTTCCTAATTCAGGGTGTAAAATTAATTGATCTGCTCTCTGTGTCAGTGACTCTACCTCAAAGGTAGACATTGTACCTGTTGTTCTCTCCTCCTCCTCCTTCCTTTCCTTTCCCTCAAGGGATGTACTGAAAACCCACTTGGAACTTTCTGTTTCACTTATGAATTTTGTAGGCATGACTTCTACGGAAGGTTCTTCAGACACTGAGACAATGGTGGTCGCAGGAACATCAAAAAGATTTTCTGTGATCATTATCTTGCCAGTGTCTAAAGTAAAGAGTGTATCTGTGGTATTTTTTGATAAATCAGTTACCATGTTCAACATGCTATCTTTAAAATCTTCCACTTCCCCAGAGCTTTCCAGGATTGGAATTGCAGAACTTCCTGAGAGCTCCACAATTTGTCTAGGAGTTATTTCTACCCAGCTTTCCATTGTAGAGAAAAGGCCATCAGGCCGTGGATTTCCTGCTAGGGTAACTGATTCTTTCTCTGAAACATTTATTGCCGCAGAACTTGGATCCATCCTGGGAGTATATGTGACAGAAGTACTTTTTTCGACCTCTTCACCTAAAGTTACCTGTGTGGCCCTTGAAAAGATCATTTTCTGAGATACTTGGTCAATGGCAGCCTCTCCTGAAGACTCTTCAGAAAAGGGAGATACAGGTTCAGGATGCTCATGCATCAGATTTTCAAGTTTAGGACCTCTCTCTGTAATTGACTCTGCCCCTTCTGTGGTTTTTCCCTCATGGGATGCGGCTGTGGGGAACATATCAGGCTCACCACTTGAAAATTGTTCTGGTGTTTCAGGGTAAGTGTCAGGTTTCCATGTAATTTCCAGAAATTCAGTGGTTTCTTTAGATTCATTAGGTTGCACAACAGTAGACAACTCTGTCTCTGCTACTTCAAATTGATGGGTATCACTTTCAGAGCTCTCTGAGAAATTTTGAGAAGGTGCAACACTTTCAAACTGGCCACGCCTAGCTTCTGCAGCTTCGGGGTCCTTGGGCACAGTGGTGACTAGGTGCTTCCCATTAATGTACTGCACAGAAGGTGTGGTGGTTACATCAGTAGCATTTTCACAGTCTTCATTTTCCCCTTCATTTTCACTGTGGTATATTTCTATTTCAAATATTTCAGGTAAATCAGGTAAAATTTCAGCAATTAGATCGTGCACTGGATCTGTTTCTTCACTACAAGGTTCATCTTCTTTAGATTCTGAATCTATTGGATGACCAATTACACTCAAATCACTCATTCGACCTGAAAAAAACAAAGAGTTTTCACAATACTTAAATAGAAGCTTTGGCAGTGCATGACAGAAGAAATCGATAGCAAGGCTGATCACATTCATAGACACAAAGAAGGATTCGAATGTTCTCACATTAAGTGCAATCATCCTTCTACAGGTTCTCAGTCTTCAAATTTGCAGCTTTTGTATTAACAATAAGAAAGATAAATCTCAAGTTACAGAAGCAGGTTACACAAACTCTTCAACGTGTTTAACAAAGGCAACAAAGTCCTTAAAACAAAATAAGGAATCACATTTGCACGGTAATTTTGCAATGTAACAATTTATCTTTGTGTGAACTACAAAAAACATTAAAAATTAAGACCATTTCACCAGACCATATACAAAAAGTGATTGATCACTGTTCTAAATGGCAGGGGATGCTTACACACTCTATTCAATAAGAAGATGAGAAGATTCCTTCTGCCTCTTCATAATCTGTCTGAAAGAAAATTGTTTTTAGAAAAATAAAAGAGCAATGGACACCCCTACCCACTGTGGCAGTAAGACAGGAGCCTAGCCACACCTCAGGAAGCCCTGAGTGGCAGGGCCTTGACAAGGAGTGTTCACTGGAAGGACCAGGAAGGAAGAGTCTTCCATACCTGTACACCTTTATCCTTCAGGAGATGTGACCTGAGTTAGGTCAATTTAGTTCTTGTTATTAGTATTCTCTCTGAAGAAAGTTCAGGAGTCACATATAAATATTATAAGTAGCATACTTCAAATAATACATATCATCAGAACATTCCCTGGATTGTCAATTGCCACATGGTACCAACCACTAATGTCAATGGGCTTTTCCGCCACCAGAAATAGACCAGCAAAGCTCCACACCCTCATCATCATGGTATTCAACTCTCCTAGGAGAGGGTTCTACCATTACAGCTACCCTATGTCTGGTTACACAGCAGTACACAGAGGTGCCTCTGATGCACCAAGCCAGGACAAAGATAAAGGACCACACAGTGCCTTACTATCCTGCATGAAGAAACATTCCTGCAGAAGTATTTTTTGGTTTAGCCCCAATCCATGCCACACAGGCTTAGGCTGAAGTTGAGATATACACAGAAGGAACTATTATGATGGAACCTACTCTGCCTCCCCAATTTGCCATCTCTAATGGGGGGAAACACTGTTTTCTCCTGGTATGTTCCTGTTGCAAGAAAAGAGGCAGTTCCCCTCCATGCTTGGAGGGCTCAATATCTAGCATTTACTGTTAAATCAGAAAAGGAAAAAAAAATTCTATTCAGGAGGGATCAGAATCATATGGCTGTGCATCAAGATTATGCATCAAGATTAATATGTAGATACTATATGAATTCTCAATGGAAACTCTATGGAAGCTTATTAAATTTCTTTAAATTTAAAAAAACCAAAGAACAAAGGACTTTCATGTAATAAAAGACATATACTATATTTACTTTTCTCTTTCATTAAAATAAAAACAAAAAAGAAAAGTTCTCTCTGTATCCTACCACATCTTCACTAAATTGTCTCATTAAAATGCTATTTGTGTAGGTCTGCATTATTCTTACCCTATCTATATGTCCTTCCTACTTATTTTTCTCACACTACAGCTCATTTTGTTTATTTCCATCCATTCCACCTCATACATTCACCTTTTAACTATGTAAGCTAAGGCATATGGGTATTCAAATGAATGGGAAAATATCTCTGCAATATAGATATGTGAGATCAATGCCTGACTCCAATGTACTATAAAATATAAAATGAATACAGGCTCTTTCTGGATAGATATTACAGCTATACCTAATTACCAAATTCAAGAAAATGATTAAATCTTTGGATTTTCTTAAAAATACAATTAAAAAGGAGAGGAGGAGGGAAGAATAGAAGTTCATTGGATTAGACAAAAGGGAATGAAGGGAAGGAGGGGGAAATTGGAATAAGAAAGACGGTAAAATGAATCAGACATAACTTTTCCATGCTCATATATGAATACATGGCCAGTGTAACTCCACATCATACTCAACCATAAGAATTGGATCCTAATCAGAATAATTTATACTCCATGTATGCATAATATGTCAAAATACATTCTATTGTCATGTGTATCTAAAAAGAACAAATAAAAAATAATAGAAAAAAAGAAGAAATTTGTTCAGTATTAAACCATTAAAGTTGTTATTTCGATCTTAAGCACCCAGTATGTATATGCTTTAAAAGATGACAGATTAAAATTTTCAGATAATAACACCTTAATACAGTTTGCATTGAAGGCAGACTTTTGTGTTACAAAAAAAATGTGAATCATGAAAATCAAAGGTAAATCAATAGAGTAGAAGGAAGGAACCAGGGGGAAGGACGAGGGGAGAGAAATTGGTAACAATGGAAAATGATACTGGCCAAACTATATTCCTATGTTGTGCGCATCTGTAACAAATCCCACCACTATGTACAATTATAATGCACCAGTAAAAAATATGAAAAAATAATGTGAAGAAAATGTTTGAACTATGTGAAAGAATACATTTTAAATGCCCTTTGCACAAATGAATCTTTTAAAATATCACATCAACTATTTAATCACTAAATAAGTAGTTTCTCGTTGTCTAGTAGTATTTTAATATAGTTGAGTAAAGCCAGACTTAATGGTAAGTATTCTGTAAAACTTTATGAATTTTAACTGGATTTTCAAAAATATGCAGATCTTTAACTGTTTATACTCTCATATGCAACTCTTTTGTGTTGTTTTATTAGGCATAAATAAAATTAGTACTCATTAAGAAGTATTCCACACAGGTACACTAAGTTCACACCTATGGTGGCTTGATGCCACAGTATCACTTACTAAAGTGTAAAAAATGATTTTAAATGAGAAACATCAGTTAGTGCCAAGCATATAAAGAACGCCTAAAACATTTTGCACCATTTAATAAATAATGGAGTTAAAACTAGCCATTCCACCAGGCTTCTCCAGCCAAATACAGGATAAATATGGAAACATCTGCTCAACATTATATATTTATAAAGTCTTGGGCCAAGAGTAGTGTAAAAACCTTCACTGTTATTATAGATTTGTGGGAGTTCCTAAATGAAGTCCTTACTTTTAAAAAATAAAAACTGATAAAAACACATTCCTTCACATGGAGGTTTTGTGAAGTGTGGTCCAGTGGTTCTACAAGAGTGCGATGGAGCAGAGACATTAAGGTGTGACAATGTGTCAAATGCTCACAGGGAGAAACTGGGGATCATGTGCTCACTTAAACAGAGAGAAATCTAATTGCAAATCAACAGTTTACATAATTTAGTTAATCATCAACTCGTATTAAGTCGACTTTGGTTCATTAAAGAGCATGGAATTCACTCTATGTTCTCCCATTTTAGCTCCAATGAACAAAGTAAAACATTCTTTCAGTTCATTTTCCACTTGGATAAAGAACTATAGTACTTCCTATTGCTCATAAACCTAAGAGGTTTAACATTTTAGACTATCATGACAGAGTATTTTATAATCTCAACCCTTAGAGGCAATATATTCCATTTTATGACCAAAATAAATATCACAATATTTATTTGTGAAAAAACATAGCTGCTCCAATGCACAGCAATAAAAACATATCAGAGACATAATCTTTGCACACATTTATTTCACAACCACAGGACTGCTTCATACTGGTCTTTGCCTGCAAAATTAAGCTCACTGCCATAACCAGGTGTTCCATGCTAACTGTACTATCTCCCCAGGAGCCAACTCACTGCACAGAATTTACTAAGTGTTTTTAATGCTTCAGACCCTATGGATGACACTATCTTATCAACTTCACAGAGACTCGGTCAGGTGCTGCATCTACTCCTACCTCTTCCTGAAGCAAATGCTTTTGTCAGTAAGTTAGAGAACTGTACTGACCCTTATAATTCTTTTCTCCCAATTATAAGGTGAAACTTGCTGAGTGTCCATATAGTCAACATGCGTATCATTAAATTTAGGTTAAGATTCCTCCCTTCACTCACCTCCCTAGCATAAGATCTGACTTGAGTTCAGAATGGTAGAAAACAGAAACACAAACCAATTTCATTCTGTTTTTCATTGTGCCAAGAAGCTGACAGTGACCAAAGAATAATCAGCTCATCATAATAAACAGAGAGCAGGAAGAAAATCAATATAAATAATATGCTTGTTAAATATATAAAATGATAAATATTATAAATACAATTATTTATAAATTAATATTATAAATTTTATAGATAAATAATAAATTCAGGTTATAAATTTGGGTAATAAATAATAAAATTGGGTATAGCTGCTGTAATATTTTATAGATAAATATTATAATGAAATATTTATAAGTAAATATTATAAATTGAATATTATAAATATTTGATAAATATTATAAAATATTTCTTCTAAATACATTTTACTATGCATATTTGAGAGTACAATCTGATGTTATGATAGAAAGATAGATGAACAGATAGCTATGGATAGATAGTAAAGTGGTCACTATAGAGAAACAAACTAACACAGCTATCAGTTCAGTAACATTTTGTGTCATCAGCAGCTAAAATTCGCTTATTTAACACAAGTCCTAGTATAGTATAATCCTATTAGCCATGGTCCTCATGTTATACATCAGATTTCTAAGAAAATTTTCTACTAAAAGGGGTTTATATAAAACAAAAATACAAAATGAAAGTTAAAATTATTTTGTTTATTTTTTCTGAAAGGAATATCCCCACAATGAAGCAACTAATATTTATTTTTTAAATAAATGTGCTCTTATTGGATTTCTTAATATTGTTTTGAGAGTGGTAAAATGTTAGTTACGTAGTACTTTCAAGTTAATTTTTTTTGCCAACAGATTCTCTATCAATCTACACTCTATTCTGTCTGCATATCTAGTTTGTTCCCATACTTCTAGCATATTATGGTGGAAGGGGCCAGTGGCATAAAAAATCTATAGATAGGTGAATTTTATTCCTGCTAATTGATCCAAATTCCCATCCATAATCTCTCATAGCTCACCAAATCCTACTTGCTCCTCTTTGTCTATTATTCATCTTCCAAAATGACTTCTTCATTTCCCCTTCCTGCCACCACCCCACCTAACACACATATTATTAGAGAATTGCAACAGCTATAATTATTGCCAACCAGGCAAGTTTCTTTGTTCAGTGCAACGGGGGACACCTGTGCTATTATGAAAGTAGTGTCTCCTTCCAAAATAGGGATCTGCTCTCTTTCACACTAACAGAGCAACCTAATGTGGTTATTGACATTCTAAGCTCTTAGATGAACAAGTCCTTATAAAAGACTGCTCTATTTTAGAATTTTACTCTAAGAATAATATAACTTTTATTTGGATTTCAAGAGTCAAACCACAGAACTCTGTAGACTGTATGTATAATCTTTTCTATGTTTATGTGAACGTATTTTAACAGCTTGACTTGAATATACTAGTACCATGGTTAATAGGGTTTTTAATGACGTTTCACACAAAGCTTTATTGCTAGCTGACCTCAAACATTCACCAAGTATTTTTAAGTACTTCATGGTAGAGTTTTGTAGACACAGCACAAGTCTTTCAGTCATGCTGTTTCCAGACAAAAAAACATAGCTGCTCCAATGCATAGGCAGCTGGTTAAAGTTCATATTCTCTAGGGGATTTTATAAGTTAAGAGCTTTTAATTAAATGTAACTAATATCAATCTACTCAGCAAAGATATATAAGGATCACATTTTTTTATTACTAAAATGGATTCCAATGTAATGTGGAACAAAAGATTTTCTTCCTTATTTCAAAAATACAATAGATAGTCATACTGAAATGCCTGAGAAATACTTACAGAACTTAAAGAGTGAAAGCTTAAAATTATTTACAATGTTTAAATTTTTGGACACATACATATAGATCTAATAATAAGAAACAAATATTTCAATTTCATTCCCCTTTCATATATCCCCTCTTTTTTATGTATACTTTTATTTTATTTATTTATTGTTACATGGTGCTGCGGATCGAACCCAGGGCCTTGCATTTGCTAGGCGAGCGCTCTATCTCTGAGCCACAACCCCAGTCCCCCTCTTTTTATTTATTTTTTTATTTTTTTGTACCCAAGTTCACTTAACCACTGAGCCACATCCCTAGCCCTTTTTATTTTTTATTTTGAAACAGGGTCTCACTAAGCGTAAAGTTGCTAAATGAGGCTGGCTTTAAACTTGCAATCCTCTGGCTTCAGCATCCTGAGTCACTTGGATTGCAAGAATTTGTTGCCACACCCAGCACCTTCCTATATTCTCAACTAAAATAAAATGCTGATTGGCACTTTCAGAAGCAAAGACAAGCAATTAATGTGAATTTTATCCAGATTCAATATCCTGAATCCTCAACCTTTTTTAAAATGGGTGCCAACTCAATATGTTAAAAAAAATTTGAAGGTAGTAATTATAGTATCAACATCTTTCCCAAGTCTTGTCAGATATTTTTGCTTCCCTAATTAGTCCCATGATTAACTATCATGTGATATTTGTATCAATACTCAATCCTCCCAGGGATAAGAGTGATTAAGGAGAAGATCAAAAGATCAATATTGAGTTCTGTGACCCATATCTCCCTATTAGCTCTGCTAGCTGAGGTCCATTTAGTGTACCACTAGAGCACATTACCTCAAAATGACAGCTTTCTGTGCTGTACAAGAAGTTCAACATTTCTCAATTCATGAAGTTTATACCCAGAAAGGGTGATATATGTGCATAAATAATATGAGTGCTTTGATGGCCTCACTTTTAAGAGGCAGACATGCTATGGAGATG
Source organism: Marmota flaviventris (assembly GCF_047511675.1). Taxonomy (NCBI): domain Eukaryota; kingdom Metazoa; phylum Chordata; class Mammalia; order Rodentia; family Sciuridae; genus Marmota; species Marmota flaviventris. Next base: position 99,091,704 of record NC_092502.1, read on the forward strand.
ATAAATGAGAATCATCTCTTCTCCCAACTTCAGATAATCCTCAAATAATGTCGTTCCTTCAAGTGGAAAGAATGTGTTTAGATACAGCCGAGTGGCCTAAGTGACTTGAGGATATGCCACCGAGTGAGGGCTTGGCTTGCTTATAGAAAAGGCCTAAAGGATTTCCTATCTTCCTATTTTTGAAGAGTGAGGGATTTCCTGGAGAGCAGAGTCAAGTAATTTTAGGACCTTTGAGCAACTTCTGAACAGTGAAACAGAGCTATATGAAAATGATGTAATTCTAGTAATTTAGGTCTCTAAATTTTTCCTTAAAAAATACAGCAAATAAACAAAAACCTATCACAGGACAGCCCTTTCATTACCCTCTTCACTTAGCATTCTAACATTTTCAAATCCCTTGCTGGATGGATAGGTGATAGATAGATGATAGATAACAGATACACAGATAACCACATATTCTAATATGGGCAAAATGCTTTGTTTAGAATAAAGGATGTAAAAGTAAGCAAAAGCTTTAACTAAAGTCAAACAAAGGCCTCTTTAAGCTCCTAGAAGTTTATCTACTAAACTTTACAAACACTAATTTATCTTTAATCAAGCCCCTTGCTTTGTTCAAAGTTGGCAGTAGTTTTTGGTCATGTCTTCCACCCAGCCTCTCCAACAGGGTATTCAGATGGTTCACTAACTGACCTACACTGCCCCCTTCTTCAGTTCTCTCTTGTCATTCTCTGAGTCTGTGCACTGGAGCCCAGCAGCCCATATCCCTATCTCTGTGTCTCGCGCCCCTCTGCCACCTGCACACCCCACTCTCACTCTAGGCTTGTCAGGAAATCAGTGCTTCACAAGCACTGGATGGTCAAGTTCATCCGCTTTGAACTTGACCATCCAGTTATGAAACCCTAGACATTCTATGTATCTTTTCTAAAACTTCTCAGCCCCACGTGACTATATCTTTGATGTGTATGCCATGAGATTTATTTCATGTGGTTTCTGACTTATACATTTCCTAGGTGTTTCATTTATTGCTCACCTTCCTCAGTTCCATTTGCCAAAATTGAAGTGAATGGTCCTTTAAATACATAATGTTCTCCATACTTTACTCACTTAGCCCCTCTTTTGAGAGTTGCATTGTAAGAATGGCTGCATAGGTATTTATCATCAAGAATGAAAAAGTCCACATTCTGCTGGATCAATACTTTCTTTGAAAGATCTGTATCTTGGACTGAAGGACTGTTGTTCTTTGGCTGCAACTACAGCTCAAAGTCTGAGATACAATTAACAAAATCTTACCAAAAACTCAAACAGTAAAGATTTTTGTGGTTATAAAAATCTACTTAATTTGAAGGTGCAAGCACAGTCTCAATACTTTTTTTAATCATTTATTTTCTTTTCAAATCCACATAGACATATCAAGACAGTAATCACTACACTTCTCAAATGTAAATATAAATTGCACAAACTCACTTTGGTAGTATAGCCAAAAGAATCCTTAAGCCATAAGAATCCTTAAGCCATAAGCATATTTCCTTTTAATTCCGATGTTTGCAGACAGAAGTAGATAGGAGTACAACAAAGTGAGGTATATAGTTCCAAGCAATTAAAAATGTACTTCCCATCCTTCACTACTAATTTTGATTCGACTATCATTATTCCTGAATCTTAAAAACATAGATTTCAATGATATTCAATTTTATTTTCTTCCTTATTTACAGAAGCCAATATTCCTTAACATCTGTAAAAAAACAATACACTCCTCCAGATCTGAGCAAAGACCACCATTTCACTCAGGGAACACTGAGTCAGATAAATACTTTCCTCTCCAAATTGGTGGCATATAAGTATATATACCGACAAAGGCTGAAAACAGCCTCCTCCCAGGGCCCTTCCCTTTTAACTGGCCTCTGAAGTTCAGAAAGCCTTTGTTAAGAGTTGTGTTCATCACTCACTGTTCATCAAAATCATGTGGGATCAATTTTTAAAATACAAATATCTAACAAAAAAAAATTAAAGTAAAAAAGGAAACAAAATACAAATGTCTTAGCTCCACCATTAGAAATTCAGATTCCAAGTGTCTAGTGGGAGAGGGCTGTGGTTATTTTTATTTGGAGGCTCCTTGATAATCATGATACATAACCAGGTTTAAGAAGCAGTGTGGGCAATATTTAAGCACTGGGTGATTTCCCATCACTCCTCAAACATCCCACGAAGTGGCATCATGAGTGGTCAGCAGCTGGTGCCTGGCTGGCCTGTCCCTGGGCCCTCCAGGAAAACTAAATGGATGCTACAGGAGCAGGTGAGCACCCTGAGTTGCTTGTGAGATCATTTATGAAACTTTACCTGCCAAAGATGCTTCTTATCTTAACTTATTTCATATTAGTCTCTAAAATTCTGTTCAGAGCAAGCATTGGCCCTTACTACATACTCTCTTGCTTACTAATTACTTTAAGTTGCCTTCCCAATTAAGTTATAAATTGTTATTTTCCTTTCCCCAGTTACATAATGTGTTGATCAAATGCCTGTATTTCAACAAACTTCTAAAACATGTTCTAGGGGTGAGCATTCGAAGATAGGCTGAGAATTTTTATCTTTGGATAGTAAAGTAGGTTCCCAATAAAGTAGAAGAAGTAGATTTCCAATAGGGAAATGACGACTGTATTCTATTCCAGCATATTCTCCAGAATTATACATTATTATATTACTTTTCCCTTTCTCATCTCAGAAAAACTAAACAGTTCACAGCATAAGGACAAATAAACTGAACTGCTCTCATGAGAATCAAGAAAACTGTGCTATAAGGTGAAAAGATGAAGTCATTAAAAGCCAGTCAAGGTGTTTACTGCCACTGATTGTACTGTACGTCTGTGCAAACAAGTTGGGCATATCACAGTGATATAGTACTTCAATTAAACTTTACCCTTCACACCAGAGATTATTTCTGAGTTAAAAATCTCCAGTTTAGACTTTATTTATGGAGAAAGACTGTATAAATTACCCTAAACATTCTAGCAAGTATTTAGAAGGTTCTCCATAATTCATTTTCCTCTAAATTATCAATTCACTGTTTTTAAGAATATTATATCCTTTATTTTCTTGCCAATAGATGTTTCTCCCTCATGACTCATACTAAAAAATAAAATGGGCACTCTCTAAGGAACAGCACTTTAATGCAATTAAATAGGTTCTCCGTTGTCCATTTGATGCTCTAGTTTAAAAATTTCATAATTTCTATCATCTCTATTATGCTGTAAAAAAATCAAAACACTTAGATGCACATGAAAAAACATACACCAGTTTTCACTAAAACACCTCTACCCTTGCTAATTATGTCCTAATCCTGGAATTGATTTCTTCACAACCAACTGTTTTTTGTATATGAAGAACTAGTCTCACTGAGGACTAATGCTATACATATTCTAAACTGATAAAAATAGGCAACATCTTCTTAAAAACATAAAATTTTCAGCTTCACCTCATTAAAATGCAACCTCAGAGAGTGTTCTTTTTTTCCTTTCTTTTTATTACTATCGCTCCTCTCACCACGCACATCTCTCCAGCTACACCCCTCCCCCAAAAAAGTTCTGAACACTGTCTGGACCTGTGAATACATTTTTTATTCATTGCACAAATGAATGATCTAAGAGCTTTTAAGAAAGAAGAATGTAATCCCTGTGTAGAGAACTGGGGGTTTCCTTGGCAACAACAAAAAGACAGCAGGGAATGGCCATGCTGTCTGTGAATAAGCAAGAAGAGGCCAGTCCCAACACCTGGACACACTTGTAAAGAATTGTGGTTTAAAAAAAAATCTCTTTTTTTTTTCTGACAAAAAGTTAAATTGGTTGTTGGTTGAAATCCTAAGCCCAATTTTCACACACATCAAAAAAAAAAAAAACCCATAAAACTAATGAATTCTACTCTGAGGTACAACAGAATCAATGCTATATTGAAGTTTCAATAAAGGCTGTAGCTGCTTCTGATTTGTACAAAGCAGCATAACCCTAAACTAACATAACCACAAAGGATTAAAACTTTAACATGCTCTTTCAGTCAAGCAGATACCAAGTACAATTATACTGGGCTCCTTGAGACATAAATCATCTTGAATTTTGAGATGGTTTAACTTTTAGCTACTTAGTACAAAATAATCTATATTTCCTACATTTAGAAGTTTGGAGAAACAATAATTTCTGGAGTTGAGAGAGAAGTTCACTTGTGCTAAGCAGTTCCCTTGTGCCAAGCACCATGCTTCCTGCCTTCTTCACTTAAGGAATACTACATGTGAGACACGCCTACCCCAGCAGTTGGCCTGTGGAAATCCTGTACTTGAAGCAATCTTGTGAGGGTGTGGTATTATGATACAGATAAGACCTACAGAGGGTGAGCAATTTATCAAGACCAAATAGATCCTAAATGATAGTGTTGACCATGAATCTAAGTCTCTTTCCAAAGGCTCTACTACATCAATTACCTTTTTCCTGTACCCTATAGAATAATTGACTATTCATTCAGAATAATATGGTGTGTACTTCAAAAACTCCAATTCTAGTGTAGTTGGTACATTGTGATTACTTAGCTGTTTAATAAATTATAAAATATATGTATGTATGATATATATGTATACATATGCTTAGGCATATTAGACAGATGTACGAATATACCAATATACAATTTCAGTTTCATAACCCCTGTGATTTGGAAAGAACGTGGGTCAAACTTCAGAAAATATTCTATATAAAACTAGTTATTACATACATCTTCTAGTAAAAACATTCTGGCAGGAAAATTAATACATTTCTGGATCTACATTGCACATAAGCAAATGAAAGACTGACTCCACATTCTGCAACTTAGAGTACCTGTTCTGTGATTCTGCTGATTCAACTTGAATTTAGAGATCACATACCTTTAAGTCACCTTTAAGTATGCAGACACTCTTTAAAAGTACTTTTATGCCATTTAAGTTTGCAAGTGTGTAGTACTAAGCCATGATACCTTGTGGGAATATATTTTAAAAGCTAAACACACTTACAGAAGATGCTATCTTTATAAAAATGTAATAATTGTTGAAACACACAAAAGTGTAATAACACTCCTTCCTGGGAAACCTGGCTGAATATCTCTGGTTTCAATGTGTAGATTTTTGGGTTAATCCTAAGAAGGCATTCTGTTTCTGAAGCTGGCCATGCCTTCTCTGATCATTACTCTATTTTTAAAAATGGGTAGTTACACTTGGTGTTTCTTAGCCCTACTGGGGAGTCTTGATTAGGAAGCAACTGGCAAATAACTGGATTCCAATAATTTGGTTTTAATCTACCACTCGATCAGGATTGGCTTAATTGTCTTCTTCTTTTGAAATATTCCTTAACTTCTTGTCTGATTCCTTCCTTTGATGACCTCTTCTGTCACTTATAGTCTGTCATACCATACTATGTAGTGTGTAATTATATGTTTCTATACTACAATTATATTTGATTATGTTAATATTTTCCCCAATATGCACTGAAAGGCTTGGCAACAGAGTCTATGGTTTATTTTTTTTTCTCCCTCTACCCTTTAATATCTGAAAAAGGACCAGGCATGTTGTAGCTTTACCTAAAGATGATTCTTGACTGACTATACTCTGCTTAAAGATGATGAATTCATCTTTCTCAATATAGCTGCTAATAATAGTTATGTGGTTATTTTTCTTTGGATAACACTTCTTCCTTGGTGGTAGTTTTAGTACTGGTAAGTTGTAATTGCCAATGCTAATTTCAGAAAGTATTCATTTTATGAAGGAGACATCAAAGTGTCTTTTGGCTTTCTAGACAATACCTCCTTTGTTATTAAACCTCAACCTTTAAAGAAAACACTTTGAATTGTTTAAAGGTTTTCCTCAAGATTAGTAAGTTAAAAAAATACACAGTGCAGTTTGAAAAATGAAATTCTCTGTGTACATTTCTGTATGTGTAGGTATGTGTTACATATACAAAATAATTCATTTACAAGGATTATCTATAGTACAGTGTTAACATCACTAATAATTTAGAAACAGGTCAATTTTTCCCCATCACACTATTGGAAATAAGGGAAGATAAAAGTTCTCTTCCCTTTTCATTATTTGAATAATTGAAGAAGAACTCTATCCTTTTCTAGACTGTGGGTAGTCAATGAGCAATGGGATAAGACATCCTAATGCCCTGTAGAGGGAAAAAAAAAATGTGCTTCTCTAGTAGTAACCACAAGTGTAGCTCAGCAAAGGCAGCCACCTATGTATGCAGTGCAGACACCAACTCATCTTCTTTTGCGGATGGAATCTGAAATTCTGCAGGAAAGAAGCAGCCAAGAACTGCAGAATCAAATAGCACCATGCTATCAAATAGCACCATGCTATTCTCTTGCCATTGAAGGTATCTTCCCATAGTAACATTAACCAAATCTAAGATATATACTCTTTTTTTTTCAGCTGTCAGTAGACCTTTTTTTTCTTTTTTTTTCAGTAGACCTTTTAATTTTGTACTTATTTATATGCGGTGCTGAGAATCAAACCCACTCCCTCACACATGCTAGGCAAGTGCTCTGCAACTAAGCCATAACCCCAGTCCTAAATTATATACTCTCAACAAACCAAAAGAATGCCACTGAGAAATTAGTCTTTCCAGTGTCTATGCTCTTTTAGGAATTGATGGATAGGGAAGTACCTGATTTTTAAAAGTTATATGAGGTTATCTTGCATAAACATAACTGTCTAAAAAGCAATGACTATGCAATCAATAATATAAATATTGGTATTTGACCAGATATCTCTTGTTCTCAGAGCCAATATTCCTTATTCTTATCCTCTCCACAACATCACAGTATTCAGAAAATAATTATTGAGCTTTATTTATATCTCTCAGCTTTATTGATAAAAAAATTAATCAGATGGGAGTTAATGCTGAATTTTATAAACAATAATATATAATAATTCTCCATTAGGAAATTGAGCAAATTGAACTCTAATTTTGATGCCCAAAATTCTTCCTCAGAATCTAATTAACCTGTAATAGCATTATATTAGTAATTTTATCAGTACTTTAATTTTTATATCACTTTAGTTTAATTTTGGCTTTATGTCTGCCTTATATTTATATTTGTGTAGAAATAATAAAACCAATAAAAAGAAAATATAACAAGACAATATCAAGAAGGCCTGACACATAGTAGCATATATGAACTCGTTCATATAAAAAAACTAAGAACTGCCTATTTTGAGGTTATAACTAATTATTTGTCTAATAATATTGGTATTTAAAGTCCAGATTTCCAAATTATTCTCTAACTTAAAGATACCAGTATATCAGTTTTTTAAAAAAACTTATAGTTCTATTACATTAACTTGTAACATTTCAAATGATTTAGTATAGTGCTTTTAAAAAAATTCTAGAATTGAAACTCTTCCTACACCTTCAAACTCTGTAGCCTTTATATGTATTCACAAAGAAAACCTTTCAACAATTTTTCAAAATGCAGGTGTGCAAATTACTCCTGAAATAGACAGGAGTCAAGTGTTCAGTATCCCCTGAACCACTGTTAAACACACCCCATAGCATTTTTCAGCTCATAAAACTTTAATGAGCTGAAAAGTTCCTTCAGATTTTTTTAACTGCTAACCAGTTGCCCTCCAGCCACAGCACCCTTAAGTTGCTATTAAGATCCACTTGAGCAAATATAACATAAGCATGTCCTGAGTAGCATGTTTTATTTCATAGCATTAAAAAAAAGAAATCGAGATTTATATGACTTGCTGAGTGCAGCAAAAATTATGAATGCCTTGGTATAATGTAGCATGGGTGGTATTTTTGCTTATTTAGATACAAAGCATATGTAAAGGTCAATTCTATTCAGAGGAATAGATTTATACAAGTTTATACATGCACCAAGGATTTTCCAGTCTGGAAAAATGGGACTTGGTACATAAAAAGGTTAGTTTTCCAGGCATATCTGCACTTTCCCTTATTAATGTATGCACCTGCCTTAGAACTCATTAATTGAACATGTGCTTTAGGGTTTTCCCTTGCCAAAGTTCAAAATGATGGAAAATTGAATTTCTTATTGGAAACAAATAATATTAGTGTAAGTAAGCAGTTGGGCCTAAGTAAATAAATCTCATTGTTTTATAAAGACAATAAACAATGGTTTTATTATTAAGGACAGCATATATAGAACACACAAAACTAGAGATGATAAATAGATTGCTCAATAGATAACATACCTCCACACACACACACACTCTTACACATGCACTGAAACCCCACCTGATGGAGGCATACAAATATTCCACAGTTTTCTGACCAATTATAAATCAACATAAAACAAAATTAGCTGGAAGAGGAGCAGAGCTCCACATTTTAAAAGTGGGAGGGGAAAAAACACCTATTCATATCTCCCAGGTCTGTATGAATTTATATCAATAACTCACATAAAACTATACCCTTAGGGGCTGGGGTTGTGGCTCAGTGGAAAGCACTCGCCTAGCACATGCAAGTCCCTGGGTTCAATCCTCAGCACCACATAAAAATAAATAAAACAAAGGTATTGTGTCCAACTACAACTAAAAATAAAAATATTAAAAAAAAACTAGACCCTTAGTATAAATTGCTTCAGGCTGGGTTATTCAGATTCTCTGTTTTGAATAACCACTTATAAACTTAAGTGTTTTGTTTTTGTTTTCCTAATGACTGCCAACTCTCCTCGGGTAATCTAAGGTGCTATGTATCCTCAACTTAGCTTGTTCCATTTTGTAATTTGATTGTCCTAACAATGTACAATCTCCCATTTAAAAGAATTGGTAGATGAAGAACATTTGTACTGCATTTTATGTTATTCAATTCAACTCAATATTTACATTAACAGAGTAATATAAATTGAGGAAAACCTCTATAGAATAAGTTGCTCAAGTACTTTTCCAAATTCTCCAATTATGTATTGGCAGTAATTTCCTCCTTGTTTCTCTTCACTTCCCCCCAGCCCCATGGTTACATCTTTCTCTCTCTTTTCTAATCCTTCTAACAGTAATCATCATTCCTATTTCTTGGTAACTTCTCTTTTCTACTCAGCTCTGAGAGACAGAAAAGGAATGTAGAAGAAAGGAAATATGTAATTGTTTCCAAGAAATAGCACCATTAACAAGGAAAGCATGCCTCTTTAAACTGCAGAGAAGTGGAGATTAAGTTCAGCGCTGGGGGATATGTTCTCTTATCAACTATTCATTGCCATGCAAACAGTTTACACTGAAAAAATTCTGGATATACAAAGTCTATAGAAACCATGAATTTCCATATTTCCAACTGGATGCTAACTGACCTGAAAATAGAGCTACCAGCCTGCTTCCCACAGGTGTGCTCCTGAGCACTCTAGAGAAAGCATCACTCTTCAGAAAAATGAGACCCAAAGGGAGTATTCCAACAGTAAGAAACCCCACCAAAATGATATCCTTGCAGTCTGGCTTCTCAAAGCCAGGTCAAGGAAAAATGAATGCTTATTCATTTAATTCTTAAATTAAAATTAGAAAAGAACAATTTCCTAAAATCAGTGATCTTAGCTTTTAAAATGAAAAGAGACAAGCTTGAATTCATCTATTGATGGACCCATCATCAAAGCCGATGATTCACTGGTGCATATGCTACGCATTTTCAACTCAACTTACCAAATTTAAAAGAATTAAGCAATTAAAGAATTAGGCAAGAATAAGTCACTTTTGATAATGACAATTGCAAGTATTAATCAGTATAAAGAAACAGCATTTAAGAATTCTGTCAGAGGGCTAAAATATTTGAGTTGGAATAGAAGGCATTGCAAACATTCCTAGAGAAAAAAAGTTAAATAATAAAATAAACAATATTACAGCCTAGTGTTTGCAAACAAAGGTCTGCTTACATATCCATCTTCTGAAATTCCATTAGATACAAAGAATTATAATAACACCTAGAAATGAGCTAGATTGCATTCCTAATAGTGCCGCATTGAGGTACTAAAAACAACATATCAAGGTACTAAAAACAATAGGTTAAAAATACGTTGAATTTGCATGAAAATATATTTAAACTAGAGACGTATTACCCACCTACAAGTTGCATAATAAACCTGCAAAATCATGGGGAAAAAAATCAAAGCAAATGGTTAGGTGTCTTTCTGTCAACAGTAGGGATATGCAAAAATGTTTTAGCTGTCCACATTGTAAGTACCAAGGGTTAATAGTTACAGACCAATGGAATGTTAACACAGTCTAGTGCTACACTTGAGTAGTAATGTATGGAAAGACACTGAAATTAAAACATTTTGTTCTGCATGTTCTGAAGTGATGTAACGGTGATGATTTGGTTATATTAGATGGTAAAGCAGGGCTTCTTATGACTTTAATAAAACAAAATCGTATCTAACATTCTTCCAAATTGTTTAACATATTCTTCCAATTCTTGTACAAATATATGAAGCTAATACATTTTTTTTCACACTCCAGTTATCTTCTAATGGCAGCATTTGGTATGTTGATTAATTTTTTCCAAAAAGTAACTTTCAATATAAAATGCTGATTGCCTTGAAAGGCATGTCTAGAAAGCAAAGACTTACCTGTCTTGTTTTCTCTGACCTCAATAATATAAACATTTACATCAGGGTGGAATTTTGTCCCCTCCGGGGGTTGTGGAGTGGAAAATGCCTGAGGTCTGAAGGCCTCTTTGCCTTCCACAGTGGGTGGTCTTGTTGGCTGTGTAGCAGAAATACTTGACGTGGTGAAATACTCTCTATCAATATCAGTTTCTGTTTCCTTAGTTACAATATCAACAAGGGTGGTGGGAGGAACATGAGATGTTGATTGTGCAATGAGTACCATGTCTCGTGTTGTTTTTTCGCCAAGGTCCTTGTCAATGAGAAGTGGTTTTTCAGTGAATGCTGTAGATGGCTTGAATGCTGGGATTGTGTGGAGTCTGTCTACTGGGCTGAAGGCAATGGGGATGTCACTTGGAATCGTAGCTTTGACTGTTGGAAATTCTGCAAGATCTGTGGCTTTGGGCTTTTCAAATAACCCTGAGCCTATATCAATATAATCTAGAGAGGTTTTCTCTCTTTTCTCAGTAGTGGCTTCCTCTACAAACTGGGTAACACGGGTGCTCAGAGGACTCAAAGGTGACGCAAATTCTGTTGTACTACTACCTTCTGCTTCATATTTTTCTTCAGGTTCTGGAGTTAAAAATACTTTGGGCCTGACACTTGGTATTAGTTTTACCATTTCATCTGTTTCTGCTTTGTGCTCAGTTACAGCACCAGGTGGATAAGACTCAATTTTTCCAAATGGGGTTGTTTCTAAAATCGGGACTCTCGTAAAACCTGTTCCTAATATATCTTCAGAGACTGTAAATGCTGATCCGTCACCCTCTTCATCCAATGATGTGGTTGCCTCCTTGGGTGGGCCCACTGTAGAACTCAGAGCAGGAACTGGTTTCCCTGAAGTTGGTTCATCCCAAGGGAATTCTTCCTGACTTGTTCCCTGTGAGATTTCTGTTGTTCTCAGAGTTTCAGGAGACACAGTTGCTTCTGTGTGAATATGTTCAATGACACGTATGTCTTGAGAGGGCTCCCCTAGAACTTCACCTTCTGATGTAACAGGAGGTATTAACACACCCCATTCTGTCTTGGGAATTACAGAGAGAGGAATGGTATAGGACATGTCTACATACGTAGTAGGCTCCTGGGTGCTACTATAATTAACAAATGTTACTCCTTCCACATCTGAAGTGTATGCAAAGGGAGAGACAGTAGGTTCTGGCTTAGAGATGTCTATATCTTCTTCTTCGTCCATGGCACTTCCTTCTGTGGTTGCATGAACTTGTTCTCCTGTGCTTGTGGTAGGTGGAACTCTTTCTTCAGTGGTTGAAGGTCTAGAAGTTGACTTTTCTGCTATACTAATAGATGTAGTTGGCTGAAATTTAACTGTGAATTTCCCATGATCTGTGAACTTTTCTAATGGCTTTTGAGCACTATCTGGAATAAGAGTAAATTCATCTCCTCCATCTTGAGTAAAGCTTGGGATTTCTTGATCCTTTCCATTTGCTCCCATAGTGGTGAGTAAGACAGGAGGAAATTCTGGAGAGTGTGCATGTTCTGTGGACTCTAAAGGCTTTGATGTTGCATTGTCTTCATCCCATGACCACTTTGATACAGTGACCACCTCCACACTTAAAGTACTGTGGGTTGAATGCACTGTGGTAATATCTTCCTCATACTTGGCAGTACCTTGATAGCCATCTGTTCCTAATCCAACCAGAGCTGTTACACTGTCTTCCTCAACATCTTTTGCTTCTGTTGGCTTCACAGTTGGCTTCATTGTCATCCATGATGGGGAATCAAAAGATGTAGTCATTTCCATAGTAGATTGTGTAAAATGAATTTGATCTGAAGGAGAGATAGAGAGCTTCATTTCAGAGAAGTCTTCTTCCTCTGTTTTACCTATAAATGGATCTTTGGTGAACTTTTCCTGTATTCCAACATCTGTATGAGGACCCGTTCCCACCTCTGGCCTTGGTGTTTCTGTTCTTTCTCTTCCTTGTGTCATTTCTGTTTGTGGTGAGGGGTAAATAACTGTAGATATTCCCTCTACTAATATTTTATCACCAGAATAAGGGAACAATTCTACTTCTGTAATGTGCTGTGATGGGAAAGGTGTAGTAGACAAAGATGGGCTAAATATATCTTCAGTTATCCTACCATTTGTTTGTTTCTCTTCCCAGCTGTCTATCAAAGATCCATCGTTGTCAGGCATCGTTATGGGGGAAACAGTTGTGGATGCTGAGATTGACTCCAAGTCCTCTAACTGAGAGTGGGTGGTGTCTTCTGAAGTCTTTGATACTGTAATGACTTCGGGTACTTGGCTAAGGACCAAGGTACCCTGATCAGATCTAGCTGTAAGTGTTCTGTCTTCACTATCTTCTTTTCCCAGGGTGAATTCAGAGTGACTTGTGCTCACCAAATCAGGAGTGGTGCTTACTGTTTTCTCTTCAGTTTTGGATTCTGAGGTCATTTCTGTGGATACAAATGGTGTTTTGGTTACAAATGATTCCTTGGAAGGAGTGTGCTTTGAGATTTCCATAGATGTTACTAAAGGACCCACTTCTATTTGCTCAATCTGTGTTACTGATTCTTTTGTTTCTGTATCTTCCATGATACCATCCCAAGAATCAGTAGCATGCTGGGAGATAACAGTTGTACTTTGGAGCATTCCTTCCTTAATTTCAGATATGTCTGGCTTTTCAAGCGGTCCTGAAGCAGAAGGTGAGTAGTAGTCCATATCCCAAGGCTTCTCAGAACTCCCAACAGACGTGTGTGACACAGTGGCTAATCTGTCTGTGATCGCCTGAGATTGGGTGGTGGCTTTCTGTTCAAAATTGACCATATTTCCTATAGGAGGGAACTTTTTTGTAATGATAGGTAATGTGGTGACTAAAGGGATGATTGGTGTAGTTCTGTCGAGTACCATTTGTGGTTCTTTGGATAAACTGGGTGATGTAGTTTCTGCGAGGATGTTCAATTCGATGGTTGTAGACTCTGTTATATTCTGTTTAGCTAGAAAAATAATTTCAAAGAGTTGATTAGACAAGTCACTAAAAATTAAAAAAAAATGCTGTATGTCCAGTGTTTGTTAAATGCTGCTGTGTTATTTTCAGGTGAACCCAAAGTATTTAGTGATGGAAAGGAGTCTAAAATTTGTACTTAACCCAAAGAGAGATAATTGAACAGTTACTGAAATTCGTAAGTTGTTTTATGTTATAAGGGAATGAATTTTTGCCCACAGGTATGAATGCATGTTCTCAATTAAGGAAACTGAACACTATATAGTTTCAACATATAGAGAAGTCCAAAAAAGTGGAAATGCAGATTCTGGAGGCACAGGAGCTTATTTATCATAACCAACAGCAGCACCTTGACACCTAGTGGGAAAACTTGGCACTATTATTCTGGAAGCTACTGTGCCCTGCCACTAGCTCTCTCCACACCCTCCCTCCTTCTCAAACTGTACAGCGTCTCAGGGGAGAGGGAGTGTCACAGACTGCAAAACAACAAAAAACCCACATCAAATGCAACTGAGTTACAAACCATTACATTGTCCATCATGTGGAGACTTTCATAAAAACAGGATATTAAACTTTTTTATACCAATCTTCACTTGATTCCAGGTGTTGGACATTTGTCTTCATCTTCCTTTCAACTCTGTAGATTTGTTTCTAATAAGTTATACAATGCGTCTGGCAGAGGCTGGTTGGCATGTGTTGTTCTACATTGTGTTCTATGTTCTATACACTGTGTTTGACCTTCTTCAGGGTCTTGGTCCTACTCTTAGTTTAACATAAAACACAAACTTACAGGAAGTACAGTGCGTACATGATATGTTTTATGTCCACAATTACAAGTCACTGGATCTACCCTGAGCATCAGGAAAAGGGTAGAGCCGGGCAATATAAAGGAATGTATCATCATCAAAAGCCATGTTATAATGTCTCCAGATTGACAGAGAATGGCTGGGCTCTATTAAAGAAATTTAAATAGTGCACTAAAATGACTACTATAAATAAAATTCCTTCTTGACACAGGGAAACTGCAGCAGCCTAGCATATAGATATTGTGCTTTTTAAGAAATTAGTATTTTTGAAAATCAAAATTAGTTGCCACTGAACTCAGATAGGAAGCATTCTAAGGAAACTCATAATTCTTGTTTTGTTACATCCTGTAGGACTTACAGCTGGTTGTACAGGTAATGCACATTCTCTCTGATAATAGCTGTAATATCTGCAGAATCTATAATATCTGGTACCTTCTTTTTAATAATCCCCTTACAGGACCTCTTGAGAAACAAAATTAGGTACTTTTTGGCTCCATCTTCTCTGTCAAAACTTAATGATAAAATGATGTGATTTTATAGTAATCAGAATAGCGCAGTAATAGGTTCCTTACTTTTTGTCTGGCACATGCTGTTACTAGCTATCATCATGTCTTAAACCATTTTAGAGCCCAGAATAATCAATTTTATAAGGAAAACTTGGTGACCATTTACATTGTTGTGCATGTAAATGTTCTTTAAATCCTGTCACTATTTATCCTCTTTTATTAAAACAAAATTAAACAAAACAAAACAAAAAAGAACTGAAGTCTTTTTAAAAAAAAAAGTTAAATAATCTTTTTTTCTCCCCGTTTTTTAGGAAAAACTCTTTCTGCCTTCATTTCCTGAAAAAAAGTATTGGTCTACTTTGATTGACAAGAACAACTTAAAGACCCAAAATGTGGTTGGCTATTTTTCTTTTAATTCAATTCTCTATCCTCTGAAATTTCATAACCGTTACCTCATTTACTGCCAAATATCATGTTTGTCTTATAATAGCATTCTTTGGGGAAATAGTAAAAAATATGTACAGAGAAAGTTCCCATGGAAACATAATATAACCTTTTACAAAACTACATATTAGAGAAAATCTAATCATATTATTATTAATAACAACAAAAAAGCTAATTTTACCTTTTCCCTCTGAGTATTTCCATGGCTGATGAAATTAACTTAAAAGAAGGTGATATTGCTTTGGGGCCAAAGAAAAGCCTTGTGAATTGGGTCTTCCTACATTCCAACCCACGCTCTCTGCTAGCAACTCTCTATAATGCTGTGAAAATATTTTCATAGTATTTTTTAAATGGACTCAGTTTTAAAAACTAAATAAACATATATCATTGTTAATTATTACGTTACAGCTTGCTATTGCTGTCTTTTAGCCTTGTCATATAGCAAAGTGTTAGCAATACATCTCTGCCTTACAAAGCCAGGATTTAGGTGATTTTGTTTTTAGAAAAAAAAAAAAAAGGATTTTGACAATTTTAGAACCCCATTTAAGAAAGTCTGCTTACAATTACGTTAATTAATTATATAACCCAGAATGAAAAACCTCAGACTTCCTTTTGGGGTTGGGTGGCTTTTTCGTCAACTTAACAGCTGACTTCCATCATAGCTCAGTGTATCTGGTCATCTGTGCCATTTGTTGCGGCCATTCCAAAAAAGGAAATAATTTTCTGAGTATACAAATACCTACAAAGAGATGTCTTAAGAAAAAATATCACTGTGTTGCTGATGACTTATGAAGATGAAAACACAACTCTAGAGTACTCTAAAAGTGTCCCCCCCTCCCAGAAGGTACATTCACATGGAGACATTTTGGTCTTGGAAAACTACCAGTGTTCCGTCAACTTCATTATTGAGGAAGCCAACAAAAACCAGCATATTTCTGTTCCCACAAAAGTTCCCTTCCAACCTTTGCAGCTGTCTGCCCCACAGATGTTTTACATCACAGTACTTATGGTATTTTATGTCCTATGGACTATCTTCTCTGTGCTTCTGTTGCAAGACATGAGGCAGATTTTCCTAATAAAATATAAAACCCCTATTAGCAGCATGATAGTTGATTTAACTCATACCCCACACTATCTACATTATGGAGAAATTTTAAATTGGTTCTTCTATTAAATTTGATACATATAATATATATAAACATGGGAAGAGGTCACAGATGGAGGGGATATTCAATAGGTTGACCCTGGGTTCACAGTTGAGGAAAGTCGTAAAGTCAAAACAATGAAATTAGAGTTTGAAATATCTGTTAAAAGTTTCATGAGTGATTGAATCCTGATTCAAATCTAATAGACAGGAATCATTTTTGAAATACAAATTAGAGAAGGATTACCATTAGCACCATAGGGCCAATTATGATTTAGTTTAGGTCACAAAAAAAAAAATAGTGATGTGACCACAGGTTGGAAGGGCAAGTCAATTTTAAATGTAAACATATATAGACTAGTATATAAAGTGGCAGGAACTAATTTAGTCTGCTCTAGACCACTATTTCTAATTCCAAACTTAACCAAACAGAGGGATGTGAAAAGCAATGAAGGATCAAAACAAAATTATATGATGATTAGGGGTTTAGAAATTTAGATTTTGAAACAGGGAAATTATTACAATTAGAGAAGATGCTGAGGGACAATTAAACAATTGTGTTCAATAGAAATGACTGTTATTTAGATACTGGTCTCCAACTTAAAAGGGAAATATGGATTCAAACTCTTAGATAATTAGAAATAATGTTCAAACTCTTAGATAATTATAAAAACTATCTGAGGGTAATGGTCATTGAATCTTAGAACAGCTTTTCTAGGAATCACACCCTTCTCCCTCTCTTGGAGATCTTAATAATATGCAATGTAGATTTTCATTAGTTTTAAATGGTTTTGATTCATTCAAATTTGGGGATATATGGAGTGAACTCTCAAAGCCCTTTGTATTACTTTCTGAATTTCACAGAACATGTTTAATTCTGAGATCAAAGAAAAATTAAAAAGTTCACAGTCTAGTTTAATTATGAAGGGGAACTAGGAAAACTTTACTTCACCAAGACATTCATTCACCTGTTGTTCAAATTTATTTGACCAGAATAGATTCTAACTGTATTTATTATCAGTTATTGTAAGGGTACTATTCTGACTTATAAGGAAAAAGAGAATTACAGTAAAATAATATTAAGGATGTTTACTCACATGGTTTAAAAAAACAATTTCCATGTTTGATAAAAGCAAATGAGAAAACTATGGGCATATAGAAAATTCTACTACTTAACCAGCCAGCCGTACATCACTGGAAATCATTATTTGGACTATAGCTAGTCCATGACTCCTGCAAATGTTCCCCTACATAATTTAGTCACTACTGGACTATGTGGGAAAAAGGGACATTGATCAACTTGAGAATGTTTCTCAAAGTCTTTAAAAATATATAATATCCTTAAATAATGTGTTAGAAGTTTGAAGAAGCTATGGATACTGTGTGTAGCTTAAGGAAGGCTTTTCTGTTATAACTGAACTTTCTTAACCTCTTACATGCTGAATGAATTCTGAATGTGCTTAGGTCTTGGGCAAGGAGGAAATAAACAAGGATCTGGACTCCAGTCTAGGGAGAAAAGAACCCAGTTATGAACCCATTCTATTTATAAGTTATATACATTTAAATGAATTAGAAAATCATAGAACTAAACCTTCAAACATATTTCCTATTGTATGTAGATTTTTGGTAGGTGATTAATCTATTTAAATCTAAGTATCTCATTATTTATTTTATACACTCATGTGAATTTTTCATTTAGATAAATAATTTAAAACTCAGGAGGATGAATTCCTTGCTAGTGTTTGTGGTGACAGACAGATTTTGATTTTAGTTTTACCCTGGGGAAGAAAACATGTTATTTAAAAGTTTTCTAGAAGAGGGGAGGGGAGGGGAGGGGAGGGGGGATAGTAGAGGATAGGAAAGGCAGCAGAACACAACAGACACTAGTATGGCAATATGTAAATCAATGGATATGTAACTGATGTGATTCTGCAATCTGTATATGGGGTAAAAATGGGAGTTCATAACCCACTTGAATCAAAGTGTGAAATATGATATATCAAGAAATATGTAATGTTTTGAACAACCAACAATAAAAAATTAAAAAAAATAAAAGTTTTCTAGTGCCAGTTTTATAAAGCACAGAAAATGTCAACTGGATAAGGCCGTCTGGATGATCTGCTCCTCCCTTATGTTAGCCTTTCCCTTCCCTCCTACACATAATCTGACCTTTTTCCTTCATCACATCAGTTACTTCATACAAAGCTGATATTAGAGCCTAAGTTATCTGGAAATCAGTGTAGTACGACTACAACTTCAAGAAATGTATATATACCTACTTTTATAATAAGGTTTTTGTTAATTGTTGTTGTTTTTCTGAAAATGATTAGGAAAGACCTTTTCTGTTGTTTCAGGGTCTGAATACAAAAGCTCGTATTTTCAATGGCCTTTTGTGAACTAGCCAGCTTGTATCAAGCTAATACACAACACATGGCTTTAACACTCAGAAAGTTGAGTCCGGGGGAAGAAGTGCAAGCAGAGGCATCTTGCCGGGAGACAGAAAGAAGTATGTGGAATGAAACCTTTCCATTGAACTAACACCTATTCTGTTGACTACTTGATATTACAGCTCTGTCCTTTGCACTGACGAATACAGCTGCATATTTAGTTTAGAAACCAATTACATAATTACCCTACTGTTTTTTTCTACTCATTGATGTTGAATACTGCAATAACAAGATACATTGGCAATTTAGTAAAAAAAAAAAAAAAAAAAAAAAAAAAAAACCTATGATATTTCAATATAATATGACTTAGTTGGACATCCACAAGGTCCCCCAAAACTCTAGGCATTCATTGATTAGCTAGCACAATATAGACCCTCCAGTAAATATTACAATAAGCTTATAGTTACTTTCTTGTTTAAAGCATTCTACAATCATGATACTATGTCATGTGATTATTGTTGCCAAAATAACGTAAGGGTGTCTGAAAATTTGACGTAATTATATCATGAATGTTGAAAAATATTACATAAAACTAATTTTAAGTAGTAAATCTAATCGAAGATAGCCTGTTTGTTTTACTTGTTACAAAGGGGATATACTATACTTCAATTAATTCAGTATAGAATTAATCATTAAAAGGCACATATCCATTACTTGAAATAAGATGAGATACATGGATATTTTTATTGACAGTATGGTTCATTTTTAAGTGGGAGTTGAACATTATAATGATCCATGTCAGCTCTAATTACTCACCTGCAATTACTGAAATCTAAATTCTCTGCCATTTCAAAGAAAGTGATATCAAATAAGACAAACAGAATTCAAGGATTTACCCAGTAATAGTTGGTCTCAACATTATAGCATCAACAAAAAAAAATTGTATTTGAGGACTTAAATTAATATAAAACAATTATTCAGAAATATGTTCTATGATTCTGGGTATAACATATAAAGTTAAGACCTTAACCAAATATTTCCCCATCCCCTCTAAAAATCCATTTGTCAGCCTTCCTCTTGTTTTAACCATCTTGTTGCTGTTCAATGTGCTTGCTTCTGAAGGCCCCTGAACTGTTTCCATTCTGTGCACATACTGCAAGATATGGAATCCATTCCAATGGCTAGTTGAATGTCTGTGCATGCCTTTGAAGTATTTTTTTTAAATCTGAAATTTTTAAAAAGATATTAAACACTTACGTTTAAAGCAGTAGGCATCAAATCTGCTATCAGGGGGAGGGAAGCCTGTCTGGTTCTCAAAACGATACAGGGTTCTCACCCCAAGTAGACCACCTCCACACTGCGCCCTGGCCACAGTCACAGGGTGGCGTACGCTGGCATCCGACAGCCACCCATAATCACACTGGTCAAAGCCGTTCCTCCATGCCGCCTGGAGTTCCCCCACTGTCGCCAGCCTGGCGTCCTGGTTTTCACACTCTTCTTCAGCCTCCTCAAAGGTGAATTTATTGGGAGCAGTGATGTGGAACACATCACCTGGAATAAGAAGAAGGGGGGGAAATCCTTAGGTTTTCTATTCATTTCTTTCCTATTTTGATAAGCACAGACAAGGGGGGAGTGACACTTTTCATAGCAAGGTAGCAGCTTCTGAAACTGTAAATCAGAAAATATAAGGGATATTTTGATATAATTATTAGTAATATATAATAAAAACAACACATCAGAAAAGTTTTGTTCTATGTGCATGACTCTGAGTTTGTGTTTGTGTATGTGTGTGTGTGTGTGTGTGTGTGTATTCCCATAGGCCATAGAAGCAGTCATTTGATAATTCCTTAAAATGAACAAATCTTTCCAAGCGGTTCATTGGGTACCAGGGAATGGGTTTTCTTTTCAATGAAAGAGCCTGTGATGTACTTGTAACAATTGATGCTGGAAGGAGGAAGCTGTATTGATCTACACATGGAGATTTCACTTTGTTTATACCAAAATCAAGTAGTAATTCTATGACCCCACTTCCCACATGCCACTACCATCAGAATAGGTTAACTCCCATTAAACCCCAAATAAGAAAACTTCCAGATGTTTGAAGACAGAAAAGGACTGAAGCAATGGGACACTATTTCCCGCTTCCTGTTCCAAGCTCCATGTTGGTTTTGCAGGCTGTGGCCCAGAAAGCAGCATAGGCCAAGAGTGTATGGGTGTTGACATCAGCTAGCACCCAGCCAGCCAAAAGGATCCAAGCCCCTTTGGAGGAACACTATTTTTCTACTTGCTCTGCCCAGACAGGATACTTTTTAGAATCTGTCTACCCAGAAGGGGCACTTTTTTCTAATTTTTACAAAAGCACCAATAAGTACCAGCAGGGGCTCTAACTAGATTCAAGAGACATTTATGTTTGCTAATTGAATAACAGGGAAAGCCTGGACATTTGTTTTGTTTATCATCAGATTATTTAGCAGAGGGCTTATTCAGTAACAGTCAACATGTTGCAATAAAGTATGCTGGAAAATTTACAGTTTGTTAAGTTGGAATTTTATTTGGGTAACTTGTCTAACAATTTGCCAAGAAAAATTCCACTCAAATTAAATGATGCTTTTCGCATATGAGCACAAGTAGCCAAAAGACAGAGGTAGGATTAGAGAACACCTAAGCAAATATAGCAGACACAAAGAGGAATAAAAAAAATGAGAGAGGAATTTGAAATATCGATAGTTCATTATGGTAGCAGCTGTAGGTCCCATTTCTATCTCATTGTGGTTGATCTCTGATTCTGTGATATATTATACAACAAGGATATGAAGAGCGCTCATAATTTGAATCTTTACTGGACTTAAGCCAGAAATAACAAGCAACTGTTTAAACTGAATAGGCCCATTACTCTGAGTGTGTGATAACTTTATGAAAAAAAGGGGAAAACAGCCAAAGCACACACATCAGTTTTTCTCTAAATTTAAAATTGCTACTGAGAAAAACAGGCCAAATCCTAATAAGAGTAATTGGAAGAAGAGAGAGAAAAATTTCTTTTACCTGTCTGAAAGAAGTGGTAGATTTAAAAATAAGTTTTTATATTTAACTATCTACTTCAGCAAAGAACAATAATCTCAAATCCAAAAATCCACAAGAAGTTCCCCTTCCCTACTCCCACAATATATCCCTCCCTATTAAACGTTAAAAAGCATAAAAGCCACAACCAGTCACAGAGTACGTACTCAATAATATTTGTTAAATGAATGGCATTTCAAATTCTTGTTAAGAAATAAGGTCTCTTTTTTCAATTCTACCCAAATAGTACACTAAGTAATATTAACTCTAGTGCAATGCTTTGGATGGCTTCTTCCTGGTACAGGTAATCCATCTCCTATGGACGGACCTGGCTCAAACATGGAAAATGGCAGAGGTAGAAGCAAGATCACCCAGAGCAGTTCATTCATCTCAGTGTCACACTTATATTGGGCCTGAAAGGGATGCAAGTGTTCAGGAGAACAGAATGCCAACACTTTTGCCCCAAACATAGAACACTTGGCCTTGCTATTATAGGGAAATATCAGCATTGTTGCCTTAGTTTCATGTCATTTGCACTTTAAAGCAAAACCACTGTTGATTCTAAGTAACAAGAGTGATCAGCAGGGAAAAGAAATGTCATTAACTGAGTAAAACTCCACTCTTCAAATAGCACTGTGAGGGGACCTCAACTTCTCCAAATAAGCCCAGACCAAAGGGCTAATGAGGAGAAATGACAGAATGATAATTAGACTCCCATTTTTAAGCAGCAAACATGTTTGGGATATTGAAGGAAAGAAATAGCCTGGTTAAAAAGGATTCCCTTACTATTAAATCAATACAGGGACTTATGGAACTTCTCATGTAGAAATTCCTATTGAATCTGACTTTATAGCAAAATTTTAATTAATTTAATCATTTATTTAGAGGATACAATTTCCATTTATCTCTCTGATACCTATAGAATGATTTTATTATTTTGATCAAATTTTGTTATCATCAGAGTACTTGCTTTCCTTTTCATTTATATGTAGGAATTTTTCAAACATTGCAAATAAAAATTTTTGAAAAATGTACTAGAGGGGCTAGGGTTGTGACTCAGTGATAAAGAGCTTGACTAGCATGTGTGAGGTACTGGATTCGATTCTCAAAACCACATATAAATAAATAAAATAAAGGTCCATTGACAACTAATATATATATATATATATATATATATATATATACTGGAAGAGACATCACCATTAGGTTTCATGTAACTCAGATGGAAAAAGGATGATTTAATTGGATCAGTTGAGTTTACTTTCAGGTAAGGAATGAGAAAATTCATCTACAAAGGTAATGAGAGATCAGCCATCATACAGGGCATAACTGTCATTTTGTTTCAGAATAAGAAAAAAATAAAAACATTTACTTTAACCCTGTTCCAAAATTAACTACCTAAACTTTCGAAATCCTATTGTTTAGCATGAACATTAACTTGCTCACCTAAAAAACGTAATGATAAGGTGAAGTCTTTACACTATAGAACTCTCTCCATGTCTTTAATTTCTTACTGGTTAATCCTGAATTCATACAGAATGTGATAAGTTGTATGTCCAAACTTCTGTCCTCTCTGTGTATCAACCTCCAAACATCACCCCCAGGACATCTATACATGGATCTGTTTCATTGAATAGTTTGAAGAACTTTGCTCTAAGACACTGCTCTTGTGTAACAATCAAGAGGATTCTGAATTGATTTACAACAGACATGACTCAGTATTAAGTTTCTGGAAGCCTCTGTGTAAATCTTCAGACAGAAGCAGAGTGAACAGACCAGGTAACAAAATCAGAGCAGGAGAGAACAAAGCCAAATGTACATGAAGTCACTTGCCTCCCAAGATTGTGTCAAAGACAACAAGTAAGCAAAGAAAGAAATAGGGCAGAGCCGAAAACCCTGAGCAAGAGTCTAAAACAGCAATTTAAGCCAAATACAAAGGACTTGTGTCTTAAAAAGAATCTCATTTTGCAAAAGGTAAGCCAAGGTACCAACAATAAAAGCAGCAGATTTCTCCTCAATAATATATCACAGAAAATAATTGAATACTGTTACACTGGAAAGAGCAGTCAAGTTGTTAACATTCTTAAAGTTTTTATTGATCTACTTTCAATTTTTCAATGCATAGTTCAGAATTATGTAAAAATCAAATAGATATTCTCACAGCACAATGGAATGAAACTGGACAGAAATTAAGTCTGAATTAATGACAATAAAGTAAATCCAGGCATGGTTTCAGAAAGGAACAATCATATGAGGATGTGTCAAAAGATGAAATCTGAAGTCTAGAGGCAAAGCCAAGTCAGGAACCAGAGACAAAAGAGAAAGCCATTGATCACAGCAAACATGAGAAGTCAAGCAAAGCAACTGGGGACATTTGCTTAGTTGTGCTCTCTCAACATGACCTAATTGGCCCAGCTGCATAAGCTCCCACCCTGAGGCTACCTTACAGGCAACTTTTTGCCTCTGATGTGAATAATGAAAATTCCTTCCAACCTTTTATCTCAGAACCACATTAGAGCTAGGTGGGGGATGCAGTCTTCTGAGAGAAAATGCTATTTAATTAGCATAGGATGAGGTTGTGTTCTATCTCAGTTCTGGACACTTGCACCAAACAGTTTAATGTAATTTCAGATATCTGATATTTTTCCTCTTAGAAAACAAATGACTTTTGTAAAGTCTGACAAAAATTCAATTACTATTAAGTTGCAGAAGTAGCCTCATCAAAACAGCTGCATGGATAAGATACTTAATCTAATTTATATCTAAAGTATAGATTTGGAACATGGTAATTTACCCATGAGAGCATTTTCATTTTCTCTAATTAGAGAGCAAAAAAAATGAGTAAATATACAAAATTTCTTTTATGTACACAATGTAACACATTAGTTTAGATAAAATGTCAACTTATAAGAATTTGCTGAGGTTTATATGTATATATTCATATTTGTATGTACATAATGCAGAACAGAGGATTTCACATAGAGAAGAATTTGCATATTCATAGATAAAACATATTGGCAGTATGTTAAGTCATATTTTTTTTCCAAAATTTCAACTTAAATGTATCTAGCTTTGAATTAATTGTTACATCAATTTTCCAGGGATGATCTACAAAAAAACTAGAACACATTGTTGGTTGAGATTTTAATAGTGATAACATTCCTAAATTTAATTCTTCTTAATCATGGGAATTAATGCCAGTAGAAATATTAAAGGAAAATTAATGTGACTATTAGTCATAAAAGACTCCCTGGAAAGTGGACCATTCCTGTTCTTCTTCCACACTTTTGATCATTATGTGGAAAAGCAGCTTCTTGGGTGACTAAAATTGACACTTTGAAATGGCAAACAATGATGAAAACAAACCAAAACAGTAATAATAATCCAAAATGTTGGAAAACTCAAGTATATAAACTCAGGAGTCACTCAGCAAAATTATTAGGGAGTCCAAGACTAGAGGAAAACTGGGATACAATCTTTCTCTCCCACTGACAATTGTGTGCAATCACCAAAGGGAAATTGATCACAGATAATTATGCAATTCTGTCGTAGGCTGCAGATAATGGGCTGCTCATGTGGTAGTCAACCCTGAGAGAGTTCCACAATTTTCTAGATGAATGTATTTCCCAAGTAGTGTCATAAAAGTTCAAGTTTCTTCTGTTCATTTGTGTTTATAATTGGACTATACTGAACTATTTGATGTGAACATCAATTTCTATAAACTGATTATGATGCCCTTTGCCCTGGGCTTTTTTTTTTTTTCATTATGAAAGTTTAGGAGGTAGGAATAGTTTTACATTTCCTCGAAATTTGAGTCAAATGGTATGTAAGTAAAAATAAAAAGTATGCATTTATTTACAGATATGATAAGTGAGCTGGAAGAAATCACATTCAATGAGCATCTAAATACCCATATAATAAAACCATTTATATCAAATATACCAATGTCATAGTGATAACAATTCAACATCATTGAACTTGAAGTGTTGACTTTTACTTTGTTAAAAGAAAGGCACCCACTTGCTCACTCAATTGCCCTCCCTCTGCCCGCCCTTGCTCTCTACCAACATCTATATATAGAAGATCTTAGCAGAAAGGACTAATGGACTAATACGTATTATCTTCTGAATCACAAAATCCATCAGCTGTACATGTCTGGTTAACAACTAACATATACTGATAAATAATCTTTAAAGAACCAGTATTTGTAGATCATTCAAAAGTGTGGCAATTCTCCCTAAAATTTAGTCTTACATCCTGCACAAATACAACCTTCTTTTAACAGTGACAAGAAAATACTGGGGCTGCTAAAATAAATTCACTCCATTTTACAACCTAGAGTTAGCTTAAGACTCACAATGTTTCTAATTTGAGAATAAAGAGTCTAGAAGCTTCCCAATTTCTTACTTTTCTTTGGCTAAAGTAAAACGTGTAGTGTGGTTTAAAATCATAGAATTTGGTTTTGACATTTTAAACTTCTAGTTAATAATTAGAATATTATCATTAGTCTACCATGATAGTTAATATTCTCTAAAACATATTACAGTAATTTGAAAGCAAACCTGAATATTTCCAAATGTATTATTACATAAGATCTCATGCATATCATTTTGAAGACACAAGAAGATCCCACTAAAATATAGACATGCTTTTATGGTTTTCAGGATGTCTGATCCCATTGTTTCCCATTAACAGAGCAGTGAATTTTAGTTAGTAAGAAAGAGGTTCCAAACAATTTCTGGGTTTCTGAGCCTTCAAAATATGTAAAAGATTGACTGTGCTATTTGATTTGACAGGCATAGTATGGCCTCAGGTCAACACAGGAGGATCAGCCTCTTTTGATTTACTTGGGGTTTTTCATAGCTGCGGTAAATGGCCACTGTATTTCCAAAGAAGCTCTTTGTATTCAGAGATCCTTAGAAGCAAAGACTATCACATGCTTCATGGGGTTCAGATTAAGACATTTTTATTTATATTTGCTAACATTATTGTAATGGTTTGGATGTCAGGTGTGCTCATGTGTGAGACAATACAAGAAGGTTTGGAGGAGAAATGTTTGAGTTATGAGAGCCTTAACCCAATCAGTGAATTAATCATTGGATAGGATTAACTGAGTGGTAACTGAAGGCAGGTGAAGTGTGGCCAGAGGAGGTGGGGCATTGGGAGTATGGCTTTAGGGTATATATTTGTATTTGGCCAGTGAAGTACCCCCCACCCTCTGCTTTCTGATCATCATGTTAGCTGTTTCCCTCCACCACACTCTTCCACCATGATATAACCTGCCTCACATAAAACCATGATCCCCCAAATAAAGATTTCCTCCTCTATAATTGTTCTGGTTGGGTCATAGTGGCAAAAGTGACTAAAACAGAAGTTAGTACCAGGATTAGGGTTTTGGCTGTTACTAACCTGACCATGTAGTTCAGAAGCTTTTGGAGCTTTTTGGAATTTGTGAGTGGAATTCTGAGATGCTTAGCAGTGCAAGATAGAAGGGCTTTAGATTGTTGTAAGCAAAGTTTAATGGCCAATTCTGTAGGGAGATCAGAAGATCACAAAGCCAATAGGACTATGGACAGTGAAGACAGGTCTCATGAGTAAAGCAGGATACTATTGGAATTTGGAGGAGAAGCCATTTGGGGTATTTTTTAGCTGAGAAATTGTCTGTACTTTGTCCATGTCCTATGACTTTGAGACTGATTTTAAAAGAGATGTCCTTCTTCATCTGATGGAAGAAATGTCTAGATAGCATAGCATTCAAGCAGTGGCAGATATTGCTGGTGGCTTTTAGCTGAGTTACTGTGATAATCAGAAGCAGAAAGCAGAACAGAACAATTTGAAAAACTTGAACTTGAAGGGTGAGAGTAAAACTGGGACTAATGAAGTTGTTAAAAACATTATTGCCACTAAAGAAATGCTAAAAGCCTTGCCCAGAGACAATAAGAAAGATGGCTTGAGAGTATCTCAGGAATTGGCAATATCCTGTCCATCTCAGACTCAAGGAAATAAAAGTAAAACTTCTCTTAAGAAGAGACCAATGGGTCAACCTTCTTGCACAAGGGGGCCTAGGAAGTTTTTTAAACATGCTCAGCTACTCAGGAACTCAGAGGCTTCTGCACCTAGGGACCCTGGAGGCTTGGTTAGGGCTCTAGACGGCAGCAGACCTTGGCATCAACCATGAGCTGCTAGTTCTACAAGACTAAATGATGCTGGAGATGGGGAATCATGGAGGCTTCCACCAGAATTTCAAAGGAAGGTGTGGGGCCAGTCAAAGTGCAGCAGGGTCAGAGTCTCTTCAGACACCCCCTGAGACAGTGATTGTGTAGAGATTTGAGGAAGAAGCCGAAGCTGCAGTGCAGATACCCAAGATTAAGAAATGTCAGTTACATGGGACATTGTCCTAGAAAAGCTCAGGAATTGAGCAGAGACAAGCCAAGAGAAAGGCCACTTGGGCTGCAACCAACAAGGCCACAGGGGTGGATCTACACAAGCCCTTTAGACAGAATATCACATTGCCAAGTGCCCCCAGATGCTGGACATGGAGCTATGGGACTTGTTTGGTTTTGTCCAGCTAGATTTCAATCTTGCATTGGTCCTATCTCATCTTTCTATGCCCCTATTCTTGTAAATGGAAATGTTTATTCTGTAACTTTATATATTGGAAACTTGTAAATCACTGTTGATTTTTACAGGAACTCATGATGCAAGTTTGCCCTGAGTCTCAGAGGAGATTTTGAACTTGAACTTTTGAGCAATCCTTGAATTGTTTAGACTCTGGGGACTCTTGGAGTTGGACTAAATGTATTTAGATTTGTGAGATGGTCATGAACTTTTGGGGGCCAAGAGTGAAATGTTATGATTTGGGTGTAAGGCATCCCCCAAAAGTTCATGTATGAGACAATGAAAGAAGGTTTAGAGGAGAAATAACTGGGTTATGAGAGCCTTAACCCAATTAGTGAATTAATCGCTGGATGGGATTAAGTGGTAACTAAAAGCAGGAGGGGTGTGGCTGAAGATGGTAGGGCATTGGGGGTATGACTGTGGGGTATAATTTGTATCTGGCAAAAGGAACTCTCTCTCTCTTTGCCTCTAATCATCATATGAGCTGCTTCCCTCCACCATACTCTTTCACCATGATGTCCTGTCTCACCTCAAGACCTGAGGAATGGATCATACTGTCTTTGAACTGAGCCTCCTAAAACTGTGAGATGCCAAATACACTTTTTCTCCTCTACATTTTCTTGTTGAGTCTTTTAGTAACAACAGCCAAAAAAAAAAAAATAGCTGATTAAAACAATAATAAAATGAAGAAGACTAAAAAGCAGTTCATATGAATGGACAAGTACAGCAACATTGTAAGACACAAGACCAATATATAAAAATTAGTTGCATTTCTACATACTTATGATAATAAATAATCAGAAAAAGAAATTAGGAAAATTCCATTTATATTTGCATCCAAAAGAATAAAATACTTAAAACTAAACAAAAGAACAGTAAAACTGATATTCTGAAAACTACAAGACATTGTTGAATGAAATTTTAAAATGTCTTTAAACCCAGAAAGATGGGTTTTCTGATCCCATGTTCAGGGATCAGAAAACTTCATATTGTTAAGATGGTAATTTACTCCAAGTTGGTCTAGCACTTCATTGTTGTTTCTGTCAGAATCCTTGATAGCTTTTCTATAGAAAGCGACAAGCTGATTCTAAAATTCATGTGAGAGCTCAATGGACCCAGAATAGCTAAAATGGGTTTGAAAAGAAGAGTGAAGCTCTCACAATTTCCAATTTCAAATTTTACTATAAAACAATAGGAAAAAAGACAATGGCATAAGAGTAGACGTATAGATCAATGGAACAGAGCTGAGAGTACAGAAACAAAGCTATATATCTATGGTCAATTGCTTTTTAACAGGAGGCTAGGAGCATTAAATGGAGAAAGAGTAGATTTTTAAAGAAATGATGCTGGAACAAATGGAAGCACACATGCAAAACCCTAACCCTAATGCTAACTCTTAGTGAATCTGGTGAACAAAGCAAAACATTCTTTTAAATGCTATTAAAATGGAAAGGTGGTGGCATCAGGCAGTTTCCAAAAAAAGAAGAAGGTTGGAAGAAAACTGCAATTACCACCAAGTATTTCTTGGTAACTATTTTGTGTCATAGTTTCAAAATAAGCCACTGAAAGTGTCTCAGAAAGATACAAAAGTTTATGGCCTTGTCTTTACTAAGAGCTTATAGTAGTTTTACAGACTAAAACTAGCAACATTTTATATTTGATGAACTCTGAGAAACCAGAAAACCAACAAAATACAGGGAACCAACTCTAAATAAAGTAAGAGTTCAGATCAAAGAAATCTCAGTGTGAGCTAGAATAGCCAAAAAGGGGGTCCCAGAAGAAGTAAGTTTTCAAGTACAGATAAGATCAGAATGTTGAGAAGATGAGGACAAAGGAGACTTGCAGGAGCAGCAAGCATGGGGTCTGGAGGGTCAGGTGCAGGTGTGTAGGGTCATTCTGGAGAGAAGGAAAATGAGGGTAAATAAGTGACAGCAAATTAGGCTTTAGCTAGCAGATTTCAAGACAAACAGAATCCACAGTGTAGGTCTGTCAAGGAGCTGCAAAGCATGCATAAAAACCAGGAATTAGAATAGTAGGGTGGTTAATCTAATGAAGTAAAAGCCAAAGGGTAGGGCAACATAGAAGATACAGGCCATGCAAAGACAGCCTGTGGGTCTCCGGAGTTATGGGAGAATGAGGTCTTGGATCAATCATTTGTCAGGTCAGGGCACAAGACTGCATATATGGACTTATTTGCAAAGGAACTCAGTGGCCCAACCATGACAGAAGGCAGTCTGACCACATCTGCCACCCTCTGATTTATCTGCAGGGACAATAAAAGGCCTAAGAAAAAGGAACTCTGTTGTTATGAGTACTTGCTATCATAAAGAAATCAAATAGTCAACCTATTAATTTTGTTTAAAAGGAAGTGAAGTTTTTTAAAGTTCAAATGTATATTTTTTAGGTGAAATATTTATACTGTATTCCTCACAATCCCCTCTTATTTATCTTATTTAGGGATGGTTTTGCTATGGATTATAGCTGGACACACACACATACACCTCTGAATAAATGCCATATGAAGTCACAGAAAGAATACTTTCAGAATTATTTAAGCCCTCCAGTGGCAACAAAGGTGTATTCCTGTGTCCCTGACCTTCTTCAGGGAATCAGACACTAGGTTATTCCCAAACAATATGAATTAGGAATATGATATTCTAATTAGAGAATAAAGTTATTTCATACAATTTGGATGGAATGATTTAGAAATTTTTATTTTACTACAGTGTTATTTTTAATTATTCAATTAATGTTCAAGCATTAATTAAACCAATCCTTTTTAATTATTCAACTAATATTCAAGAAGCTATTTTTCATATTAAAAATGACCCTTCTTCATAAAGTGTCTCATTCCCAGTTATTCCCTACATCTTTCAAGTATCATGACTCCAACAGACTTTAGTAGCATATTGCACTTATAATACTTAATATCAATTTTATTTTTAAGAAATCTTTGGAAAAGAAATTTCACAGTTTATCAGGATTCTTTTGACATTCAATAATATTCATTGTCAAAAAAATTTCCTATGTTGAACATAATTCACAGAGTTGCAATTTTAACTCCTTTCTTCTTCTTAAGAATTCAGTGGAAATAAAGAACTTCTCATATACCCATAACTATAATAACAGCTATTATTTATTAAGCACTTACTCTATGCCACACACTGTGATAAAAGCTTTTTAACACATTATCTTATTCAACCTTCCTGCTACAATTAAAAAGCAAGTATTTCTATTGTTTTCTTCTAACAGAAGAAACTGAAGCTTAGAGATATAAGCCCAGGATCTCACAAGTAGTAAATGGCAGAGCTGGGACTCAATTGAGGTCCTCCCTATTCTTAACTATTCTTAATTATGAGTGGAGCTGGGTTACACTGAGGCAGAAACTGCTTCCACACAGAACATTTGCCTTGGAAGCAACTACGCTTACAGAGGTAGGAAGGACCACAACTAAATCCTTGTCCATTACACATGTTGCACACATCCTCAGAGCCACCCTTATGACACAGCCTAATTCCTAAACACTGGTTGTGACACGCTGAGAAGGCAAGGGTGAAGCTCCAGTGAGTGGAATGTGGGTGGGAGATCCCTGGCAGAACTTTTACCACCAAGACTTTCTAACAGTACTTTCAGAGAGACTGGAATTTCTGGGATTTCTGCAGATACCTCCTCTGAGCTTGAAATAATTCTCTTGAAGTTGGGGAGTCTAAAATCTTAGAGAGGAGGATTTTAGTAGCTCCATTAGGTAAACTGAAGAAAAGACACACAGAAGGGCCTGAAAGGTGCTCCTGCAGATGGTACAAAAACCTGTCTTTCCATCAAACAGTCTGGCTTGGGATGCTTGTCCACATTTGAATCAGGTCCTGAATTTGTACCTGAAATACTTACCATTTTAATAATATTTGGTAAAGATCTTACATATACTTTTTCAAAAACTACCTGTGTTTTAGTTTATCATACTGGAATGGTAAGTTTCAGTATTACCAGCATTCCAGATATTTTTATGACAATCACTCTGATATATTATTCTAAATTTAAACAACAGAGATATAAATTTCTACCCTACTGAAAGAGCATTAGTCAAATTCATTCCCTAAAACCAGATTCACCAACCAACCATCTCCTAGTCTATTTTTATAATTAGTTAAATAAAAGGAAGAGAAAAGTTCTAGTTTTACATATATTCACTATAGAGTGGATGTTACACATGTTTTTCTTTTCCTCTACAAAAAGATGGAAGCTGTTAGCATCTGAAGTTTTGGTTTTTTTTTTTTTTTTTTAAGAGAGAGAAAAAATTTTTTTAATATTTATTTTTTTAGTTTCCGGTGGACACAACATCTTTATTTTATTATTTTTTTAATTTTTATGTGGTGCTGAGGATCAAACCCAATGCCCTGCACATGCCAGGCGAGCGCACTACCGCTTGAGCCACATCCTCAGCCCTGAAGTTTTGGTTTTAAAAATACATTTGCTAGTCTTAAATGACAGTGAGATTCTTAAGGTGCTGGAGAACCACACTAAAGTGCCGTTTCTGAAAGCAGTCTTCCTTTCAAATCAATTCAAAGTGTTAGGAAGTAGAAGCTACCTACATTCTAGATTTCAGGCTCTGTGGTAATTTGCTCAATTAATACAATATAAGATCACAGGCCAAGTATGGAGGCAGACACCTGTCCCAGCTATTCAGGGAGGCTAAGACAAGAGGATCGCTTTAGTCCAGGAGTATATAACAAAACTCCAAATTAAAAGAAAAAGAAAGAAAGAAAGAAAGATATCCAAAATGAAAATTATATAAAATAGAATCCCAGAATCTTAATGTTGGAATGGACCAAGAAATTATATAATCCAATCTTCCCCTTTTACACATTTAAATGGTTGGGGTCATACTTTTTATGTGTATGCAGCCAAAATTGAAATTATCATTCAGTTTAATACCTCAATATGAGCTTTTAAATGTTTTAATTTTTTATTTATCAGTGCATGATAGAGGAAGTACTAGAGACTAAAATGGAGAAAACTATGTTATATGCATATATGAAAATGTCAAAATGAACCCCACTATTATGTATTGCATAATGCACTATTTGTGCTTTTAAGTCCATTCACAGAGTCATAAAAACTTCTATTCCATGTGTTTTTATAATAAATCTACCTGATACCCCTTAGATAATGTCAGCACTATTCAATCAAACTTGTCTTTAAGAACCTCTAACTCAGGGAAAAGTAAAAAGAGCCAAAATCAATCAGACTCAAAGCATCTTCAAGCAAGGGCTTTATCTTAAATCGCTTCACAATTCTAACAGCTGAGTACCTAGCAAATAGGTATTTTTAAATACATATATTTTAAAACGTTGATTGGTTGAATGAATAAATGATTGCTCTAAACATCAGTGTAACACAGTAAACAGGCAGGAAACTGAAACCCCTTCTGGGGCTAATTTACAGAGTTGTTTAGTTGAGCTCTGAGTGTTTATCAGTACTCAGATGCCCAGTGGTTTGCCATCACAGAGTTTTACCTGAAGTCCTCGCTAAAATAGATACCACCCTTACAGTTTCTATTCTTAATGCTCTAAAAGTGCATTGGAAGCAGCCCAAGAGCAGCATGACTGTAAGAAAACCTGCCATTAGCAAAAGACATTTTGAACCTGCAAAATCATTTACACACTCCTCCTTCCTTCTTTACTTTAATTTGATCTTATTTTACCACAAAATCATATAGTCATTTAAACCAAGTGCTGCTGTGTGAAATCCAAACAAGTCTGAAGACTTGCCCTCTTCCAACATGCTTCTGGTCTTTTCTCAATTTTTTTAGTTAAAATGAAGCTACAGAAACTTGAAAATCTTACCATCCAGATGATCCACGTAACAATATACATCATAAGTTTCCTGAGGAGAACGGAATCCATAGGTCCTGACTCCTTCCTTCCCCATCATATCTCCATAACAGCCTTCTCGAGGAGTCCGGATGGGGTACCTAGAGAAGAATAAAGTGTTAGTAAGTGGCATTTTCTTCTCATTGTCAATTAATGAGTTAAAACCCTTGGCCCCCAGACTTCTCACCTAACAGTCTGATCAGACAGCCAGCCTGCGTCACACTGCTCAAATCCATCTTCGTAGGCAGCAAAGAGCTGCTCTGGGGTTGCTATGACTGCTCCAATGTCCAAGCAAGCCTTCTGAGCAGTTTCAAAATTCAGAGTGTACCTGCTGGTTGATGCCCTGTAGTGAAACACAACCCCTGCCAAGACAATAGCAATTAGAAGCATGTCCAAATCTTCCACTTTATTGTGGACAATTTCTCAATGGAGTTATATATCAAATTAGCTAGTCACCATAATGTGCTATGATAAGTGTTAATTTTAGTTATGTAAAATCAGATTGACTTGAGGAGTTCCAAGAACGCCATTCATCCAGGTGTTACATTCTGCTCCACTAGAACATTACCTAGCCAGGAATTTTTGTTGTTGTTGTTGTTGTTGTTAACATGTAAACAACTTAAGAAAGAGACTTGTCACTAAATCCTAAGTGGTGGATACTTGTCCTAATTGGGACTCTAGTAGGTTCTGTGGAAGATTCAAAGAGTTAATGCAATCACACAAATCAACATCTCTACTTCATCCTTTTACCCAGGGCCAATCATAAGAAGGGCTTGAAACATTCATCTTTTCCTTGAAAATGTTCACTGAGTCCTTTTTTCCCAACATAAAACATAGGAAGCCTTACTCTCAGAGACAATATGCTAGGTAGAAAGGACACTGGACCATATACGAATCAGAAAATTTATTCCAATCCCTAGTGTACTCCCTACTCATCTACAAGTCAAGCTCCCCAAGCCTTAATTTCCTCTCCCATGAAGTGAATCTAATGTTACCTTCATTATTTGATTGATTTAAAGGTCAAACTAGGAAAATTATTTTAAAATATTAGCTGGGTTATTATGTGCTACCCAAACATGTAAAATATGCACTGTATGAATAGTGTACCTAGGGTCTCTGCAATGACAGGTAAAGTAATCTCAAAGAAGGCTTGAAACAAAATTCTCCAGACTCCTTTGAGCAAAGAAAGGCATCCTGGTATTTGCCTCAAATTTCATTTTTTATATTTTTGTAGTTTTGGGTTTGCCTAAACCAGTGGTTTTGCTGCAAGGCAAACAGAGTTGTCCAAGGGGTGAGGAAAGAACAACTGAGGGGGTGAGATTATGGGCCTTCTCTCGCCAATTCAACAAGAGCATTTCCATTTTTAACTGGAGTAAATACCATGACTCATTTCTAAAAGACATCACATTGAATCAAATTAATATGCCAGGGAAGTCACAGGAAAACGAAAATTGGGGCAACTGGGTGTTATGAGTGAAATTTATTGAGTCATGTCATTTAAAACCACTTTTTGTTATTTGGAATGAATTGTTTCCATGATATCAGCCACCCTCCTCTTATTCCCACCAATTTCCTGGGGTTGACAGCAGTCCCTCTTCCACAACCTGACTTCCAGCTGTGAGACTCTCCTACATGTCTGTCCTTAGATGGTCTCCCTCTTCCAGGAAAGTGTATGCCAATAAAGTACCTACAGTGGAACACACTAGCCATCTCATAGATCAGCCCCTATGATCAATGTCAATATAAAAAGACTTGAATAGACACCAAGTACATGCTCTAATATTCATTTTCCTGTATCTAATCTTTCATGACTCAAAAAAAAAAATCACCAAATGCCAATTTGTACCTTTATAGACCTCTCTAAAATTGTCAGGAAGCATGTATGATAAAATCTGGTAAGTATGAGAGATAGCTTAAAATGCTCAGTAAGGCCTAAGCAAGAATTTAAATGGTTTTAAATTAGTTTTATAGTCATCAGTGCTTCAAATAATCTTCTTGGTAATTAAAAATCTTCCACGTGTACTGAAGATTGGTGGTAAAGGGGGAGAAGAGGGGCTTCTCAACCAAGGCAGGGTCTATGTAAGTATGGATCTATGTAAGTATCTGCAATTGTTGGGATAATTTGAAGACCCCATGGGGCTAAGGGGATTAAGTGGAGGATTTTCATTGTTTCAGAGGGGCAAGGGGCAAATCCATTGCTAATTCTTTAATGATGAAAAATTGTAAGAAGTAGTTAAATCCCTTTGGGGAAATTAAAAAGTGATAGATGCACATATATAAGAAGAGTGGTACAAACTTAGGTTAACTAAAATAAATGATCGAAAGTTTAGAAGAGCAAAGGATATCTAGTGGGTAGCTGGGTGATACAAAAATGCATTTACAGAACGGAAACGTTAAAGGATGCTCAGTAAGTTAGTCTTTTGCATCTGGGAATTCGAAGTATTTCCTTTTGGCTAAACAAGAAAGAGTTTTAGTAAAATCCTTTGTATATATTTCTGAAAGGTAAATATTTTATAGGGAAATGGAGGGTTGGAAGAAAATGTGTTCCGTCATGTCTAGGTATTAGAATTTTGCTTAATAACGTGCCAAACAGTCTGCTTTCAAGAGCTATGCCATTATGTGTGTGCCCAATTAGAGCAATTTTTCTTTGCTTTGTCTCCTAACTTAAATTCAAGTGACATATAAACTTCACTGGAAGGAAGGTAAGACTAAAATATCTCGTTGGATAACAACTGCTGCATTAACCTTAATAAATTTTCACTGATTTCTTATTTTGATCCAATTCAAATATTTATTGAGTCTTGGCCTTTTTAAGACATCACAATATGTACCATGGTACTTATTAAATATCTTATTTCTTCAATGTAAGTTAAGATAAAATTTATATTTCTCAAAATTAAACTCAAGGATTTGAGTGATCACACTAAGAAAATGAGAAAAAGAAAAATTTTGTGAATATATGTATAGGTGCATATACAAATACAAAAATAGTTAAATAAAATATAGATCAGCTTTTATAGACTTGTAAAGTAATCATTGATAGGTCTCAACATCAAAGCGATGATAATTGACTATGTGCCAGGTCTTGAGGTATTCATTATTTCCAGTATACTATATTACATAACAGTGAAGTTGCTGCACAAGTCACCTGCCTTGACTTCTTAATGAAAAGCAGTTTATTCTGAAAACCGGACTACTGTGTTGATGGATGCATTTTCCATTTATCCAGACACAAAGCAACCATTTGTTTTTGCATACCGGCTCACACCACCTCCAAATCAGTTTTCATGCTATACACCCTCGGATGATTCAGTAAGCCTTACCGTCCACAGCCAGAGACACTGTGTCTTGGGTGTCTTCAATTCCATACATGACATCGCAGCGGTAGAGGCCCGCGTCGCTAGCACGCAGTTTGACCATGGTGAGGGAGGCGTCGCCCACGGCCTCCGGATGGGTAGGCACAGACACTCTACCTTTGTAGCCCTGACCAAGCTTGATATTCCCATTTTGGGCTACAAGAACAGTAGTCTCCTTTAAATCTTTTCCATTTTTGTCCACTTCAATCTTAGACCACTTGATTCGGAGAAATTCACTGGTGTTATAATTGGGTGGTAAGGTAGGCATGGTTGAAAAATGACAAGGTAGGCTGACTTTTCCAGAGAGAGAGCCCTTAACAGGTGGGCTCTTTTCCATTTTGACTGAAGGAAAAAGAAAATATGACATTAACAGCCCTGAAAATCACAAATGGAGTCTATTAAATATATGAAGGGATAAGAATCCCTTACAGTGGTTACATCTTCAATACGTGAACTAATTAGATGATTTTATATAAAGGAGATACATACAATTTCAATAATGTTCTATAACAAAGACAGAGGTTAATAAAGTTCATTTTAATGTACTGAAATATAGAGGTCATTTTAAAGTATTTGTAAATTAGCATTTATCATGAAAAAAAAGTGATAAAATAAGGGGGGGGAAGCAAGCAATAAGGCTGTGGGTGTGTAGCTCATTGCTAGAGTTGGCCCTAGCATGTATGAGGCCCTGGGTTCCACCCCTAGCACCACAGAAGGAAGGAAAAAAGGGAAAGGGAGGTGGGAAGGGAAAAGAAAAAAAGCTGGGGAGAGAAAGAAAGAAAAAATTTCAGCAAACAATTAAGAAAGAAGAGGGTGGACCAGAGTCCCTAGAATCTGTCCTGAAGGCTAAACAGACTAGACCCTTGTTAGGAAAACTCATTAAAAGGTGAAAATTATGTTCAGAGGTCAGAAAACAACAACAACAACAAAAAAAAAAATGTTTAAGATAACTGCCACAATACCTTAGAGGAAATGAAAATTAAAGGAGGAAGTGAGGATTTTTTTTTTCCTAAAGCACTTCACAGGACTGGAGAAAGGGGAATTTAACATTTAAAGGGCTCTCTTTGGTCCCCTATTTGAACCAAAGTCTTTCATTACAATGGCAAATCCAGCTGCAATCACTTTGTAGTGATTGAGTGACCTCTCATTATGTCCTGTGAGAAAGCTGGCCTCTGTTCACCTAACCCTCCTAAAATATTTTTCTGTTTAAGTCTTTAAACTTTTAATGACAAAGAATACACTGACTACAATTTAACACCATTTTGTGCAAAATGAAATGTCCTTTCACTCTTATGGGAATTCATTCTGCTCTTTCCTGCTCTCCTCCCATCTTCTAACCTCTGTTAATTAGGTTAGAATGTGTGGGTAATAATAGAAATGGTCCTTGACGCACAAACAATGCCCACTTCAACAAGCTAATAGTAGCTTCCAGGTGAAGAGAAATAATGAACTTTAATCATGGCATAAATTATGAGACTCTTTTTCATCTATTTCATATTAACAAAATTATATGTATCTAGTACTGTGGTCAAAGGTATGCATGACACATAGCTCAGTGTGGACGCACATCAGAAGTGATACAGCTGTCAGTTAACCCTGAACATTCAGTTTCCCAACTGAATAAGTCATTTTGAAAATTCCTGGAAGATACTATGTAGATAATATATCCTCCAAAAAAATTGGTCTCTTTTGTGATTAGAATTTCACTTTAAAAGCATTGATCTATGAAACCTTTTATATGTTACAAATAAATCTAAAATGATACATTATTGTATTTAGCATACTTCTTATAAAAATTCCCAATCTATCTCAAATTTATAATGGTCATTGCTACCACACATTTTTAAATCATTTTATTAATCTATGTGCAGCTTTTCCAAAAAGATTTAAAGCACTTAAAAAGATCATTTAAAAATAAAACACAATGTGCTATTAGCAACAGTAAGTTACTCTTTAAAATGTTACTATGATGCTGGGGAATGATACTGGCCAAATTATATTGCTATATTGTGTGCATGTATGAGTATGTTACGACCAATCCCACCATTATGTACAACTATAATGCACCAATTAAAAAAAAGTGAAATGTTGCTTTTGTAATGCAATAGCAAGGTTCCATTTTTAATGATTTTCTTGGCTTAGAAAATAAATTTTCTGATATAAAGCTCACCCTTAGAGTAGAACTGCTCCAATCCCTTACTAAGGATACCCACTAAGAGTAAGTGACAAGCTTCAAACTGATTGAAACCAGATCAGAGGCAGAACACAGCTCTCTTTATACCTAATGGAGAAGACTTAGTTTGGGTATTTATTGGGTTCTTCCCCTGACTCTAGATTAAATCATGTAAGTTTTCATTTTAGTTACTGTTCTGTATCCAAACTCACCCTACTTCTATACTTTTTATTATGCAAACCAAAATCTTTTGGAAATTTAATGACCTTTTTTTTTTAATTTTTTATTGTTGGTTGTTCAAAACATTACAAATTTCTTGACATATCATATTCCACACTTTGATTCAAGTGGGTTATGAACTCCCACATTCACCCCATACACAGATTGCAGAATCACATCAGTTACACATCCATTGATTTACATATTGCCATACTAGTGTCTGTTGTGCTCCGCTGCCTTTCCCATCCTCCACCCTCCCCCCTCCCCTCCTCTCCCCTCCCCTCCCCTCCTCTCTCTCTACCCCCTCCACTGTATAACCCTGAGGGTCTCCTTCCATTTCCATGCAATTTCCCTTCTCTCTCCCTTTCCCTCCCACCTCTCATCCCTGTTTAATGTTAATCTTCTTCTCCTGCTCTTCGTCCCTACTCTGATCTTAGTTACTCTCCTTATATCAAAGAAGACATTTGGCATTTGTTTTTTAGGGATTGGCTAGCTTCACTTAGCATAATCTGCTCTAATGCCATCCATTTCCCTGCAAATTCTATGATTTTGTCATTTTTTAATGCAGAGTAATACTCCATTGTGTATAAATGCCACATTTTTTTTATCCATTCGTCTATTGAAGGGCATCTAGGTTGGTTCCACAGTCTTGCTATTGTGAATTGTGCTGCTATGAACATCGATGTAGCAGTGTCCCTGTAGCATGCTCTTTTTAGGTCTTTAGGGAATAGACCAAGAAGGGGAATAGCTGGGTCAAATGGTGGCTCCATTCCCAGCTTTCCAAGAAATCTCCATACTGCTTTCCAAATTGGCTGCACCAATCTGCAGTCCCACCAGCAATGTACAAGTGTACCCTTTTCCCCACATCCTCGCCAGCACTTGTTGTTGTTTGACTTCATAATGGCTGCCAATCTTACTGGAGTGAGATGGTATCTTAGGGTGGTTTTGATTTGCATTTCTCTGACAGCTAGAGATGGTGAGCATTTTTTCATGTACTTGTACTCCAATAAATTAGAAGATAGTGAAGGCATAGATAAATTTCTTAAGTCATATGATCTGCCCAGATTGAGTCAGGAGGATATAGACAACCTAAACAGACCAATATCAATTGAGGAAATAGAAGAAACCATAAAAAGACTACCAACTAAGAAAAGCCCAGGACCGGATGGGTATACAGCAGAGTTTTACAAAACCTTTAAAGAAGAACTAATACCAATACTTTTCAAGCTACTTCAGGAAACAGAAAAAGAGGGAGAACTTCCAAATTCATTCTATGAGGCCAACATCACCCTGATACCTAAACCAGACAAAGACACTTCAAAGAAAGAAAACTACAGACCAATATCTCTAATGAACCTAGATGCAAAAATCCTCAATAAAATTCTGGCGAATCAGATACAAAAACATATCAAAAAAATTGTGCACCATGATCAAGTAGGATTCATCCCTGGGATGCAAGGCTGGTTCAATATACGGAAATCAATAAATGTTATTCACCACATCAATAGACTTAAAAATAAGAACCATATGATCATCTCGATAGATGCGGAAAAAGCATTCAACAAAGTACAGCATCCCTTTAATGACCTTTTAAACAAATCCATGAAGTCCACAGAAGACATCCTAAGAGTAACTTCTACCTGGTTCATATTCCTTTAATTTGAACCCAATTAGGAAGATGATGAAAAACAAAGATATCTTTTTTTAATTTTTTGTCAATAATAGGATTCTAAGAAGAGGAGGGGTGAGAATTCTGTAACTTGAAATTCTCCTAATGTACACTCAGCAGATGTTCTAGGAAAACTTATCTTTCTTCCTGAAAATCAATTATTCACTTCAAATAAAACATAGTAAGTTTCCACAAATAAAATACTGTTTTTAATTAAATATTGCTTTTTAATGAAAAAATAAATAGCTTTACCATGAACTTTAATCATGGCATAAATTGTGAAATTCTTTTTCATCTATGGCCTTAGAAAATAGTCTTGGATAATTGACTTCTAATTTCTTAGTATTTATTAATAAATTATGATTCTTTTCACAACTTTGGTGCATAGGGGAGACATGAGAATCAGCCAGTCTATCCAGCTTAGATAGGATGTTTATAGACATAAGAAAATTAAAAGCTTTGGTCAGATATAAACACATAGTCATGTAGAACCCAATCTTAATGATAAAATTAACAAAAAGCAGTGTGGTCAAATATTTTGTGTATTAAATCTTGGGTCTTAATTCACTGG
This sequence comes from Marmota flaviventris, assembly GCF_047511675.1. Lineage (NCBI taxonomy): Eukaryota > Metazoa > Chordata > Mammalia > Rodentia > Sciuridae > Marmota > Marmota flaviventris. The sequence continues at coordinate 99,134,107 of NC_092502.1, forward strand.
TCACAAGACCTAAGCTTATGAAATCTAAATATTTTAAGAAGCAAATTTAGTAGTTCTGCATGCACTGTGTATAGGCTATGCAATCTTTTTTTTTTTTTTTAATGTGCAATCTTCAGGGATTTGTCTGAAACTGACAATGCAAGAAATAAAAATGAATCTTAACAAAAACTTTCACTGTTCCCACCACACCAGATGGTTTGTGGCCTGAATGAGTACAGTAAGAGAGAAAGCTCTAAGTAATGAATTATCAATTACCCCTCATTCTGTCAGTAGATTCTGCAGAGTAAGGATTATGTAAATTCCATCTGCACAATTCGATCAACTACACACAGAGAGACCTTGGCCAAATAAATGTCAGGTAGAGACTATGGAAATTTATCACTCTCAATAAACATCATTATGTTCTAGCTCACTCATTTGCTCTTGACTGTGCACATGTCTCCATTTCTTATTATTACAGAAATATTACCATAACTAGGTCAATGCTAGATAATCAATGATCACTACAATTTATAATCTAATATGATATATATTGCTATGGCAAAGAGCTCTTTGTGTGTTAAAATAAAGCTAATAACCAGTAGACAAGGTGCTCATTAATGTTTGCCCCAGACCTCTTAAGTGCCTGAGAAATAAACAGAGAAAACCTTAGGACAAAAGAACATGCTTGTATCAACTCAATAAATTACTGCTGTAATATTGTATATCTTGTAGTTTTTAATGTTTTGCCTCTCAGAAGAAGAAATTAAATTTCCTGAAGACAGCCTCAAAATAATTTCATCCCAATAGTGATCATGTGTTTACAAAGTACAGGGCCTGATATGTACAAATCACTCAATATTGTTGATTATTACTATTTTTAATACTATGAAAGAGCTACATTGAATGTTGTTTTATTTTGTTTTTAATTGTGTCAGTTCTTTCTGTAAGTCTAAACTTAAGTGGTGAGATGTTTGCCTACTACTTCCTCTATAGTTTCCCCTCCATTACTGGCCATTCCTTTCCAGACCCCTTGCTATACACCCTCTCTCTTCAGTGGATGCTGTTGCCCTTTCCTCTCTGTTACCCTTCGCCTTCATTTCCTGAAGCCTTTTAAAAGGACAGCTCTTGAACTCTTGGACTGTTAACAGATGGGGGAACCTAGACTCTGATAGTTCATTGCCTGAGCCCTTCATTGTAGCATTCATTCATTCATTCCCTCACTCACTCAGTCAACACATAAAATGTTTCAGTGCTGGTAGTGCAGCAGGTCCTCTGCTAGAAGATAAATGACAGCCCTTTTGTAGCTTATAGTCTACTTCAAACAGCTTATAATAACAGAGTGGCATGTGTTGTGATAGTTTGATATCACAGGGTACAAAGGAAACACATAGGTGGAGGAAGGCTTATATGTTGGCCTGAAAGGGGGACAGAAAAACAGGAAAGGGAAAGAAGGGAAATAATGCCAGGATTCAGCGCATTCTAGATTCTTCTCCTCCCTCACCAGACTCCATCTTCTATTGGTGGGTCTGAGTCCAACTTAGCATCACTTTACCTCTTTACCCACCCAAATCACATCTTTCCATTGGTGTTGGCTACCACCCGACACAAGCTACCCTATTTCATGTACCAGCTACCAAAATAACCCCCTAAATAATTTTCCTGCTGCCACTCTTGCTCTTTTTTAGCCAAATATTCATGAAGCAGCAAAAATGAAATTTTAAAAACATTTATGAACTCATGTCTTCATGGATAAAGACACTCTTCAGAGACTCATTGCTCTTGGAATAAAATCACATCTTCTCTAGACCTTGCAATGCCCTATATACAAAGCCTAACAGTGGAGAAGGACATGCACTGCTGAGACGGCCTTGGTTCTTCCCCTTGCTCAGCTACTCAATGGATATGGGGCTTTGAGCAAGTTACTTAGCCCTTGGTTTTCTGTATATCATACATTCATAATAAATGTTTCAATGAATTAGTATTAAGCACTTAAAGCAGTTCCTGATTCATAGGGAATTCTAGTCTAGATGTTATTATTTATAGGAGCTAGTCCTCTGTTTATTTCTGTCTATATTCCCTACCTTCCTCTTAATCACTGTTTTCCAACTTCAGTAACCTTTCTGTTGTTTAAACACATTACATATCTTCCTAACTTAGGGCCAGATATTGATGGCTGGCTACTCCTTAACATTCTCATTTCAGCTTTAATGATACTTTCTCAAAAAGAATACTCTCCCCAACCCAAACCTTTCTCTATGATCTTTCTCTATGATCTATTTTCATCAATCACAAAAAGCTAAAAAAAACTTATATAGTTTATTTTCTTAATGCCTGTTTCCTAGGGGATTAAGCTTAATAGAAGTTAGGACAATGTATTATTTCTCTGCTGGTATATCCCCAGACACCCAGAATAATATTTCCAAACTAAAAGTATTTAAAAGATATTGCACATAGGTAAATAAATGAGTGAGTGGGTGGGTGAGAGAATCAATGGATGGACACAGGGATGGATGCATGGATGATAGAGGGAGTAACACTCAAACCTTGAGTACGAAGAATGAATTAAAGCAGAGCTGTGGAAAACAGGAGGAGTAGCAAGCAAAAGGAATTACATGTGAAAAACTAGGAAAGATAAAAGTATGTGCATGTGCAAATTAGTTTACAAAGTCTGAAGCAAGGAGCATGAAGAGGAAATGGAAGTTAGGTATGCAGTGTACAGAGACAGAAGGTCAGTGAAGTGCAGGAAAGTCTTTTCTTCAAATTCTTTGGTATGTCCTTTAAATAATGAACTTGGGATCATGGACCCCTAACCATGTGGATATAGAATTTTAAGCTAAGAAAAACAGTGCATATGCACTTGCCCAGTTACCCTTTTAAAAAGAAATGAAAGGGGGAAGGTAGGGACAAATCATTGCTGTCAAATTTCTCTTTATCTTCTTGACTTTTTTCAAACTCTAGCCTCTTAAGTTTTTAAAAATCTGGTGTGTGTGTGTGTGTGTGTGTGTATGTATTATGGGGATTTAACCCAGGGGTTCTCTATCACTGAACCACACTCCCAGCTTTTATTTTTTTTTTAAATATTTATTTTTTAGTTGTAGTTGGACACTTTATTTTATTTATTTTTTTTATGTGGTGCTGAGGATCAAACTCAGGGACTTGCATGTGCTAGGTCAGTGCTCTACTGATGAGCCACAACCCCAGCGCCCCCAGCCTTTTTTAATCTTTTCCCTGATTGGCCTCAAACTAGGGATCCTCCTGTCTGTGCTTCTCCAGTAGCTAGGACTACAGGTGTGCACCACAACTCCAGGTAATCTTTTTGTTTGTTTGTTTGTTTTTCTCGTATAGAAAAGTCTTTGAGAAGCAGTTCTGAAGAAGTTAGAATTTCAAAATATGTCCAATGCCATATGAGACTTTTTACACAGTTCAAGAGGAATCTGGGTAGTTAGCAACCTGTTCATTATTTCATTTTGATTTATTTAAAATCACTGTTTACAGCCTAATACAATTTTAACCAAAAGTTTTGAGCACTAAATAGATTATAATTTTTTTACAAAAAAAAAGAAATACTTATTCTAGTGATTCCATACTGTCATTCCACCCACTGGTATTTAAATTTTTACTTTAGTTAGTAATAAAGAAATTTTCACTACTCACCTTTGTGTATTGCATGGGTTACTATTAAAGTTGAGCACATCCATAAGATGCTTTTTATATTTATCAACATCTTGTCCTAGACATGAGAGAAACAAAAAGTAAATTGCAAGCATTCAGACTCATGGCAGGCCATAAATCACATGTTATTTGTTCATTGTATGTAATAAGAGTAAAAGAAGTAGCTCCTCTTGGATTGTGAAAACAGGAGGAAACTTGTAATAGGAAAAGTTATCTCAATACTCTGATTATTAAGTTGAATGTCACCCAAGACAGTAGTTACCAAAATAATCCCATAACCCAATTCAGGGATATATAACAGTGTGAATATGAATAACAGTCACAACTGAGTAGGCTGTAGGAAGAACAAGAGAGACCACAGCCTAAGTAACTATCAGCTAGGACCTGGCACAAAGAGGGAAAAGCAACCACAGAGTCGATTTAGAAACAGGAAGTTGATCATAGAACAAGAAAAGATGAGGAAGGTGAAAAAATGGAGCAGAAATGTTGAAAGTAAGATGAACGTAAGGTGAGAAGGAATCTATTGGTGATTAAGGCACATGATATCAAAACACAGAGTAAAGACTTCAGTGCATGTTTTAGAGCACGGACCCCACTGAGTTTCTAGCTGGTTAAACCAAAAAACAAATATAAGGAGCTATGGATTACACAAGTGGACAATGATTGCCCTCAGTTTTAAAGCAAACCCTACTTTTTGAAAGTCTCAAGAGCAAATATTGAAAGAAAACACCCTGCATAGAGAGCCAGGAAACTGCTCTGACTTACTGTGTAACTTTAAGGAAGATGTTTGACAATATATGGATCTTAAAATGGTGTCCTCCCAGCTTGGATTTCTATGAAACTATAATTATGAGGAGGATAAGAACCAGTGTTGGGGACTGCTATAGTTTGGATCTTAAATATCTCCTAAAGTCCCACATGTAAAAAGCTTGCTCCTCAGTTTGGAACAATTGGAAGTTGAAAGAAACCTTTAAGAGGAGGACTTAGTGCGAGGTCTTATGTCAATGGCATGACCCTGGCAGGAGACTCTGGGACTCCCCTCTCTTTCCTAATTGTTTTGCTTCCCAGTCCCCATGAGGCGAGCAGTAACCACCAAGGAAGCCAAGAATGTTTCCTTAAAGGCATTCTTCTTTCTTTTTTCTAACAAAACTCCAGCTCCAATCTAGTGTCTCCCCCTAAGTAAAGCCATGTACTTCCGAGAAGCCTAAGTCAAACCCCATTCCAAGAAGATGTTTCTGATATCCTAAGTAGATTATAAGTGGCCTCATTTCCTTTTCCAGTGTTTGGTTTTGTAATGATACATGGTTGAATTTTGGCTGATTAAATATAAGGAATTCCCTGCCTCTGGGTGGGGTGGGGAACTCCAGGGAAAGATATATTCATCTTAAGAAGAGAAAAAAAAAAGGAAGAGATGGCCACTTTTCTTCACTGACATTGTCATGAAAGAACATTTCTCCTTAAACTGTTGTAGCTGTCTCGCACACCTGAGTCTAGGTGATAGCCTCTCAGAATGAAGCTGAGAAAGAACCAGGAAAGACAAGGCTTCAATGAGTCCTCAAGTGTTAGACCTCAAGTGGCCCATACCTTTGAATTCCTTGTATATGAGCTAATAAATTCTTTATGTTTAAACCCTCTGCTATAATTTGGATTTTAAGTGTCCCTCAAAGCCTTGTGATAAAGCTTAGACCCAGCTTGGTGTCATTGGGAGGGACAGATGGCTTAAAGGAAGGGCCTGGTAGTAGATCTTTAAGTCATTGGGGGCATGCCACAAAAGGGGATCATGAGACCCTGGTCCTTTCTGTCTCTTTCTTCCCCTGGCCATGAGGTGAGCAGTTTGGCTCTGCCACATGCTCCCGCCATCATGTACTGCCATACCACAGGACTAAAACCAAAAGGGCCAACTAATCAAGGATTGAAGGCTCCAGTAATGTGAGTCAAAAGTCTTTTCTCTTTACAAGGTGATTATCTCAGGTATTTGCTACAGTAATGGAAAGTTGACTAACATATCCAGTGAAGTTTAAATAAAATCAGGGTTTTTGTAATTTGTAGCTAAAGACATACTGACACATATTTGAGTTGATGCCCTAAATAACTTCCTTGACCTTCCTTAGAAAACAACTAAATTATGATCTAAGAAACCTAGATTGAAAAGAAGTAAATGTTCTAAGACTCCAAGTCCAATTTGTGCTCCAATTCAACTTCATAATTTATGACAGCTATGTATTTTTTCTGAATATTATTCTACATCTGGCTTTATTTTGTGTATCTTGAAATAAGAGTTAGAACCTTTCTAAAATGTAATTGTAAATTTCTATAATTCTAACTATGACCTGAGGCACATTTTTTAAACCAAATTACACTACAAATCTCAGATTTTCCATCTGTAGATCAATTGATAATTCACAGTAAAGAAACATACAGTTAATAATCCTAAATTCACCTTGATTACTGAGTTTGTTATTTATCATATAATCACTGGGATATACTAATAGACTTTGTTAAATCCTAACTGAGCAATGCCATATTTTCTACACTTGGATTTCCTCTAAGACATCTCAGTAAGCTGATATGGCTTACAAGTTTATATTTTACTTGCGTCTCGAAGACATTACATTTCAGAAAAAAAAAATAATAATAAAGATGTCAATTTCACAGCCAACATGAAAGTTTAGGTTGTATCATAAAATGCTACTAAATACAATGTATTTCATGAGTATTAATTAATCCAGATAAGAAACTTTTTTCAGTATACTTATAAATTAATAATTTCCTACTTGCCTACAAGAAAACTTGTTCTCCCTTTTTCCTTTTTCCTTTTGTCCAGGAAACTTTTATAAGCATAATTTAAAATTTCGATTCCACTATGAAACAGCACCGAATTCAAGTCCTGCATCCACTATCAGATTTGATGTAAATGACTGTATTTATAAGCATAATTTTCTACAGTAATTCAAGAGTGAACATTAGTACTTATTAATGAAGTGATTATAAGAATTGATAAAGTAATCCCATAAAATATTTGCTCAGTAACACAGTGGATTCAATACTCAATATTTATTATTAAAATTACAAATTCAGGGGGGCTGGGATTGTGGCTCAGTGGTAGAGTGCTCGCCTGGCTGCTGGAAGCACAGGGTTCGATCCTCAGCACCACATATAAATAAAAATAAAGATATTGTGCCCACCTAAAACTAGAGAATTTTTTAAAAATTTCTAATTCAGGGTTTCTACAAGTGTTCAAATTCTGTCCTAATATCACTAATAATTAAAACTATTTAAAGCTCTAGATTATAACCTAGGTTGTCACATACAATAGCAATGTACAATTTTGTGCTTATAATAAATTACCTTGCAACTTGTTGCTATGTACTTTGAATCATTGTCTACAAATATGTTTTATCTCCTCTGTAGACCAGTAGGCTTCAGGAATAATATCTTATTCAAACTTCTAATTTTACAATATTTCCACAAAGCCTTCAGAGCAGATCCTTAAAGAAGGTTGGTTGACCATGACCAATAGTTCCATTTCTTTTTCAGGACGAATAACTTTGCAGGACAGGGGCACTCTATCACTAAGCTGACCCTTTGTTTTGGTGCCAATAATTCCTTATGAATTAATAATCTCTTATAGGGCTAATTAATACTTGAAATAAATTTGTATCAGTCCAGTTGAATATTTACCATCACCTCATATCTGGTATTCGTCAATATCTACAGTGTCAAATCTCATAACAAAACCAACGGAGAAACTTGTGAGCCTGATTCAAGGATGGTCTTCTGTATCTTTCCTACCCAAAAAAAGATACTCAAAATTCTAACTCTTTGGGCCATACTCAATACTTATAAAAGCATCTTTATTTTTTGAAGTTGGGGGTGGTCCTTCAACTATACAAGTAAAACAAGTATACTCATTACTTGCCCTAGGACCGCCCCTGAGACTAGAGGAGGGAAGCCAGTGCATTAAATATACAGGGGAGAGCCCAGTGTTGTAGCACCTGCCTTTAATCCCAGCAATGCAGGGGACTGAGGCAGGAAGACCCCAAGTTCAAGGTCAGTCTGGCAATTTAGCAAGACCCTGCCTCAAAACAAAGGGTTAGCTTAGTGACAGAGTGCCCCTGTTTTCAATCCCCAGTAACACACACTTTCACACAGGTGTGCACACGCACACCCCAAAATAGAGAGAAAAAAAGAAAGAAAAAACTTAGTGTTTTCCTGTCTTTAGGCTAGGTCCTGATCTCTTTTTGTGAATAAGCAAAAGATGTTGTATTGCTAGGTCTGTGTTCCTAGTGGCCAATCATCAGCAATAATTTTGCAGCAGTTCTCCCCTTGAGTCCCTCCCTGTGCTTGAGGTCATCACTGCCCTACTGAGCCTCTTTAACATTTCTACTCTAGGGTCCGTGTAGCCACCGGCATTTGCAAAGCTCAAATTAAAGGATGATCATTTATCTGTTTAGTAAATTTGTCAGAGTGCTTTTACTGCCACAGAGTCACATTCCCATTGCTTCTTCCCCAGAGTTTGTGTTTTAGTTCTCTAATTTTCTTAAGGCTATGCTTGTGTCCTTGATTATTAAAATATACTGTTTGTCTTCTGCATTTGATCTTTTTAAGTGGAAAACTCTCAAAGACTCTCTCTGTTTTTAGCACCACTCCAACCTTCATTTCCATTCTTCTGCCCTTCCGTGTCTGTCTTGTAAGCACTGTTTGTTAGTGATAACAAGTCTGTGTGCATGGAAAGACCTGGAAGATATAAGAACCAGTGCCTATATTTAGCCTTCTACTTCAGTAATGTCAATGAGAAGAGAAAAGAGCCATCAAACAATTAAGGTACAGATGACTGAAACTGTTCCGTTGCCTGGGAGACAAAATGACAAGGTCAACAGGACTCCTGTCCATGAGAACTGTCTGCAGAGAGGAGGGTCATGCCAGGAATAGGCTGCCTCAGAGAGAGCCAAGCCTCTCTATTAAACAGATATTTAGTATTCTCCCTTGATTTTAGAGAAGTCCAACTGAGCAAGGGGTGACTTCAGGACGCAGACACAGAGGTTTTGTCTGCAATTCTGCTACTCAGTTACCCTAGACAACCAATTGTCTAGGGTACCTTGGTCACAAAGTGGATGCAGTGAGCATTGCTTTTCATATCACTCCTCTCTTCTTCTCATGAGAAGAACTGCTGTAATTCAGAGAGACATCTGGTGGTTTAGACATGAAGTTTCATGAATTTGTGTCACAGTAGTGATTATAGTGCATACACTAGAGACTCAATTCCTGAACCTGGGCTTGGCTAAGCTTTTTTGTGTTGTTGTCCCTCTGTCCTGCACTGTTCTCTGTCTGACAACTGCTTCCTTTATTACTCCACCTTTCATGTGTTCTATTTTCATTATAGCACATGTTATCATTTTACTTATGTGTTTGAGAATTACCTTTCTCTAATTATCATAACAGAAATTCCAAGAAAGCAGTCTTTGATGTTTTGTTCACTCCTGTGTCCATAGTGCCTAAGATTTTCAGTAAATATTTGTCAAAAGGGTGAATATATATCCATTTTTACATAATTAGATGCATACAATATAAACAGTTCTGTGCTTTACTTTCTTGCTCCAAGTCACCACATTCTATTTTTCTATTACTTTCATTTCTTTTCTGTTATTTTCATAAATGGATATAGTAACAACTTTTATTTAACCAGTTCTCTATAAGGAACCTTTAAGATGTTTCCAAATTTTTGCTATTAAAAACAGTGCTGCAGGCTTGGGGTGGTGACTCAGTAGTACAGCCCTTGCCTGGCACGTGTGAGGTGCTGGGTTCAATCCTCAGCACCACATATAAATAAATAAATAAATAAAGTTTTTGTGTCCATTACAACTAAAAAAAAATAAAAGAAGAAAAATGTTGTAGGTGGACATGGTGGTGCACACCTATAATCCCAGCGACTCAGGAGGCTGAAGCAAGACGACTGCAAGTCTAAGGCCATCCTCAACAACTTAGTGAGGCCCTAAGCAATTTACCAAGATCCTGTCTCAAAATAAAAATAAAAATAAAAGGCCAGGGATGTGGCTCAAGAAAAGAAAAATAAACAATGCTGCAAAGTATATCTTTATACATTCTTCTTGGGGACATTAGTACCAATATCTATATGATACTATGTAGCAGTAGAATTGTTAGGTCAGAGGATATATGTGTTTAAAAAAACTTGATGGTAAATCATAAAAGTTGATTGCCGAACTATTTTAGAGAAGATAAACGTATTTGCACTCCCACAATATCTGATGAGACTCAGTTTCTCTACAACCTGGACAACACACTTGTTTCTCAAACCCTTTTTTCTTTACTGTGCAGACTGATGAAAAAAAAAATGGTACAGCAGAACATTGGTACTTATTATTCTAATTATAAATGAGGCTGTACATATTTTCATATTATTAAAAACATTTCTACTTCTCTTTGACACTACCTGTATATAACTTTTGACCATTTAAAAAATATAGATTCCTTTATTTTAATTATTCCTAAGCTTTCTGGCTATATTTGAAGTTATTAGCCCTTTGTCTTACATGTGTTGCAGATTGCCTCCAAAAGTGCTATGTTTGTGTAGATAACTTAATTATTATTGAATCAGACTTATCATATTTTCTGGTTTGGCTTCTGGGTTTATGTTTTGCTTAGGACAGGTCTTTCTCCTCCTGGTTTATTTTTTTAAAATCCCATGTCTTCCTCTAATCAGTTTTCTAGTAACTTCTTTTAAAAAAAATCATTCCTTACATTTCATATTTATCTTTAAAATATTTTAGAATGATAAATAGATATTGATTTATTTTAAGTTGACCACTTGTCCCCAAATCATTTATTGAATAATTCTTCTTTTTCACTGAATGACTGTGCCATTTGAGTCTATTTCTGAACTTTTATTTCTGATTAATAAAACTGAAAAATGTTTAGACAGTATGTCCTTCTCTGCATCATTTTGTTTAATAAAAACACCTGACTTGGATATGCTGTTATTATTAAGGTTACAGGATTAGATCAATATGAATTCCATGGGCACAATATATTATCATCCCAAATTTGTATAGCTTTTTTACTTTTCAAAGCCCCTTCATAGGTATTTACTTTTTTGATCCTTATGACTGCATATTAATTTAATCAATTGTGACATTAAAGATCCAGAAGTTCTGTCTTTACTTGCTTTTCCTAACTGGAGGGTCAAACTCAAACTTTATGATTTCAAGGCTACTGTTTACCCTGCTGTACCTCAGGTAATATCAAATCAGTAATATAATAGTGAAAAATATATAATTTATTAAATGTTATATGTGTTTATTATAAAATATGTAATTTCATTTTATAGACATAAAATGTTCTTAAAAATCTTAGAAAAATGAAGTAGGATGTCTACTATATATAATAAGTATAGAAATAAATTTAAATGTAGATCTACATTTGTATCTTTTATATTAGGAAACATAACAGGCAAATGTATTAAACAAAGATCCTTTGTTCTGACCATTGAAAGACAACCAGAGGCACATTCAGTGATAAGAACTTAGCAGGGTCTGAAAACACTGCATATACACATATGTTTGTACATTTTATACATATATACATGTATATTTTAATGTATACAATTTACTAAGTCTGGGTTACAAGAGGAAACTGGCAAAAATTCACTAATCCAAATGGAGCTTGGCCAAGACATTTGCCTTTACTCTCCCTTGTTCTGATTCCAAATCAGAGAGAGTACAGGCTTTGTGTTTTCTGGTAAAGCACAAACCTATGCAACAATTAGCATATTTTCTCAAACCTGAGCAAATAACCCCCAACAATGAGTGTTTGTCTGTCCTAACAGATTTCTTTAGGTGGGTGGTGAAAAAATAACCTACTATAGCCATTCATTGTTTCCTCAAAAGAACCATGTGTCTTGAGAGTTTCTACTCCTTCACAGAGAAATGTCCCATTAAAATACACTGTCTATTGATGTTTATCCATGAATAAAGTCAACAAAAATGTTTAAACTCCAGGAGGAAAGTAAAGCTTAGTTATAAGACTATGGGAGACAGACTAAGTTGATCTTTGTGCTCTCAGGTTCTGATGTTCAATTAGTGATCAATCATTAACTACAGAGTACTTAACCATAATAATGTAAGAAAAGAAAGAACAATGGTTGTATCTTTAACATCAATTATATTCAGCTTTGAGTTAGCTATTTAGATCCTTTCCAAACAAAATTCACTAGTATGTACATACAGATATCTTGGAATATCAGAGATATCACCCTTCAATTTGCATATAGGAGAAAGAAAGACAGACAAACAGGAAATCTTCATCTGTAGACACATAAACCTAAGAAGTTTCTTTTCAAACTTCATTTTTAAAAGCAATTAGTTTAATCTAGGAAGAATTTAAATTGTTTTAATCTATCAAGAAAAATGAAACTTTGAACTCTTACATAAATCCTAAGTCATTGTCTTATATCTTATCCCTTTTCCACCACCCACAAGATTAAGGACTGGAGACTTCCTGTTGGAGGAAGTAATGGCTCAATCCTTTGGATTCTATTGGAACACTGGGAACAGGTATATACAATTATAAAATATTCCTTTCTTAAAGATTAGAACTAAAAGCTGGACTCTTTAATACCTCTTTGATACACTCTGTTCTCAGGTTTCAAAGTTACTTATTCCCCAAACTGGAAATGGATTCTACCTCAGAAAACTAATTGTGGCTTCCATGGTGCCTTCCTGCTTTCCTATTATATTAATTTCATAATATTTTGTTTTAGGAATTTATATGATTATTTTCACAACAGGCTTTGTACAATTGCCAAGCAGCACCTAAAACAACTTAGGTTACAGTTTTTAGAAGGAAACAAAAGGAAAGTGGATCAATTCGTTACAGAATTTAAGGTGATAGGAGAAACCATTTAAACAGTTTTTCCAAAATAGAAGAATTAGGCAAATTTAAAATGCAACTTTAGCAGCATCTAGTCTACGCCACTTTCTCCTAAGTCTCTACTTCAGTCATTTGTTCTGAACTCATACGTGGTCCTGACCCACTCTAAGGCTCCTGATTGATGCACAAGGACCTCAGTTACACCCACAACCCTTTAATGCTTGCCCCCAAGCAATTCTGTTTGTCCTTTGACAGTCTGGAACGTGATTAATCTTGTAATTGACTAAAAGTGTTCTTTAGACAGACTCGAATGTATTTAAAAACTAATATAATAGAGTACATGATAAGCTCCTCTCGTCTCATTTTTGTGCCAAAATAAAAATAAAAAGAGTTGGCTTGGAGTACATCTTTACCTCTTCCTGGATGCATATAAAAAAAAAAAAAAGCCACTCTGCATTTTTCCTAACACTCCTAAGAAGCAAGACGAAAAGGAGAAAAAAAAAAAACTTAAATAGTCTTTTAATAAAAGTTTAGCGCCATTTGAATAGAAGTTGGGTTTGCTCCAGCTGCAGACGCTCAGCCGGCCGGGAGCGCTGGGTGCGCTGCCTCCCTGCACTCTGCTAGACCAGGGCCCCGCCTTCCTCTGTCCTGCCCGGGTCCAGCTTCGCCCCGCCCCCATTGGCCGCTGTAACCAGGGTAATCAGGCTGAATTGACTGCCGGTGCGGCTGTGCAGCTGTCTCCGAGCCCAGGAAGTCACACCCGTCTCGGGCCCAGAGCTGAAGCTCCAGCCCACGTGGCGGCTGGCAAAACCCGGTGCTGAGGGGAGTGTCTGGCGCGGTTCCTCCCCCTCGCGGGCCGAGTAAGTGAAGGCTGCCCACAGCCCAGCCCCAGCTCCTGTAGGTGGAGCTGGACCCCCTCTGCTCATTAAGTTCCTTCTCACCCTTCCATCTCAGCACGCCTCTCCAGATGCATTTGTTATCCTTTGTGAGCGTGAAAAAGCGAAATTTGGTCAAAAATCTTAAAAGGAGTTCTTTCGGTTCCCGGGAGTTTGCGTTCATCTACCCCATGTCCATTCCTTTCTTTTCCTCCTTCTCTTAATTGTCCCATTTCCTTCCCCTCCCCTTCCTTTCCTTTCTTTTTCCTCCAGGCTCCCGAATTCTCAATTTCCATGTGTAACGTGCGTCCTGAAGTTGAAGAATTTAAGATTAAGATTATGGGTCCTCCTTTTGCAATATCCTGGGGCGGGGCCTTAGCATTGGTTTCAAGTGGTCATGGACCTCGCTAAAATTTGTAAAAGTAGGTATTCTGTATTATCTTTCTTGAAGATTCCCAAGATTGTGCGTCAAGAACCCCTAACCCTAGATCTGTCCTTGGCGTTGTGTTAGTCTAAGCGGCAGACTGGACTCAGAGCGCTGCGTGCAGCCCAGCAAACTCTGGAAAAGGCTCCTGTGCACCTCGAAAGACAAAAGTCTCTTCTTTCAGCTCTTCGAAACCCCTAGATTTACGACGCGGATTCTGAAGTGGAAAATTACGAAAGGAAAGCGAGTGCCTTCTATCCTTGAACATAAGATTGTGAAGTCGGCCGGGTTCTCTTGCTTTGGGGAGCGCCCCTTCTCCACTTGTGCTAGACTTCTCCATCAGGGGGCGCCCACATCCGCCAAAAACTCCCCATTCCTAGACATCTGGGTTTTGCAAGTCCGAAACACTGAGCTGGGGGCAGATCCGAGGGAGCGCACCGCCTTCCTAGCTCCGCCCTCCCTGCCTGCCTCCTCGGACAGAGAAGGCTGAGATTTCACACTAGCCATTCATTTGTCAGCCGTGGGGGAGGGGACGCAGGAGTGAGATCGAGCACAGGCTGGGAGAGAGGAAGGCAGTTAAAGAAGATGGAGACAGAAAGCGAGACACAAAGATGAGAAGGGAACGAGCCACGAGATGGTCTTTCTGCTGTGGGTGTGCGCCCGGTGGTACAGCTTTTCAGGCGCGCGTTAGACTTCCCCCTCCCTCAGAATTTCCCAGGGACCCGCAGGACTTGCCGAGACGCAGCTGGACCTGAGAGCAAATAGTTTAGGCTATGACACTATTTTCCTACCCTGCTCCCCATAGCCTAACACTCTGACCACTCCACGCCCGATGACCCAGCGAGCTGGGACAACAGATTGCCCCTGGTCTGCTCGCCTCAAGGAAGTCTCTCTGCAGCACCCACGCCTCCGCAGGGCTATGGGACCCCGCAGCCGAGGGCGTCCCCTGGGACTTCCGACACACTCACTCCGCAGCCATTCCACCCGCCAGTAAAGTTGCTCAACTTTACTGGGAGGGGGTGGGGATATGGAAGGGAACCGAGAACTGCTGTAATCCAGGAGACAAGGCTGGAACCAGAGGCCCCTGATTTGGGACCCCGCGCCACCTTTGTCTAGAGAGAGCCCTGGGCGCTGGTTTGCTTATTGAGACGGGAGCGACAACTCCCATTTCTCTCCTGAGAGTGAGAAAAAATTCTTGCCTATACCTGCCGGTTCAGAGCAAGCTTTCCCGCCCAGGAGCCTCCAAGATCCCCGCGGTGCTCCAAGAACCCCACCCCCATCTCCATCTCCTTCCCCTTCCCTGCTGGCCCCGGAGCACCACGCGCAGGACAAAAGAACACAGGGTCTTCGGGAGAGAACTGTGACATCCCCCAAGTCGTCAAAGAGACTCAACCCTGGACCCCGGACCTCCCGGGTCAGCCCCCCTCCCATAATGCCTGCGGCTGAGGGGGTCACGTCCGCGCAGGTCCCGGGCTGCTAAGGCATAAGGTTGCACTGTCAGGAGCTGCCCAGAAGTGGCTTTCCAGGAACGGCAGGCACTGACCACACACTAGGGACCAGGAAACCAGGTGGTCTGCACCAAGGTGGCTTCAGGGACTTGTACGTGGGCAAGTCTCGGGAGCCCCCATTCAAACTTTTGCCTCAAGCTGGTTAACAACAAAGACAAAACCAAGGTGCCAAGGGTCCCTCCCCTCCTTCCAGCTCGAGATACCACGACTTTTCCAGAATTTCTCTACAAAACCCTTCCCCCAGTTCCGTTAGTCCTACTACCTCCACCCCACCCGGGGTTTCTTTTGTCTGGATCTTTTCGGCACCAAGGTCCCTCTGTATTTCTGTCTCCAAAAATCCCTTTGAAAGTTACCTGAATTTTTAAGTGCAAATATTTCCTTAACTTTACGTTACAGCTACTTTTCTTTGCCTTAATTAAATCCTTCTACCAACTGCAATGTACCTCCTTTTTCTGAGCTGAAGGCTTTTTTTTTTTTTTTTCTCCCTCCTATAAGTTTCTTTTAAAGGGGGAACAAAAGAAACGTGATTACCTTGAAAGGCGGTTTTTTTGCAGTTTGGGTAAAAAATTCACCGCAGCGCTGTGCAAATGAACTCGGCGTTGCCCGTGAGAGTCACATAGGAAGCGTGGTGGCCTGGGGAAGGGTGTGGAGGGTGCGGGACGTTGCTGAAGGATGAGGGAGGATGCGGGGCTGGCCGCAAATCCCGGTCCCAGCGCCTGTCCACAGCACCTAATGTTCGCGGCTGTTGCGCCCGCGCTCCTGGAGTTCTTCCCCAGAAAGGCTCGGGGCAGCTCGCCTGCAAGTTCAAATGCGGGTTGTGACACCCATCATCATTATATCACTGTACCGTCAGCGCCGAGGAGGAGACTCAGCAAGGAGAAGGAGGAGGGAGAGGAGGAGGGTTCATTCACAGGCTCCAGAAGCGCTCCGCAGCTTCAACCACTCCTAAGAGCCCAGGCTAGGAAAGCAGGCGGAGGGGCGGAAAGGCAGTGCTCCGCGCCTGTGGTAGGGACCGCCTGCCTCCCTCCCCAGGCACTCCCACTTCTCAGCGTTTCTTCCTGAGGAGAAGTACCAATCGGCTTGGGGACAGCAGCGCTCCCCATTCAGCGACTCACTCAGTAACATCGTGCTCGCGGAAACCACTGCCTTCCCACCCCTTCCCCACCCCCACTTCCCCGCCCCCGTGCTGCCAGTCCTGAATTAGGGGAAAGGAGCCCCCAGGCTTTTGTAGGGTAGGCAAACACAAAACAATTGAATATAGTCAATCCTTCCCAGGAGCAAAGGAAACTCTGTAAAATCAGCAAAGAACTTGGCTACAGTGCGTTTATGCGCCCACTGAGCTTGCCTGGTGGCAAATAAGAAGTGTCAGGCTCAAGAGTCCTGCCAACCTGAAAGAGACACTGAGAAAATGAGATCCTTCTGAGTCCTAGAGAGAAAGTGTAAGAATTCCCCACTACCCTCCCCGGGGAACTGCCCAATGGGGAGCCTGGCGGCACCGCAATACACAAAGACCCTGGTAATAAAAGGCTGGACAGGAAATACCCCCAGGCAAATCCCTCGTTGGATTCAAAGAGAATCCTCTTCCTTTACCACAAATCCTCATCTCTCCACGGAAATCTAGACTCTGCATTCTTCGTTCTTCCCTTCCCTCTGTCTTTCAAAGTGTCCCTTATAGTAAAATATTTATTTATTTTTTTCTGAGAAACAGAGACTCCTTGGAGGTAACAATCATCTTCTATGTTTTCAGGAACTAGGACCATAATCTTTCATGGGTTCATGAGATTTTTTTTGTTAGGCCCACCCCCTATGTAAACAACACCCCCTATGCAGAAAGAATCCCCTCCATTGTGTCACAAAAGATTTCCAATTGGACCTTTCAGAGCAAAGGGTCAATCGGTTGACACAAAGGATTTCTGCCCTCAGAAAGAAGGAATTGGGATTTTCTTTTTCTTTGAAGTCAAGTATGATTTAATACAATGAGAACAAAATAAGTCCTAGGTGCATGTCAGTATAACACTAGATATACTGGAAAGGATAGCAAACTTTCCTCTCTACACTAATAGGGAAGTATCCTCATAATTCTCATGGAAGGTTCTACTTAGAAAAGTGTATCAAACACCGGACCTCAGAATAGTAGTGATTGAAGGAGAAAGTCAGCTTCACTCTGAATTTCTTAATCAAAGATTTTAAATGATAAATAGGTGAAAGTTTCATCAGGACCATTTCAATTCTCAAAATGTGCACTTTTCATTTCTTTTTTTTTATCTGTTCACTACAGTAAGCCATGTAACTATCAATCATAAATTTGAAAATAAGTTTGCTTGTTTTTGTAATGAACTGTTTATCCTACCATTTAGTTATACTACCATTCTTAACACTGAAATTTTATTACATCGAGTGTTTAGAAAAGAATCAGACTTCAACCTTTCCATTTAATGTATAATCAAAATACAGAAAGTGACTCTTCCAAAGTCACACAATTAAAAGCAGATTTTTTATCAGAGTACAACTTTCACTCAAGATTACTTCATTCAGAAAGAAGAAAAATTAAACAAAATGAATTTTCATTGAAATTTGTACTCTAGGCATTTAGGGTGGATGTTTTTTCTGAATGTCTTCAAGATGTGTATCAGTATTTATGTTTTTACATTTGAGTAAACTTAATTTGAGTGGAAGAGTTTGAGTTGTCCAAGACCACTTTGTGATAGATCTGCCAGTCAAAAATCTTATCATCTCTTGATTACCCTATGCTCCTTTCATAATATAGTTAAGTAACAAAACATTTATACAAAGGAGAACTAGAACAGAAACAAGCTTCTATTGGTATATTAATATCCATGGAAATGCAGATAGTTAACATTCACCATAAATAAAACCATTTGCATGTGATAGAACTGTATAAAAAGCTGTGGGTCAGATATTCCTTACATTATGAAGTTTTCTTTTATCTAGTCAAATGTGTTTCTCAAGCTCTTGTATGTTTACAATTTCTTATACCATTCATAGACATTACTACCCTTGACCAAGTAGTTCCACAGGGCAAGGGCACTTTCTTAGGCAGCCTCAACTATTCAGAATATAGACAGTACTGAAAAACTTTCTATTGCATGCCTTGTCTCTTCTTTGGCTTGTAACATTATTATTTGGAAAATTAAGCACTAGTTCAGGTTGTCAAATAACTGAAATGATACACCTTGAATATATGTTTCTTTTCTCTAGAGCAGATTTCCCCCTTCAGCTATCTATAACAGAGAAAGAAAAAAATATATACCAGGTATATTCAGGATAGAGTCTATAGCTATCTATGTAATTCTTCTTGAGGGCTTTCTTTCTTTTTTATTCAAATAGAATAGGAAAGCAGTTATTTCTTATTCTCCAATGTCTGATAAAACTATCAGAAGTCTTTGAATGGGAAAATATTTTTGTAGCTTTTATAACTATAACTATACTTACCTGTCTGCTACACTCAAGCCTAAATCAAATGGTAATTAAAATCTCTTTCTGAGTCCTCCTTGAAATCAAATCCTTGTATTGGGGATGTTGTTTATGTAAACACCAAGATTCCAGATAGTGATAAAGCCAGGCCCACATTCAGACATTTGGTACCTAGGAGAGACCATAAGCCAAAAGCAGGGTGCCTCGCTTTCTTGCCTTGATCTTGTCTTTAGAAACTTGGCTGAGCTTGGGGCAGCCAGCCAATAAATCTCCCTCCAAGGCTCTTTAGGATCACACCTCTCTCTCTCTCTCTCTCTCTCTCTCTCTCTCTCTCTCTCTCTCTCTCTCTCTCTGTAGGGGGGTGGTACCAGGGATTGAACTCAGGGGCACTCAAACACTGAGCCACATCCCCAGTCCTATTTTTATTTAGAGACAGGGTCTCACTGAGTTGCTTAGTGCTTCATCATTGCTGAGGCCAACTTTCAACTTGCAATCCTCCTACCTGAGCCTACCGAGCTGCTAGGATTACACGCATGTGCCACTGTGCTCGGCATATTCTCTTCTTTTATTGATCAGGTGAAGCATTCTTATAAGTGGTATTATCTGTTGCTGCACTAGGAATGACGAGATTCCAATCCTATTCAAATTTAGAAAACTAATAGTTCATGTTCAGTTCCCTGATCTAACTGAACATGGGCACAAGGAAGCGAACTACGCTCTCTGGATGGTGAAAGAATGCTATAGATTTTAAATATACCTTTACTGACTTTCAAAAACCCTATAAAAGGGGAAAAGGAATTCTCTAAGATTGTGTCATAAACATTTTTTTAAAAACTTTACAGATTAGGGGCAGATATTCTAACCAACACTTTAAATCCTTTTTGGTTTTCTAGGAAATGCAGAGTAAAGGTCTTTGTTGCCACTTTTTAAAAATAAAAAGAAATCCTGTAAAAGACAAAGTGATCATGACAATCTCATTGTACTTTAACCTGAAGTATATAAATTACTCAGATAAACTAAATTCAGAAAAAACATCCTTAGAGAGCCATGAACAATTAGATTTTTCCTGGAAATCAGATACTGAGTCTGTATCACCCCAACCTCTAAATCAAAATATTACAGTAAAGTATTCTTTTTTTAATAAAATAGTTTTCTTCTTTCCTGTAAAGTCCTGTACATGGTTGGGTAGTTTTCTCCAGAACTTAGCTGGAAGACCATCTACATCATGAGGGAACTATGCAAGCCAAAGCCAAGTTCCAACATGGAGTGATGGGAGAGGCCCTGCTGCAGAAAGGAGATGACTTCATTAGGGGAAAGAGAGGCTCTCGGAGTCGGTCTACAAGGCAGCCAAATGGCTCAGCACATCTGCACTCGCCCGGAGAGGCTGCCTGGAGCAGAGTATCAAAAACGCTATCATTTTTTTATAAAGAAAAAGGTCAAGTAATGAAGAAAGTAGTCTAACTGAATCGAACCAAAGATAGTATCACTCTTACTCCCTTCCTTTGTCACTTTCTTCGACTCTTTTCCTTCCTTCCCCAGAGCCTGAAAAATATAGGACATTTTTATAAAGCATTCGTCTGCTTGAATCAAGAAGAGTCAGGTTTCTGAACACAAGGAAGTGGTAGAGATCTTAGTATCTCTGAGGCAAGGCACAGAATAATGCAGAAGGTTTCTGAAGAGGCAAAACTTTTGCAGTTGCCATATACCAGTCTCCATTTATTTAATTAGACTACAATGAGACCCAGACAAGGACTTAATGAAAGCTGCTGCTCTGTTAGTACTAAAGACACGGAGTCATCTTTAGGGTCTCTGTGGTAAGGGAAGGTGGGAGGTAAGACAGGAAACAAAGAAACTTCCACACAGTGGGAAGAATGTTTGGGAAACTCCAGCGTGGATATCAGAACAGGGTACAGAAGAAACAAGCAGGCATTCTATTTTTATTCTATCAGTTAAAAGAATTGCAGGACCTGGGGAGGGTGGCAGGGAGGGAATTGCAGGACTACTTGAATGCCAAAGACTTTAGGCTCTTGTCCCAAAACATGAGTGATAAGATTTTAACCCTATAAAACTATGGAAATCAAATATTTTTTGCAATGGTTCAAGAAAATAGAAGATTCCAAAAATAGTTAGCACAAATAGACTGTTTTCCATTTTTCTTCTATTGGTTCAATTAAAAAAATTGTTGAGCACAACATTTTATGTGCATTGTTTTAGACATTAGGCATTTAGACCTTATTCAAAAAATTAATGTCATCCTCAAGGAGTTTATATTCGCTGTACAAAAAAGAATTAATTCACTAGAGAAGCCAAGGTTTTCATTTTTCTACATAATGACTAATAAATTTAGAGGGAAAACTCTCTCTCTCTCTCTCTCTCTCTCTCTCTCTATATATATATATATATATATATATACACACACACACACACACTAATTTGAATAGTCATTTAATAAAATTTAAGCCAAGATTATATATATATATATATATATATATATATATATATATATATATATATATATATAATTTTATTTCCATTACCTGGTTTTAAAACATACCAGTGACACAAATGGATCAAGGGACAATCACAGTTCAACACACCTACCTCCTTTACTGGAGAATCTCTTCCATGCATGTACTCTACCAACATGGGATCCCAGGAACTAACTTTATTGCATATGAAGAAATCATATTTCTTATTTTCTCATAATAAAAACAGTTCAATGAAAAGGAAATGCAGTGGAATGAATCTGACATAACTATCCTATGTACACATATATGAATACATCACGGTGAATTTCACTGTTGTTTACATCCACAAGACTAAGGTCCTAATTAGAATAAGATATATTCCATGCTTGTATAATTACATCAAAATGGACTCTAACATCATATATAACTAAAAAGAGCCAACTTTTAAAAGTGACATAGTCACAGAAGACAAAGAAAGAAAAGGAATTTTTTATCAAAATACTAATTCAATGCTGAGGAATGAAATTGATAAAGCCAGGCCCACAATTTATGTTATATGCATATACAAATATGTCCCAATTAATCCCACTATAAAATTGATTATAATACACAATAAAATGATTATAATACACAATATAATAACATGATTATAATACACAATAAAAGTGTTTTTGGAAAAGACAAAAAAAGTGAATGAATTGACCCAGGAAATCAGTTTTGAATCTCTTTACAATTCACTTCAGTATTCCTCATTCTCTTCTCCTTGAATTCTGTTTTAAATACATTTTAAGGTATTCCTGGTTTTCTCTTTCATTAGTAAGCTAAAGAAAATGTGTCTTGTGTTCAATGATGAATAAGATATAAATTTTGCTATTGTTATATCTATCCACTGTTCATAACAATAAAATCTCAAGAAACTTTGGGATATCTATGTGGGAAAATTGTATATATTGATTAATTTGGTAAATATTCAATTTCTTCTTATCATAAAAAAAACTTATAAAGTTAAAATAATGCAATTTTAAATATAACATCCAATTTAAAGACACCTCTCAAAAAAAGTTGAGAATATATAATGACCTTTTTCATCCCCCATTTAACCAATTCTTCTGAAATTTTTTTGTCTGCTTTTCTCTCTGGGGAGCTACTATGACTGCCTCCTACCTCCAACATCACCTCACAGAAGGTCTCTCTCAGTTTGGAATCCAAAGAAGCAAATTCCGGAGAAAGACATTCAAATGCTAGTCGTTTATTTGGGAGGTGAGGTCACCAAGTACCTACAGGGAAATATGGAATGATACAAGGAAGAGAAGAACAGTGAAGGGTGTGTTTCAAGCAGGTTGCATTACATGTGATGGGAATTCATTCCCATGGGGGATGCTGAGGAACAGTCAATAGCATGAACTTCAGAGGTGTCCCATCTGAGCTATGAGGGAGAGTTTATACACTTGTTGGTTGAAAGCTTCTCCAAGGAGGTGCAAGCATTCTGAACTCTGGTTTATTTCCACAAGGAACAAGAGACCAGGGAAAGTTCTAAGTGAAAAGACATAGAGTCTGCAATTGGAAATCTGGCTGGCATGCACAGAAAATTATAAAGGTGAGGGACTATGAATGACATTTGTTGTAATTCCCAATATTCTTGTCACTACGGATAGGATTGTAGGACTGGCAATAACAGGTGTCCTACACTGGTTGGAGCAGGATGCAAATGTTAGGGTATCAAAGAAGAATATGAATCCTTCATCAACTCCTTCCTCTCAGCCCACCTTACCACCCCCCACGATGATCATCATTTTTTTACTATTTATTTTGGATTTTAAATAAATAGTAAAAAAAAAAAAAAAAAAAAAGAGCTCAATGGCATGTACTTGGAGTTCATTTAGGTTTCTGAGCCTCTACCTTTCACACACCCAGTGCTGCCTCCTTAGCAAAATCACCTGGTTGAGTCTCTGCTACTTCTTCTCCCTGTCAGAGACCTGCTTAACTCCCAGGAAAACCAGCCAGATGTGGCATGAAAACTGTTGTTCAGGGAATCATCAATGAATCTTAAACTTATTGTAGTAGTGGTCAGAACGACTGTAAATGCACCTGATTGGGGTCTCTTTGTGCTATGTTCATGTTATAGTTCCTTAGCATGGTCCTAGGACCCTACTAGATGTGCTCACTCCCTCTCCCTCCCTTTTTCTCTCTCTCTCCAAATGTTAGCAATCTAATTTTTACCCTCTTTGCTCTTTTCTAATCATATATATGATCAGAGAGAGGAGAGAAAGAGAAAGAGAGAGTATGGCTATTTCCATTAGTAATGTTCTATGTCCTGAGAACTTTGCTAGAGACTAGAGATGAAAATAGGTTTAAAGCATAGACAGACTACAACACAATGCCTAGCTGAGGCCAGGAGGGTAACATAAGAAGGCAAAGCAGGCAGAGAATTAAACAATAGAAAGCAGTGAGGAGTATGATACACTAGAGAGCTCATTGTGGCTTCCAGCCAATTATGATGTGTGTGCTCTTGGAACAGTACTTCTGGTCCTTAAAATATTAAATAGACCAAATAAAAGGAGACAGTTAGGGACTAGGAATATAGCCCAGTTGGTAAAGTGCTTGCTTTGCATGCACAAGGCCCTGGGTTCAAACCCTAGCGCCACAAAAAAAAAAAAGAAAAGAAAAGAAAAAAAAGTAGACAGTGGGCTGACTGAGAGTTGCTAGGGTACAACCCTAAGTTTAAATGACTAAGGGAATGATAATGAGAAGGGAGCAAGGGAAGGAGTAATTTTATTCTCCTTATTTATGCTCTCCTCTTTATTCCCTCTCCTTTTTCTACCAGTAAACACCTTTATGAACTTGCAACAAGCCATGCATTCTGTAGAAGCTTACAAAGATTAGAAAGCAGAAGTAGCAACAACAGGAAGAGTTTAAGGAAGGTAAGACACAATACAAAAGCACTGAAGAAATAAGAGAGGCTGAGACCAAAACATACAAGGCAGGCCAGATGCCCCAGACCTGCTCAGCTCCCTCTGTGCTACCAGTACCCTTGGATCCAGGGGCCAAGAAAGTCCCCCTTTCCCCTAACAGTTGAGGGAGTCAAATCTCTAGCAACCCAAGTGGCAATTGTAGTTGTTTTCCTAAGTGGGTCTTAAACAATAGTACTGCTAATTCTATATTCCCTATCTGCGTTCTTAACCAGTTGGCTTCTAGTGATTTTGTACATTGAAAATCATGTATTCTGAGATCCAAAACAAAAGTTTTCCACTATTCATAAACATAGACCAGCAGATTAGGCCGTAAATAAATAGCAGTGGGTAATCCTATACTGTGGCAAAGATAATGACATTTTTGGAGGGAAGGAAGAAGTGGAAAAGCTGGTTTCAAGAATGCTTGGACTTGAGGATTAAGCCAGAGATTTAATTATAATTGGGAACTGTTTCCTAAAATAACCAGAGATGGCTAATCAAGACATAAGATAGGTAAAACAAGTGGAAGAATCTGAAAGCAATTATTGACAATGTGGGAACAGATGAATAGACAACACTTGGAAAACAATAGGAGGAGTAGGAAAGAGCAAAGATGGTTAAAAAAAAAAAAAGGTATGTTGCTTGAAATGAAACCATTGGGTAAATTTTACTCAGTGAGGTTAAAAAATGAATTTATATTCTCTCTTCCCACTCACCAAACTGGTAGGTTAAATGTCCTCTTCCCATGGAGATTAAAGCTCCTTAATCTTAGATAGGATTCCATATCTAAACTAATTAAGATTTTTTTCCCTCCCCAAGCTTGTGGCTCAAGGGACGTGAGCTGGAGGGGAAGGGCTCTGATGTTCTCCTCTTCCTTTCCCTCACCAACTCTGGAGACAGGCTGTTCTTGGACCTCTGCTCTTGCTCTTGTCTGGGCTTCAACCCCCTTCCTCTTCTTTTTCTAATTTAGTATTTTTTATTGATGCAGTATAATTAAACATAATAGTGGAATTCATTATGCCATATTCTTACATGCCTATTGCATAATTTCATTCATATTTATTAAGGTATAACTGATAAATTAAAAACTATATATACTCAAAGTGAACATGATGTTGAGGTATATATTGTAAAATTATTTCCATGATCAAGCTAGTTTACATTCCCATATATTTAACATCTACTCTCTTAGCAATTTTGTTTTGTTTTTGTGGTGAGGGTCTACTAAGTGACCCATGCTGGCTTTAAACTCTCAATCCTCCTATCTCTGCCTCCCAAGAAGCTGAGATTACATGCATGTGCCACCAGCTGAGCTTAGTAAAATTTTAAGTATACAATGCAGTATTATTAACTATAGTCACCACAATGTATATGAGGTCTCCAGAGTTTATTCATCAGACACTTGCTGTTTTGCAACCTATGACTAACATTTCTCTATTACTCTAACCCTGTGACCCCTGGTAACTATCCTTCAGCTTTTCGCTTTATTGAGTTTAACTTTCTAGATTCCTCAAACTAATGAAATTAGACAGTATTTGTTTTTCTGTGTCTGGCTTATTTCACACTGTATGATGTCCTCAGTTTCATCCATGCTGCCACAAAGTGACATAACTTCCTTCATTTTTAGGACTGGATCTATATTTACACACACACACACACACACACACACACAAATTTTATCCTTTTATTAGTCAATGGACACAGGTTGTTTTCAAATAGTACTACCTATTTGAAATAATACTATTGCTAGCCACAATAGTACTATTGTGACTAGCGCTACAATGACCATGGAAGTGCAGATATCTCTTCAACCTTCTGATTTTATTTTCAGAAGATGTTTATCAAGAAGTGGGATTGCTGGATCACAAGGTAGTACTATTTTTAATTTTTTGAGAAAACCCTATACTGTTTACATGATGGGAGTACCGATTTACATTCTTATTAACAATGTATAAATGGTAAAGGGTCCCTTTTCTCCACATCCTCAACATATATTCTCTTTCAACATTTTGATAATAGCTCTTAATGGGTTTGAAAAGACATCTCATTGTGATTTTTATTTGCTTTTTCCAATGATTAGTGTGATATTGAGCATTTTTCATGTCTGTTGGTCATTTATATGTCTTTCTTGGAAAAATGTCTGCTAAATTTACCTATTTTTAATGATATTGTTATTGTTATTATTGTTATTGGATTATATTCATTCCTTATATGTTTTGGATATGGACTTTTTTCAGCTAGATAGCTTGCAAATATTTTCTCCCATCTCCTTTTGTTTATGGTTTCCTCTAGCTGTGCAGAAATTTTTTCACTAAGTCTCATATTCTTTGTTCTTGTCACCCGTGTTTATAGTGTCATACCAAAAATCATTGGTAAGCAATGCCAGGAAGCATTGCCCCTATGTTTTCTTATAGGAGTTTCATGGTTGCATGTTCAAATATATATATTCAATATATATGTTCAGTATGTTCAAATATATATTTTGAGTAATTTTTGTAATATATTTTGAGTAATTTTTGCATATAATGTAAAATACGAATCCAATTTCATTTTTTTATGTATGTGGACATCCAGTTTTTCCAGTGCCATTTATTGAAGAGAATATCCTTTCCCCATTGTGTATTTTTGTCAAAGATTAGTTGAATGTATAGAAAATGGCTTACTTCTAGTCTTTCCACACTGTTTCATTAATTTATGTGTCACTTTTTATGCCAGTAACATGCTCTTTCGATTACTATGACTTTATAATATAATTAAATCAGGAAATGTAATTCCTTCAACTTTGTTCTTACCCAGAACCAAGCATTTTGTTATAAAAATAAAAAATTGGCTAATGCAAGTATTATTGAAATTTTGATAGAGATTGTGTGGAATCTGTAGATCGCTTTGGGTAGCATGATCATTTTGACAATAGCAATTCTTTTGAAATACCTACACAGGATATGTTTCCACTTACATGTGCTTCTTCAATTTCTTTCATCAAGGTTTTACAGTTTTCATTCTAGAGATATTTTGCCTTGTTAATTTATGTTATTTCTAAGTAGTTTATTCTTGCTTATGCTATTAAAAATGGAACTATTTTTTTCTTCCTTTCTTTTTTTTTTCTTTCTTTCTTTTCTGGATAGATTGTTATTAAGGTATAGAAATGCAACTAATGTTTGTATGTTGATTTTTATATTCTGCAACTTTACTGGATTTATTTGTTTTATTAGTATGTTTTCTGTTGCCATAACAAAATATATAATGCTGGATATTTTTTAAAGAAAAGAGGTTTATTTAGTTCATAGTTCTGGAGATTCAGGAGCATGGTACCAGTGTCCTGGTAATGGTTCCCACTGGCTGCATCACAACATGGCTGATGACATCATGCAAGAGTCCATGAAAGAGGAAGAAATCACATGGTAAGACAGAAATCCAGAGACAATCTATTGTTGTTGTTGTTTTTAAATAACTACCCAGTATTATTTTTGCTTCAAGGAAGTCAAATGTCAATACACAAAGAAAAAACCCTGCAAGTTACATATTTGATAAAAGATTTGCATTCAAAATATACAAGGAACTATACAATTCAAAAATGAAACAACAGCTGGGCACACTGGTGCACACCTATAATCCTAGTGACTCAGGAGACTGAGACAGAAGGATCACAAGTTTAAGACCAATCTCAGCACTTTAGTGAGGCCCTAAGCAGCTTAGTAAGACTGTCTCAAAATAAAAAATTAAAAGGTATAGATATGTAGCTCAGTGGTAAAGTGTTCCTGGGTTCAATCCACAGTACCCAAAACAAAAACAAACAAAAGAACCCAAAGAAAAGACAAATCATCCTAATTTTAAATGGACAAAGAACTTAAATAAACATATTTCCCAAAAAAGAAATATGAGTAACTATAATGTGCAAAGATGCTCGATATCATTATGTATCAGGAAAATACAATTCAAAATAATGAGGTACAACTTTACACTAACTAGAATGGTGTATTAGGGTTTTCTAGAGGAACAGAACTGTCAAGATATGTACATATGTATATTTATGAAAGAGAATTTATTAGATTGGTTTACACAATCAGAAGCTGGATAGTCTTGCAATGGACATTTGTAGTCTGAAGAGCTAGAGAAACCATAACTGCTCAGTACAAAAAACTGGAAGGCTCAGAACAAGAGAGATCAATGATGCTGCTTCAGACCAAGACTAAAGAAGGCCTGGAACCTAGCTGGAGAATCAATGGTGCCAGTCCACACTGGAAAACTGAAGAAACTGAAATCTGACACCAACAGATGATAGCAGCAGCAATTGACACACCTGATCAAGAATCAAGCTTGCATCAACTGTGGTGGAATGTTATAGTTTGAATCTGAATATTCCCCAAAGGCTCATATATTGAAGGCTTAGTCCTCAATGAAGCAATATTCAGAGGTAGGACTTTTGGGAAATGATTGGGTCATGAGGGCTCTAACCTCATCAATGAATTAATCCATTATAGCTGAATACAGTATCAGAAGGTGATGGAAACTTGGGAGGAGGACCCTAGTTGAAGGGAGTGGGTCCTTTGAATCATGCTCTTGGGGATCATATCTTGTCCCTTTTTCCTTGCATGTTCTCACTCTCTTTCTCTGCTTCTCAGCCACCATAAGGTGAGTAACCCTGTTCTACTAAATCTTCTCCACCATGACACTCCACTTCATCATAAGCCCATAGCCATGGAGCCAGCCAACCATGGGTTAAAGCCTTTGAAACAATGGGCCAAAATAAATCTTCCCTCCTTAAATTGATTTTCTCAGGCATTTTGTCACAACTATGAAGAGGTGACAAACACAGATGGCTGGAATCAAAATGTCAGATAACAACAAATGTTGGTGACAATGTGGAGAGGTCAGAAACCTCATCCACTGTTGGTGGGAATGTAGCCACTTTGGAAAACAGTATGAAAATTCCTTAAAGGTTAAATATAGAATTACTACTTTATCCAATTCCACTTCTAGATATATGCCCCAAAGAAATGAAAACATATATCCACATAAAAACTTGTCTATATGGCTTTATAGGTACATCATTTATAATAAGCAAAAAGTAGAAAAAATCTAAAATTCATCAACTGATAGATGGATAAATAAAATGTGGTATTTAAAATGGAATAATTTTCTGTATTAAAAATAAATGAAATACTGATACATTCTACATGGTAGGTGAATCTTGAAGACATTATACTACAGGAAATAAATTAGTGACAAAGACTACTTCTTGAATTATTTATTTAACACAAAGTGTTCAGAATAGGCACATCTGTACAGACAGAAAGATAGTGGTAGCCTAGGTCTGGGGGATGGGAGAGGGCAAGACATTGTGACTACTAGTGGGCATGGGGCTTCATTATGTGAAATGTCCTGAAATATGTCAGTGCTGGTGGATGCATAACTCTGTGACTATACTAAAAATTATTTAATTGTACACTTTAAGTGGCTGAATTGTACAGTATGTAAATTGTATATCCATAGAGATGTTATAAAAAAGTAAAGGTGTATTTTTTAAAATTACCTGGGATGCTTGTTAAAATTGAGGATATATAATCTCTCCTTCAGAGTTACTAACTTGGAATTTCCATGATTAAATTCCAGAATGTGCAAGGCAAATGAGTACACTGGAGCAATCTTATATACACCAAGTTCATCAGTCAACAGTAAATCTATCCAACAATGAGTTTATATTTTTATTGTAGCTTTTGCTAGGTAGTTTTCCTGGAAGAATTACAGTACCTGAAGTTCACCAGTTGAGAAATAGTTTGGATAAAAAACAACTAATCTTCTTCTCAGTGTTAATAAAGACGATTGAAGGGAAGATTCTTTTTTTTTTTTTTTTGGTTTCTCATTACTGTGATAAATGATAAAAACCAAAAGCAACAAAAGGAAACTCAGTAAAATAGCAGTAATTCAAAGTAGAAATTTCCACTATTATCTTCTTTACAAAAAAAAAGAAAGAAAAAGAAAAAAAGAAAGAAAGAGAGGGAGGGAGAGAGAGAGAGAGAGAGAGAGAGAGAGAGAGAGAGAGAGACAAGCTCCCTAGAAAATTGTCTACCTCTTGGGGGATCTGTATTCTACTTGCCCTTTGGTCACTTACCACTGGGATGAACCTTCATCTTCCACACATCAAACCCAGCCAGTTAGTTTTACAGTGTTTGCCTCCTCAGAATGAAAGTTGGGGTGGGGATTATGTCAATTTCAGTTATATGACAATGATTATTAAGAAATGAGATTTTCATGCTGAAAGTAATTTACTCCTGGGCTGCATAATGAATTTTACTCTTTTACAAAAATCACTTCATCTTTTAACTATCTCTATTATACAAATATTCTCCAACTTAGAATTGTTCAATTTAAGATTTTTTAACATCATGATGATGTGAAAGTGAGCTGCACTCACATTTTAAATTTTATATTGAAACATCTTATGGTACCCCCAACATAGGTACAATTTTATGTGTCAATATAAATAATAAAAAAAGAATTCCAAAATTTTATTTTGAATCTTTATCTTCTGTCAGGCTAGCAACCTTTCTAACAATGCTCTCTCATGATACCTAGCAGCTGCAACATGTCACAACTCCCAATCAGCCACACAATCGCAAGGATAAACCCATACTCTATGATGAATGATAAGCTACGGCATTCAGTAGGTTAGGTGTACTAAATGCATTTTTGACTTGAAATATTTTCAACTTGCAATGAATTTTATCAGGACATAATCTATCATAAATTGAGGAGCATCTCTATATGTGGAATTGATCCCCTCTTGCAATTTCTAGTTGCTCCTTAACTTAGTTGTCCCCCAATAGGTCACCCCTTTTAATGTATCATGCTGACATCATAACTATGAGAAAAACATTTCCCAAATTCTCTTGAAAGCAGACAGGAAGGACTATATGATTAAATTCTGACTAAAATGATTGAAGGGGTGGTAATGTGAGCAACTTCTAGGATATGTCCTTAAAGGATGACAACATAGCCTCATTTTAATCTTTCCTCCATGCTGTCAATTGTGAAATGTGGATGTTGTAGCTCACTTGGATCCAATATATGAGGGCATCACCACAGGGACACAAGAGAAGGGGCCTGGGCCTCTGATGCTATGTATCATCCATGCCAGTATTAATCTGTTCACGTGTATTATTCAAATCATTCCATAAGAGAGAAACAAACTTACAGTTTGTATGACACTAATTTTGAAGGTTGGCCACACATGGTGAACCTATATTCTAAAAGATGCAGTTTACTTACCATGGTAGTTGTGCTGGGAATTTTCACATTGCACTGTGCATGACCTCTGTATGTTCATGTCACATTTCTGAGAAGACAAAAAAAAATCTCAATTAGCCACACACTTGGTAAACCTGCATCCCAAGGCCCTATAAGGATTTTAGAATCTAAGAAGAAAAATGTGTTTCTTTCATTATAAAATGAATTATAATAACATATCAATCTTCCTAATGAAGAGGTAAAAACATCTTTTTGTTGTTGTATATGGAAACAATACCTTTATTTTAAAATTTATTTTATTTTTATGTGGTGCTGAGGATCAAACCCAGTGCCTCACATGTGCAATAGGCAAATGCTCTGCCACTGAGCTGCAAACCCTGCCCTAGGTGAAAACATTTTAAGTACTAGAATCAATATTAATCAAAATAAAAGTAAGAAATTGAAACAAAAGGAAAACTAGAGACAATGCTCATGTCAGATGTTTTTCAGCATTCTCAGAGAGAGAGGATACCACCATAAATCTAACAGCCAAATCAAAAAGCTGTGTACCAAGGCAGTTTGTGAGACCTGTACATGTGTGTCTATCATTTGCATGCATTAAGACGGAAATTGAGCACCCATATTATACTTGCATGTGCCAGAAAGTGATTGCACTTCCCAAGATCTCTTTGTACTCATAATTACTTGATTTGTGAACCAAATATGTGGTTTGGTGATGGAGCGAGATACACAGTAACTCCATTTGGGAGGTCCAATTTCACATAAATTACTGAAGACCGCTTTTTTTTTCAATGGAAGAAGGATAAAATATAGTATTCAAATTTAGTTCATATAAATTTTTGATATTTGGAGACTCATTTATTTGAAGAATCCAATTTTATTTTCTGCACTTAACATTGCATTTCAAATGGGAGTTGTATTTAAATAAGGATAACTTGTAGCTTACCTTAAAAAAAGTACAAATTATAGTTTTTATTAGTAAAATATATATTAGCCTTCAGCCTTAAGAAAACTAGTGTCCAATTTTTATTTTTAAAGGAAGTATAATAATGTTCTGATTTTATCTGCCCGTTGCTCCAAAATACATGCACCACATTTTCTTTATGCATTCATCTATTGAAGGGCACTTAGATTAGGTTTATAGTTTAACTATTGTGAATTAAGCTGCTATAAACATTGACATGGCTATCTCACTATAGTATGCTGGTTTTAAATCCTTTGAGTATACACCAAGGAGTGAGATAGCTGGGTCAAATGGTGGTTCTATTCCAAGTTTTCTGAGGAATCTCCATACTGTTTTTCATAGTGGTTACACCAATTTGTATTTCTACCAACAATGTATGAGCTTTATCCCCACATCTTCACCAACATTTATTGCTGCCTGTATTCTTGATGATTGCCATTCTCACTAGAGTGAGATGAATTCTTAGAGTAGTTTTGATTTGCATTTCTCTAATTGCTAGAGATGTGAACATTTTCTTAATGACAATCTTGAAAAAGCTATTATTTTTCTAGCTTTATAGGGGAGAAACTGAAGTACAGAAAGGAAGGAAATGACCTCAAGCAGTCAAGATAGGACAGATTCCCACTATTATTTTATGTGCCACATACCAGCTATGTCTTTAGAGTTGTTTATTTTCATCATTTTTGGAGAAGGTAAGAGAAAGGGGTTGGGGCTGGGAGATCAGAAGTGAGATCATAGCAATCAAGTTACATATCCCCTGAAAGCATAATAGCATGGATTTATTATCATATGTTTTGTTCTTCTCAGACCTGAGATGCCCTCTGGTTCAAAGTATAGCTCTCTTTAGGAAAAGGTTGCAGCTGAAATTCCAACTTGTAAGTGTATTGTAACTTTCCCAGGGAGTTGTTACTATTTCCATAGGATACCACTTATTTATTTACCTTTTCTTTACTAAACTGAAGCTGAACAGAACACAGACCTCTCTGCCTGCACTCCTCCTAGGGAGAAAAAAAGGGGGGGGTGGGGGGAGAGGAACGCATGGGACCAAACTGCTTATCGCACATAAGTGGCTTCAGACTTGGTTAAGTGCTCTGTAAATCCTTACCATCCTGGACATTCTGATAAACACTGTTCCGGGGATATTTTATTTTGATTTTGATAATTTGGCTTCTACACCATTCAGTTTTACAGAAGAACAAGAAAAAAATCAATTGGTGTTTTGTTCCATCTCTCTTAGTCCATTAAATGCTTCTTTTTACATTTTTTCCCCTTTAATCAAGCTTTAAAGTCACACAACATGATAGCTGCAGCCTTGGTGTTAGTGTCACAGATAGAAATGTTCTTGACTTAAGCTCAGTAGGACTTTTTGTAAGAACTTTACCATGTTCTCAGACTCCTATCAGTCTCTGAGGTAGTCATAATAAACATGAACTGAAGCTTCAAATCTTCAGGAAATTCTGGCCTTTAAAAACAAAACAAAACAAAAGCTGTCTTTGGGAGTTTTTCCAAAGTTAATGGAATATTTACAAATTGGGTCAATAATCTATAAAAGTAAAACCAGGGATTGCTTAAGAAGATAACTACAAAACCTCTGTTAATATGGTGCTAAAAATTACAGATCTAAAATTTCCTAACAAAAGTAAGACAGTGATTTTATAAGATTAAGCCTCCGTAAGAGGCAAATGGGCATTAAATATTTGGCATTTCAAATGTTCCACTTTCTTGAAGAGGAAGGGAATATAGGAAAGCAGCCTACGACATTTTCACACAAGTGTGAAGTATGTTTCATAAACACCCATTCATTTACTAACATAGCTTTGAGGTGGTGCGGTTACTGTTTAAAACTCAGCTTACCACTAAAAGTTTAGTCCAGACCAACATTATTTTCATTTCACTGATACACGGCGTAGAGACACTGAGCTCTTAAAAACCCAGGTCACAAGCTGTGACCTGATGTGTGTGCTGGAGCTAGCCTCAAGTTCCTCCATGTTTGTTATCTCATGGTCACAAAAAGTAATGAGTTTCATATTTAAGTATTTCTAAAAATTATAATAACCTAAGTAACTCTTAATGAACACTATTCACTTTCCAGAAATTTCCGGTCCAATTATTGATAATTTTCCTGTAACAAGTGGACTGAAAAGTTCATTTCCTGGTGATTTCTACCTCTGAAAACATTTTGCTTCTTTAGAGGATCCTGCTTGCTTTTGTGTATGTTGTTTCTATGGCCTCTAAACTTCTTTATCTGCTTGCTACCTTTATCTATCTGGAAAAACAACTGACCACAATGCGCAGGCCTGGGTTAAGTTTATACTACTCCATAAAGTTTTCTTGAATGGAAATCCTTACTCTGCTTCACTTCATCCTCCCAGCAGCTGCTTCCAAGGGGAATGGGTTACTATAATCTCCATGGGATTCTATTTTTACCTCACCCTAATAAACTACAATTGATGGAATGAGAGTAAAAGCAAGGGCTATAGTTTTTGGATTGCTTTTTTGTTTTGTTCCTTTGTTTTGGACCTATATCTCAAGTTTTTAGAGCAGTACTTGAATGGACACCCAGATATTCTGAACATTTGGTGAACAAACGAATGATGAGAAAGAACATATCTGGTTTTTATTTCGGTTTTGTTCTTTTTCTCAGCCCTCAAAGTAAAGTTAAAATAATTAGTGCACCTATTTACTTGTCATTGAAAAATTATTCCTTTGTGTGTGTGTGTGTGTGTGTGTGTGTGTATCTCAGCAGGCTACCTGAGTTCAAAATGTGATTTAACCATTTTAGTGGCTAGACATTCTTGGAAAAGGTTTCTTAATTCCACCTTCTCCCCGAAAAGAAGTACCCAGTCTATTCATTTGTAAAATAGGAATTGTAATATTATCTATCACACAGGGTTTTGTGTCCTTGAAGGACATAATGCACACAGAGGACTTTGCTCAAGGTCCAGCACATGACAGTAGCTCTCATAAATGATCAGTTATCAGGCTACTGCTTAAAAACAATCTCTCATTTTAAAATATGAGAAAAAAATTGCTGCTTCATGACACTTATTTTTAAAAAACAACTTTATTAAAACATAGGCATTAATATCAAATTGGTCATTAGATTGATATATTATAACTATTAATTATAATAAGTATGTTCAGTATTAATGGTCCAGCTTTCTCTGGAGATGGATAGTAGTGATGGTAACACAACAATGTGCATCTACTAAATGCCTCTGAATTGTACACTTAGAAATAGTAAAAATGGCAAATTTTGTATATATAAATCTTAACACAATTTAGAAAATACTTTTAAATATAAAATAATATTTTTAAATGCTAGGTAGCAAACATGATATTTGGCAAAACTTTTGATATATGGGTCTATATTTGATGTATGGACACCATCATCACAGTTAAATTAAATGTATCCATCACCTCCAAGATTCACTGTGGCCCTTTGTGCTCTCTCCCACCATTCCTGCCCACCCTCAGCAAACCAAAAATCTTTCTTCCACTGTAGATTAGTATACATTTTCTAGAATTTTATGTTAATGAAATCATTGTGCACTCTGCACTCTCTAGATTCTTTTAAAAAGATTTACCCATGTAGTTGTATCAACAGATCATTCCTTTTGTTGTTGCTGGGTAACATTCCCTTGTGTGGATTCTATCATGGTGTGTTTACCCATTCACCTATAAATGCCCATTTGAGTTGCTTCCAGTTTTTGTTTTTTGCTATAAAGACACTACAAACATTCATGGGCAAGTATTTCTATAGATATATGTTTTCATTTCCTTGGGTAAATAAGAGCTGGATCTTATGATAGGGAAATAGATCCAGGCCTTTTTATTCCATTTCACTCAGAAATGTTTCTTCTATGTCCTAGTTCTTATGGCATGAGCAGTTTAATTTATGAAGTAAACCAAGAAATATGTGATCATTAACTGAAATAGCAGTCATACATCATGCCTTATAATATATAATTTTGCAGTGGGCACCAAATAATCTTATTATTTATAGTGTGCTACATTTAGATATTAGATCTCTATTATAAAGGAGATTGAACACAGGCAAGATTCAAGTTCTTATCTATTAATCTGGGGAAAAGAGAATCAAGGGGAATAGACAGTCTTTCCTGGCCTGCTTGTCGATTTTACATCATTTGCATTAGCATCAGAGATGACAGCAAAGTACTTGCTCAGCTCTGAACCCATTAAATTGTAAGAACTTAATAAACGAAAGTTGTTGATCCAGTTTGAGGAGTTTATTAGAAACCCAATTACACGTCAGCTGAGCTGCAAGGGATACTTACAGGGAATTTTCACTTTATTCTACTTTACCTCTGATGCGGTTCATCAAGCAACTCTCATTAAATAGATTTGTAAAGAACCCACTTGCCCTAGGCAGTCTGGTGGCTGATTAACAGATACTATGCTAGCACTGCATCTTTTCTGATGTCAACAGGGTGCTTCATCTGTAAAGAGCACATTTCCTGTCTTGGAGGGGTCAGTGAAATCTAATGTAGCCCTCATCCAACAACCAAAAGAAAGGCCATTCCCCTGAGATGTTCTTATCTGAGCCACTGACCATCATTTTCTAGGAAGTCAGAGGAGAGCTCATGGGCTTGTGGATCTGAACGTTCTAATTAGGGCACACTTTAGTATCCATTCCCCCCAGGATTATCCTTCCATCTTCACATCGCTTCATATGAAAGCCAATTCAGATGAGAAAATTATTCTAGCCTTTGGTAAAACAATACACATGGACACATCTGAGGCAGTGGGGGAGGAAAGTGGCAGACCTGCAGAGGAAGAGAAATATTTCCTAGAAGCTTGGGCAAGGTCTGGGGAAGTCCCTCCCAGGTAATATGTATCCTGAGGCAAAGAGGAAGGAGAATTCACTATAATGTGTTAATTTATAACAAATTCTTTTCATTCAGGTTCAGACTGGGAAAGGAAACAGGGAGGTGAATTTCCCTCCTTGTGGGTAAAAGGCCTGTCTATAAAGGTGCCCACTCTCCAAGAGCTTCACACATCAAGTTGCTCAATGCTGAAGTGAGGCCGAACAAAGGCAGCCATTAAGAGGGGGAAGTGTGAGGGTGAAAACAAAGCTCAGGTGGCGAGGACCAAAGTCCTTTAAAAATACAAGAGAAATGCTTTGTGTTCCATTACTGAAAAATCTATTTTAACAAAATGTGGGGCACTAGAATATTTTAAAATATCTCTGGCAACAGAAATAACTTGAATCTAAAATAAAAGTCAACTCACCTTACAGATATTCAAACCAAATGAATGGATATATTTTATTAGCTAGCTCAGTTATTCTAGGTCGAAATGGTACAAGATGATTAGCACCTGCTGACTCTCTTACTTTTCAGGTTATAATAATGGATGTGTGTGTGTTTGGATAGATGGATGAAGTCAAAATGAAGAAAAAAATATCTCCTATAAATACAGCACATGGGATTCTCCAAGCTGGGGATATGGCTCCAGTGGTAGCATGCTCGCCTAGCATGCATGAGGCACTGGGTTCAATTCTCAGCACCACATAAAAAAAAATTGCTTTATTGGGCTGAAATCTTTAATTTAATCAAGCTGTTTTCCCCCTAAAGTTCGTTACTAGTATAAGCAACAGTGAGTTAGCTCTAGAAAGAAGCGTTTGATGGATAACAAGAATGGCATATATAAGGGTATGCGAACAAGTTGGGTATAACTAGTGCTGTGCTGCTGTTTAGCAGTCGGCTTGCTGGGTTGGAGGTGGGGAATCCCTAATTCCTCATGCTTGCAAATTTTCATGGTGGGAACAATTTCAAGTTACCAATGTGATATCACCAAACATATATTTGGAAAGAGATGTACACAGTTGGCTCTCTACCCAGCTGAAGCTGTGGCAGAATCCCAGTAGCAAGGTACCAAAGGTGCTCACATTTTTGTTTCCCTCTAGATGTTTACTGATTGGTGCAACCACTTGTCTGTGCCTTCAGAAACACCATGGTGTATGTAAATCTATCAGGTGGTTAATAATGACTATTCTCCCTTTAATGTACATTTCTTTATTACTGGTCTTCCTCCTCACCTTCCGGCTCAATTGCCATCTTTATTTGTTACTATTGTTTGGGTTTATCTTGTTGTTCTGTTTTTGTGTTATTTATTTATGTTTTGACAATTGCCATCGTAATTACAGTTTGGGCATTGCTAATCAAAAATTACAAAATTTGAAATGATTCAAAATATTTCATATTTTGAGTGCCAGCCTAACTCCACAAGTGGAAAATTCCACACCCACCTCATGTGATGGGTCATAGTCAAAATGCGGGGCACCAGAATATTGTAAATTACCATCAGTCTTCATGTTGAAGGTATATATGAAACATAAGTGAATTTGATGTTTAGATTTGGGTCACATTCCCAAAATATCTCATTATGTCTATGCAACTATTTCAAAATCCTAAAAAAATTCAAAATCTGAAACACCCCTGGTCCCCAGCATTTCAGATAAGGGGCACTCAACCTGTACTACTAGCATTTGCTAAGTGGGAATAGAAAACAGTTGGTACGTTACTAGAAGTGTAGATCATTGGTGTAAAATAGATCAAAGGGCTTACATTTACAGGAAAGGACCCAAGACAAAAATGACCCATATTTCTCTATTCTGCTTTCAAACATGATAGTTTCTCAAAGGAAATCAAACAGAATACAACTTAGGCTAGAGAGTAGCTTCAATTACTGAGGAAAATGTAAAGCTTTCTACTGTCCTCCTATGTAAAATTTTTTTCTTCTAAAAGTGCTAGGGTTCAGTAACTTAAGTTCAATTAATATCTGTGCTAATGGATAAAGGTTGAGGTACAAAAAGCTGCTGAACTTTACCTTTAATGTTTTAATAAATCATTCATCTTCAGAAACCCTAGATTCCTTTTGGAAAACTTTTGGAAGCTCTTTTGCTGGCAAGTAGTTCTACTTGAGAACAATTGATTCAGAGCTGTTTATGCTTATGTTTCCTTGCTTTCCAACCTGTATGTAAGCCTTGTTCTCAAACTCAGGTCCCATTCTGTTCTTCAGTACGTCTCTCCTGTGTAACTTCCAGCTTAGACGCCAGTTTCTAGCCAATCAGTGGTTCAAGAACCTGAAAGGAAGAAAAGAAAGAAGAAGAAATCCAAGGAAAGCAGGGTGATGTGGAAGATGCTGAAAAGTGGAAACTCAGACTGATGGGTTCTAGACTTGTCTGGCCAGCAGATGTGTTTGGTTTGGATACCACAGAGCAAGATTTTTTTTTTCCTTTTTAAAAAAAAAAAATTTTTAACTAAAATGAATTCATTGCCAATTTTTAAAATGGCAAGTGTACTCATCTGTATGTCTGGCTTTACTTGGAAAAATGAGATGAGTGGCAACAGTTGGCCGTAGCTGAGCAGGGGCTACTCCCTTAAGACAGGGTGTGTACCCTCTAGTGAACTCTGGTCCCAACCCTTTGTCTTAGTTAATTCCAGGTTACCTTCATTCTTCTGGCCTCTTTGGGGATTAGTGGCTGTTTCTTCTGTAGAAAGAAATAAGATGGGATTTATTCTATTCCTGTCTCTGATTTTCTAGAGATATTTTCAGTTTTTGCAAGTTTACTTTAA
Organism: Marmota flaviventris; assembly: GCF_047511675.1. Taxonomy (NCBI): domain Eukaryota; kingdom Metazoa; phylum Chordata; class Mammalia; order Rodentia; family Sciuridae; genus Marmota; species Marmota flaviventris. The sequence goes on from NC_092502.1 coordinate 99,174,121, forward strand.
TTGCACACATCTTAATCAGAGAGCTACCTAAAATCAAACTCAAACTCCTAGCTAAATAAATTCTTTCACTGAACAAATATTTATTGAGTGTCTACTATGTACCTGACATTGTTTAGGAATCTATCTCATTATTTCAAATTTATATATCAGAGTTTCCTCTGAGGTGAAAATAAATGATTGAAAACAATTGATATCTGATAGTCTTATGAGTAAGATACAAATGCTTTTAATTATGCATATTCTGGATCACATTTCAGCAATGTATGACTTTGGCTTTGGTCATCAAATCCAAGCACAGCTTTAAGGATTCCAGAATGATGAAGTAACACTGCAGTAGATCAAAGTGCTCAACAGGATTAGTTTGAATATTTTAAAGATTTGTGATGCTGTTTTCTCAACTGTATTACATATAAGAAAAGCAATACAATTTTTAAAGTAGATGTGCCTCAAGAAGCAAGACTTAGACTTTGGTTTGAAGGTAACAGATGACTCAAAGCTTACTGCTTAATGCCTTTACTTGTCACCCAGAATTTTAGAGGGAAAAAGTGAGAGCAATGTAAGTACACAAGGGTAAGTTTCTCTAAATCCTATTGTTACCTGCAAGCATCTTTTCGAAGATGCTAGTACACTCTGCATAAAAATTCTACTGCATTTCATTAATTCTATATGGCTATACTTCGAATTTTTGCTTTGTTACAGTAAAGGTAAGGCGGGAATTATTTGTTTTATTGACTCCCAGGTGCTATAGAATGAAAGCACAAGTTCCTCCAAAATTCATATGTTGGAACATAACCCCAAGTTGATGGTACTAACAGGTGGATTATGTGGGAGGTGATTAGGCCATTTGGACTCTGCCTCATGAATTGGATTCGTTCTCTTATAAAAGGGGTTGAGGGAATTGGTAGCCCTTTTATCCCTTCTGTCATGTGAGGATACAGAGTTTATCCTCTCTAGAGGATATAGAAAGTACCACCTTGAAAGGAAAGATTGCACCTTGACCATGTACCAGGCCTACAGGTGCTTTGATCTTGGACTTTCTAGCTACAGAATGGTGAGAAATTTCTGTTTATAAATTATGCCATCTGTTAATATTCTATAGTTGCCATAATAATTTATCACAAACTTGGTGGCTTATAACAACAGAAATTTATTCTCTCACAGTTATTGATTAGAGTCCTCAAACCAAGGAGTTGGCAAGGCAGCTCACCCTCCAAATACTTGGGAGGAGAACCCTACCCTGCCTCTTCCAGCTTCAGGAGACTGCAGGGGTTCCTTGGTTTGTGGCTGCATAATTTAAATGTCTGCTCTGTCTTCACACCCTTTTCTCCTTTCTATCTCTGTCTTCTTTGGACTCACCTAGGTAATCTAAGATGATCTCATCTTCAGATTCTTAACTTAGTTATATCTGAAAAGGCCCCCTTTCCCAAATAAAGTCATATTCACAGGTTCCAAGTGCTAAATGTGAACTTGTTTTTTGTCAAGCCACCATTCAACAAACTATGGTATATTTCCCTGTTTGAGTTCCATCATACTTGTTGAAAACATTTATACCATACAGATGTACAATTTATACTTAATTCTATGTGGTGCTTATGATTAATTCCATAAAATGTTTAGCATTGGTCAACAATGACAACAACAAAACCTGCTTTGCCATTTTTCTATAAGAAATTAAAATTTGATCTGTGTCATGCTTACTTATTTGTGTCCCATCAATGTTTAAAGGTTAGTCTGACCACTCTGATAATAGTGTAAGTTCCCACAATTCAAAACCATGTCTTTTATTTATTTCTCTTTTCTATTCACTACTTAAGACTGCCTAATATATATAGATGGATATTTATTTCATGCTTATTTATTGTTATATTGGTTTTGAAATTGGTTTTGTCTGGGACTCTAGGGATTCTGCTCAGGGTATGAAATGCATTGCAGGAACAAGGACAGCCTTCGTAGGTAGGGCATTTCCCTTTGTTGGTGGAGTGCGGGGAGAGGAGCACAACCAAGGTAACTCCGGGCTGCTGCAACAGTCATTAGCTCTGGTTAAATGAATAAGTTTCTGCTGTGAAAATTAAATAAAGTACCTTTGAGGCATTAGAAGCTGGGGTTGTTGTTCATGTTTCCCTCAAGTCCTTTCTATTTGGCTGTTTGGACCAAATAGACCCTCTTCTAGAAGGTAAAAATAAGAGCAATTCTTTAAAACGTGATTGAGCCAGGCGCAGAGGCACTCGCCTCTGATCCCAGCAACACCAGAGGCTGAGACAAGAGGATCACAAGTTTGAAGCCAGCCTCAGCAATTTAGCAAGACCCTAAGCAGTTTAGCAAGATGTTCCCTCAACATTAAAAATGCAAAGTGTAGGAGATGAAGCTCAGTGGTAAAGTGCCCCTGGGTTCAATCCCCAGTACTAAAAATAAACAAGTAAAAAAAAATTAGGTAAAAGTACTGCTTGGAAGACTGTTCTGCTTAATAGAATCCTTTGGATGGTTTAGTTAGGACTGAGGCTATGCAGAATTACCACTGGAAAACATGTCTACAGACCTCAGGAAGACTGAATTAATATCTTAGCTAGAACTGTTTTGAATGATTTCCAAGAAAGGAAGGAAGGAAAGAAAGAAGGAAGGAAAGGCAAAAGGGAGGGAGACAAATTAATTTGAACAACTTTAAGATTAATAAAATGATGATTTTCAGGTTCAGAGAACCTCAAAGTTTTTTTGAGATATAGTAAGAAATGTCAGAGAAAGAGAAAAGAAATCAAAGTCTATAGGGAAGTGAAGAAATTTTGCACTTGTTAGGTGTTTGTAGGAAACAAACTAAAATATTACAATGTCCTGAGCTGGCTGAAGGCACTTGTGACAGAGAAAAACTAATGGAAAGGGGAAAAAATGTGTTTGTGAAAAGGTTGGAAAAATATAGAGCTTCAATGATGCAATTACAATATTAATAGTTAGCCGACCCAGGGCTGCTGCAAGAGTCATTAGCTCTGGTTAAATGAATAAGTTCTGCTGTGAAAATTAAATAAAGTACCTTTGAGGCATCAGAAGCTGGGCTGGAGGATTGTAGCAATCCTCTTGATGTTTCATTAATTAACCAAGACCACCTTTTCCTAAGCTTCTTTGAACCTCCCCTGGGCATCGCTCATGGATATTTTTCTCTGAGGTAGAGAAATAAAACCTAGCATAATCATGTCCTTTTATTCATTTTAAGTAGAGGACATTTAGATTTCCTTGGACTCAGTGAAAACATTATCCAAGTGAAGATTCCACTTCACATTGAAACAATTCTACTAATCCAAAGTCCTAGATTAGTCTCTAAATGGTTTTCCTTTAGAACAAGGAAAATTGTAAGATGCTGAGACTTCAGTGAGGAACTGAAAGAAAGGCTGGGCTCTGTGGTCTGCTCAGCTCAGTGGACGTGTGAACTCTATGAGCCCTTTTCTGTCTGTCTAGCCAATGCGTCTCTGAATGCTCAAGGATTGTTTTCAAACCAAATTGATAAGAGACTAAAAGGACCCGGTCTGACTTCACTGAACCTTATCTTTTCTTCTAAAATGCCTACCACATTTGTAAATGTGAAACAGGTATAAATTAAATAAATCCCAAAAATACATTTTCTCTTGCCAAAATGAAAATTTTTGTGATTTATTGAAAGCAAAAACAATTGCAAAGTCGAGATTTGAATGTCAGGTGTAGGAAGAAGAAACCTTGGGGAGGATCCATCAACCAGAGAACAAAGCTTCCTCTTGTTCCAGCTAGGAGGGCACTGCCTAGGAATGTGTCCACTAGGTGGCATTTCATCTCTTAGATTGATCCTGTAATTGCAGAACCAATCTGCCAAGCATTTGGTGAGCGCGAGAAAGGTAAATATGTATCATTTCTTTAAAAATAGTGTTTGTCCAAAAAAAAATCACAGTACTTAATAGTGGTGAGATCAATATCATCCTTTCAGTCTGAATACTGAATATTATCATTTTGCTCTCATATTCAAGAGTAGGAGTGTCAAGCAGAGCTGAATTCTGGAGCTGAAAGTAATCTTAGAAATCATTTCACCCATCATTTTGCTTTACAGATGAAAATACTGAGAAACAAGCATATCATATCACTTGCCTATGATTGTAGCATTAGTGATGGAACTGGGGATTTGGCACCCTGTCACCTCAGTCATCCTGATCCAGGCTAAGTTTTCATCCATAAAAGTACGAAGACATGAATGGTGTGAATACACTTTGTATACAACCAGAGATATGAAAAAAATGTGCTTTATATGTGTAATATGAATTGTAATCCATTCTGCTGTCATGTATAACAAATTAGAATAAAAAAAAAATTTAAAGGTGCATTGTATCCACATTAAGTTCTAAATAGAGAGTTGATTGCTGGGGATGCAGAAATAGAACCTGTCTAGAGTCAGCCCTTATAGTTGGAGAAACCAATAAACTATTAAACAATAATAATAATACAGACAGTCCATTGAACAATGACCAGTGAAGATGGTTGGTGCCAAGAGACGGATGTGTCCTTTGACATATTCCATCTATGTATGATACATCAAAGTATATAAGTGCATTTTACAGTTACGTATAACTAATTAAAACAAATAAAAATACATAAATAAAATAAAACTAATTTATTTAAAAATTTTTAAAAAATCTTGAAAATACATGCCCATCACAAAATATATTGAAAATTTGGGGTTGGGTGGGTATTATGGTGGATACATTGTTCCTTTTGAAGCAAAGCAGTCTTTGATCCTGTGTGTGAAGAATTGTTGGCTCTGTGTGACCTCCCACAGAAACAACTCCAATAGAGAAAGTATGGATCCTGCAAAAGAGAAAAGCAAAAATACAAAGTACTTGGTGAGAAAAACAAGTTCTTCATTTTGTTTTGGGAAGTGAACGCCAAATCAGGCTGATATTAATCCACTCCTACACATTGTCTCAAGACTTTAGGATGAGTGCTTGTCTTCTCTGACAAGGAAGTGGCTTAGAGCCCAATAGTGTAAAAGCATCATAAACCAAGAACCACTAGGGCAGAGTTGAATTTTCTGTGGGTGGCTGATATATTCATTATCTCTAATTTCTATCTGAAATGTTTAACTCAAATTAAATATATATCTGGACTATTGTTGATTTTAATTTACCAAGACTATTCAAATGAAGCTAGAATATGCTACTTACTTTAGATATTAATTTTTAAAAATATGTTTTAGAATTGTCTTTTTATTTTCCAAAAACAGTATTGGGTTTATTTTCATGAGTAATGCAGTAAAGTCATGAACCACTGAAAGGGTGTGGGTTACTGACATTATTCTATTTCTTGACCCATATGATGGTCTCATTGTATTTGTTTTACAATAATTCACTGTTTGGATTTTATACTTTTTTCTATATCACATTTCAAAATTTTAGAAGTTTTTTAAAAATGATATGGTCTGTGTGTTTTTAATCAGAAGGATCTTCAAGAAACCACAATGAAGTACTAGTAAACTCAATTCTGTAATTCTATGAGATTCACTGAGAATGAGAAACCATTTTCCAGATTTCTAATAGTAATTTCTTTTGTAGTCACAATTTATAAGAAAACATTTTAATGTATATTCCCATTATATTTTTAGTGATTTGAAAACACTTCACAAATATCTTTTTGCTTTCTTGGACTTCTAACACCCAAATGGAAGAATTTGGCTAACTACACTATATAAATTAAGAAAATGACAATCCCAAAATTTATTTTTTCATATTTAAATTCTGCCTATTGAACTTTCATTTCTTAGTTTTAGACATTTCTTTTGAGGATTAATGCGAATGTGGTTTACCTTTTTGTGTGTGTTCTTCATTAATCTCAGAAAATTTAGTTGACTTCTGAAAGCATTTGTTCTTCTCTAACTTACTACAGGTGTGCCAGGGACTGGACATGTGACTCAGGGGCTCCAGATCCACATTCACTGAAATAGACCCGAGTCTGTAATCCTTTCCTGAATGTTCTGCCAGTTTAAACTGGTCTCCTTGTCTGCCTGTGTTCTACTGTGTGTATACCTCTCCTCTATGCTATAGTAGAAACAATTCATGAGAGGCTTACACTGCCAAGTTTAGATCCAATCAAAATTTGTGGTTTCTGTTTCAACTGACCTTGAACCTTTGGTGTTCGGGCTTGTTTAATCTTGGCAAAGTTTTGTTTCCTGTTTCTAAGAATGAACTATTATTAGGCTCAGAGGCTTCTGGTCCATTTAATAGTTCTTAGAAAGCAAAATTATCATTGTGGGAGTGAATTCAGTAGGTTAAACATTCATGATAATGAAATAAAGCCCGGAAAAATTAAAAATGAAGCACAAAGAAAATCTACTTGATAAAAACAATGTATATAAGAAAAGTCTAAAACATTTGAAAATATATTATAGTATTATGTTTTTACAATGCTAGAAAATATAGTTCCTAAAACTCACCTTTGAAGTGTTTTACATCATGAAACTCAAATTATTTTATTTACCTTTAAAAAAAAATCTCAGGCTGAGCATGGTGGTGCACACCTGTAATCCCTGTGGTTTGGGAGGCTGAGGCACGAGGATCACAAATACAAAGCCAGCCTCAGTAGGCCCTAAACAACTTAACAAAGCCCCATCTCAACACCAAAAATAAAAAGGGCTGCAGATGTGGCTTAGTGGTTGAGCACTCATGGGATCATCATTCCCTGTTACCAGTAAGCAAGTAAGTAAGAAAGTAAATAAATAAATAAATTTAAAAACCTCAGGCTGAAAGTCAGGATATATAGTTCAAATTTTACTCTGCCAATAACCAGCTACCACGCTGAAGTTGTCAACCTCTGCTATAAATTTGCTTACTATTTTTTCATAGCTAACCTAGTACACATATATGTATATATGTGTGTGTATATATATATATATATACAACTAAACTCCTTTATTGAAAAGAGTGGTACACATGTAGGAAGAAAGCCAAGATGGATTCGTTGCTCAAGCCTATAGAATGTGGGAAGGTGACACAGGCAAAGGAATCTGTATGATTTACCATGGGAAGCCACCCTGTTGGCTACGTCTTTGCTATCTTTTTCACTGTCTCCCAGAATGCTGTCATGGAATCTTGGATATGGGATTTAGGACACTTCTCTTGTACAGATTTATTACATAATCATCAAATATATTTTACCTGCTTATACAGGTAATATGTCTCAAGAAAGTCAAACAAATGGGAGTCATTTTCCTCAGTAGTTTTTACAGTTCCAGGAATAATGAGATTCACACCTAGGAGTTACACATCATTCTCTTACAATCAGCCCATACTTCCTTCATCCACAGCTACTTCATTGACATCCGGAGGAAAACTGGGTCAGCTTTTCAGTTCTGGAGTCCTCATGGTAGTTCTGTGGTGCCTGAAAAAAAGTCCTCATGTCAGGTAACTGAGAAGAGGTGGCTACAGCATTGCATTAGGGTGATGGGACAATTGGAGCTGTTTGGTCATCTGATGTGGTGGTAACAAAGCACATGGCTCTGAGTATGTGATCAATAGCAAGCTACAGGTTCCTTCCAAGCACTGTTGGAGAATGAAATTTAGTCACCTTGTACTGCCCATTCATGAACAGTTTTATGCTTTAGATTTAAATTTAAGAAATAATAGTATACGTTTGTTTCTGGTTATAAGGAATTAATAAGGACTGGATAAATTCTTTCATCTCAAACAATTAAAAAATGTGGCAAAAATAGATAAAACAATAATTTTAAGACATTGGTCAACAGGAATCACAGGAGTATCATCCCAAAGAAAAGAGAAAGAAAATAGTGATCGTATTACTAAGTTTTTTGCAGGCTATAACACACAGAAGGGAAACTTTCAAAACCCATTTGTTTTACTGCTTTGAAAAAACAGAGATCACAATTTGCTCTTTTCACACTGGGTCACATTTTCTTACCATTTGGCATGACTCAGACTTTCCCCTCACGTGCACAAAACTTTGTGTAAAATAACATTGGAGACTGAAGATATATTTACTCCCAGAATAAGGCACATGCAGCTCGGTCAGTCCTACCATTAGTACAGGGGACTGAGCCAATCTAATCTGCAGATTAGCTCCATCTAGGCTTTGTTATGGCTTTAGTTCTCTGGTTCACCATGGATTCGAATGACTTGGTGGTTGAATCAAGACCTTACAATCAGCTCATTTTTCCTTCATCAAGAGCTGCTTTATTAACATGATGAGAAAAATTGGGCCAGCTTTTTAGTTATGGAGTCCTCATGGAGTCCTTTGGCAGGACCTGAGACCTTTACATTCACAAAACTCTAAAGAAAGATCTCTGCTTTGTAGCTTGGCTTCTCTCTCTCTCTCTCTCTCTGACTTTATTTTATTTATTTATTTATTTATTCATTCATTCATTCATTCATTCATTCATTCATGTGTTAGAGTCTGTAAACAAGTCAAGATGGCGCCTGGCATTTTGCCGAGGGAGTGGATTGTGAAGTAACGCCAGGGAGCCATTAAGTGTGGAGATTCCTTATTGGTTGACTGCTGTATCTAGTTTATGTTAATTAAGATAAGCTGTGTGGAATGTATATATACCCCTCCGGTCCTACAATAAACAGCTCCCACTCCTGCTGTATCAATCTACACAAGTTGCTCGTCACTCCCGGTTATTTTGCTGCAGCCGGACTGCGGCATTTATGTGGTGCTGATGATTGAACCCAATGCCTCACACATGCTAGGCAAGCACTGTACCACTGAGCCACAACCTCAGCCCCCATCTTTCTCAATACAGGAGTTATAACTCTAAAGAGATACCTTTACCAGCTTGTGAATGTCAGTTTTTTGGGGGGATTTCTGAGAAGTCCTCTTAGCTCTCTAATGGAGTTCTTGGCTTTCTCTATTCCTCAGAATTTCTGGTCCCAGTCTTTGGAAGGCTGAGATAACATGTTCAATGTAGGCCTTGAGAACGTGGAAGGGATTTTTGTCCTCCTGCCCTCTTCCCAGCCTTTGGCACATGCTGCCTTGCTGTCAGGCAAGACCTGGAGGTCCTTAAGAGACTCCTGTTCATTCTATTGCCATGACTCCAGCCTTTAGCATTCCACCCAAATGTACTCAATGAAGCCCCATGGGACAGAATTTGTGGATGGGTAGAAACTTGCACTGAGTCTGGGGCTCCTTGGGATTCCAATATCTCACACCAGCTCACAGGTAACAGCTAAACATTTGTGGAACGTTTAGCTATTTTGTTGTTGTTTTGCCATTCTCTTCTCTGGCAGAATCTTCCTCCCATTTTTGCAGCAAAAATGAAGGCAGCCATTGAATCTCCTTTTTTATAGGAATAGCTAATCACCTTCTAAATTTTAGTTCATTTAGTTTTCTTTATATTTGTATTTGATTTGCTTTAAATGCCACAAATTGTGCAATTTATCTGGACTGTTTTTATTGTTTGGTAGGAGTGCCCAAATTTTGTAACTTGCAAAATTTATAAGTAGGAACAGAAGCTAAAATTTGAGTTTTGCAAATTAACTTACAAAATGGATCCTCTAAAAATTATTTTTTTTATTTTTGCAAAATTCAAAAGTATTACACATCCATTGTTAATACACTGTCAAACCATACAAAAATTACAGAAATACTAGATACATAGTTATTGAAAGTTCTTCTTAATTCAACATTCTAGGCATATTTCTTGGAAAAGTTTTTAAATAGCATTACTCAAAACAGCAAACACAGTTTGTAAATTCAAAAATAATCATATTCACTAAGACTGATTTTAAACACAACTGTGGGGCTGGAATTGTATCTCAGTGGTAGAGCACTTGCCTAACACATATGAGGCACTCACTGGGTTCGATACTCAGCACCACATTAAAAAATACATAAATAAATAAATAAAATAAAAGTATCGTGTCCATCTACAACTAAAAAATTCTTTTAAAGCCCAACTATGTTTTTTGAAATGTTTCTTATCCATTTCCATGTGTAATTAGGGTGAAATCTGAATAAAATCAATAGCCTGAAAATTTTTAAACAGCATGCAATAGCATTCTTCCTCTTTCTTCTCAAAAAGTCTTGACCCTACCATAATTTAGATGACAAAATTTCATTATAACCAAATAGCCTTAGCTGCATTTTGACTGAAGATTTGCACAGATCAAAGAGAAATACAGGTTAGCTAAAAGGAGACTGTAATCAAGTCATATGCTTGATGGATATTGTGTTGAAAGAAGTTTATACCATCAGGCTCTTCTGTAAATGCAGAGATGGTCATGACTGAGACTGAGGGAAGAGACTGCCATTGACTTATCCAGAAAAAAATGTAAGTATAGAAATGTCACCCTTGCTTAATTGATCAATGTTAATAATTTCAAAACTGGATTTCTGAACCAATTTATAACCTTTTCACAAAAAGAGAGGAGGGGAGGGGAGGGGAGAGGTGGGGAGGGGGGAGGGGGGAGGATGGGAAAGGCAGTGGAGCACAACAGACACTAGTATGGCAATTTGTAAATCAATGGATGTGTAACTGATGTGATTCTGCAATCTGTGTATGGGGTGAAGGTGGGAGTTCATAACCCACTTGAATCAAAGTGTGGAATATGATATGTCAAGAAATTTGTAATGTTTTGAACAACCCACAATAAAAAATTAAAAAAAAAAAAAAAAAAGAAAACAGATTTCTTCTCTGAGTAATTCATATGAAAAATAAGTTTAACACATATGAGAAAATGTTTCCAAATTTTTTTAAAAAGTACTCAGGATTTAAAAAAATAGCTGTTGGTTGTGATGGCATGTCCCAATAAAAGTTTCAGGGGTTTTGGGAGACACAAAAGTTCTAAAGCATGTTGCTTTCTTTAAGGTAGAGTTTAGCCTTAATAGATTGTATCCGTTTATGTCTACTCCATTGTTTAATCCACTGAACTGCACAGGACACTTTTACACTTCAGGTTACTCAACTGTTTAACAAATATTTGTGGACAACTTACTATATGTTAGCTGCTGTACTAGGTGCCATGGGAGCTGGGACAGAAAAGTGGGCAAAATCAAACAAAATCCTTGTCCTTATGGTACTTGCAATGTGCTGAGGAAGGCAGAAATTATTCCAATAACCACAACAAATCATGTAAAATTACAAATGGAGATAAATGCTCTGCATATAAGGAATATGTTTTATAAAAGCATGGACCAGAACAACCTGACCTAGACAGAGATAATTGGGAAAGGTTGACCTGCACCTGAGCTCTGAAGGTTTGGTTTAAATGAAGCAGACAGCATATCCAAAGGCTGAATTCGCTTTTGTGTGTTCCAAACTGCTTTAGGAGCTTTAAGAGGCTAGTGCAGCTGGAGGGGAAAATATAGAGAGCTGATACCTGGAGATGGGATGGAGAGATACACAGGGAAGGGACCTTATAGTGCTTTAAGTGATTCTGATCTTCAGTCTAAGAACAAAGGGAATTAATTAGAGGGAATTTGTGGAGGGTTTGGGTAGGACATTGAGACTGACTTGATCAGAATAACATTTTTTAAAAAATCATCCTCTTTGCAACATGAGGAAAGCTGGTAAGCAGCCAGTGTGGATGAATGCAGTAAGATCAGCTAGTAGATTTTGCCAAGTAGACTTGTTGGGAGATGATTATCTCTTATACCAAAATTTTGTCATTGAAGAATGAGAAAAATTAACTATCATGAAATATTCAGGGGGTAAATTTGACAGGATTTGATGGTAAATTTGATTTGTGGGGTGTGCAAAGAAAGAAATCATTGAGAATTGCTTTTAGAATTCTAACTTTCATAATTGACTGGATAATGATGCCATAAGCTGAGATGGAAAGCTTTGGGTAAGGATAAAGGCTTAGTGGAAGGTTCTGAGTTTGAGCTCCCATACGCCGAGGATGAAGGTCTTTATAGGATACCAATAGAGTTTTCTGGTAAGCAATTAGATTGACAGTTCTGAAGTTTAGAGGAAATGTTTGGACTAGATAAATATTAGTAAGACAAATATATAAAGTTTAGAAATGGAAGGGGTGGAAGGAAAAGTATAGAGTAATAAGAAAAAGGTTATAAAAAATCTATGGCTCTGCTTATTATTCCAAATTATTCTGCTTAGACTATTCCAAAATGATATGTGTCTCCGATGTCCTACACAATATCATGCCGATAGCATTTCTCCCCCAAAAGGCATTACCTGATTCTAATAATGAGGAAACTCTGGACAGCCAAAAGTGAGGTTGTATAAAATATATTAAATAAAAACATTATAAAATTATAATATTTTACAAAAAATGATAAATATGCTTTTTAGAGTCAAGTTCCAGAAAATGAAAGAAGTAACAAAGAACTCTTCTGGATTATACAAGTCTAAAGAGACATAAAAACTAAATACAGTAAAAGAAGGTTGAATTGGATTCTGGATGGTACAACTAGGGAAAGTGGTGAGTGATTTACAGCACCATGGCATCAACAGCCAACCACTCACCATTAGATTGTAAACTACAAGCAGCAGGAACATGTTCATTGTGTTCTCTAATACATACCTAGTGGCTAGCACCCAAAATGATTCACATACTCAGGCACTCAAGAAATATTTACTGAAATAATAAATGCATGACTGAGTAGCCTACTGTGATGGACTTTTGGATCTCTTGGTTTCTATTCCCATTTTCTATACCTGATTGATCCCTTAGCCTGTTGCCATTTCCAGTTCTGAATGTGGTTGGTCTCTGATCCCATTGTTGTTCCCATTACCTGAGCCTCTTGATTTCTGTATAATTAATTAAAAATGGGGAAAGGGTGTACATGATTCTTGCTAAGCCTCCCACAGGCCTCTACTGCCTCTCCCCTCAATGACTGAGCCATTGGCTATCATATCTGTAGTCACCCCATCAACACACTCATAAATTTTAAAAATTTAACATAGTTCATTATCCAAAATAGCTTCCCTCCAACCTCACGCAGCCACTATAGCTGCTATTTCTTCAAATTACAATACCTAGGCCTTCCACATTGTTGGTTTAGACAGATGCATAATAAACCTTTCTATTAAAACAAAACAAAACAAAACAAAAACAGCTTGTGTATGCAATAAAGGCTATTGTTTCCTGTGGGTAGTGAGGTCATTTTGATTCATCTTACTAATCCCTACAGCATTGAACACAGTGTCTTAAACACGATGAATTCTTGATTATAAATATACACACAATATATGTGTGTGTGTGTATATATATATATATATATATATATATATATATATATGTAAAAGAAAAAAAAATTTACTCTTCATGTACCACACTTTACAATGAAGACATGAATTTATCCCATAGGTTTCCTGTCTTCAAAACAGAAAGTAGTTGGGATTGATGAATAGAAGCCTCTACTATGTTTTATTTAATTGTGTAAATGGGTCTGTATCTCCAATTGAACAGACAATTTATGCTTCATTAAACCTCCTCTCATCTTTGCACTTCAGGTACTTTGATTAGATGGCAGCTCTGGTGAACGGCTCATTCAAGCATGACAAGATGCCAGTGAATATCTGGAGAAGCAGTGGAATTAAAAGCGCCCATTGCATCTGGAAGACACCACCTCCCACTTCTTATAATGCTGAATTGAACCCTGTGGCTCATAAATATTCATAGGTCTGAAAAAAAAGTGTTTTAGATAAACGAATTAACATCACAGAGTTCCTTGATGGGAGGCTCAACTGATGTTTCAGAAATAGAAATATATTTTTATAGAAGTGAAATCTTTGCCTCATTTGGCACATTAGAGGATTATGTAGTTTATAGACTTATATTTTTAATTACACTATGCATATAACATTAACCCTTCAGTGATTAAATATGATCCAATAATATGTAAAGCTTGCAAGATGCAAAGCTTAAAGACATTATTTTCTGAAATCAATGACACATTGTATATTGGGATATTGTCTTTGAATTGAGTTTAATTTACTCCAAATATGCACTACAATTTTATGTTCATATGTTTACTTAAATTTACATAAGTAGGAAAGACATAAACATGTTGGGATAAGTTTTTAAAAATTTGTTACCATTTTTATAACTTTAATAGAGAATCAGCCTGTAATTTCATTGGTAAAAGGCTAAACATTTTCTATTTTTTTTCTCTTTGAAGAAAATTAAGTACCAAAAATATTAGTGGCTCCTTTTAAAATACGTATTGAATATATGAAATCATTTATATTCCCTAGTTAATAAAGTCATATAAAATAATTATTTCAACTATTATTTAATAGATGTAACTTTAAACCAAAATGTGTCCTTCTTTACTGGATGTTTGCACTTTTTATTTGAAATGTTCCATTTTCTCTATGATTTCTTTGTCACTGTAGACTGTCTGATAAAATGCCTTCCGTAGAATATTTTCTAAGCTGCTGGTATCCAGATGCCTTGAAACTGACCTAGCAGATTTCTATGGCTGTGTCTTTGCATATATATTTTGTTTTCTAAGATGAAACTTAGAGGTTTTTAAGGCAGTTTAATCATGTTTCTCAGCGGTACAGGTTGATTCCAGAAAAAAAAAAAATTAAAGGAAGTATAGTAACTTTCAGAGAAAAGATAAACCTCAGAGAAGCCAACAGAGATGAATATCAGCAATGCACAGGGTCAAGTTCTATCTGATAGATCTAATCACCCAGTAACAACTTTACAATTTCACTCCTTCCTTATGGCTAAGCAAATATTTTTTATGAAAATTACCTCTAGTTTATTTGCCATCTTGATGCGCAAAAGTCCTTTGAATGGCTGGTAGGTCTCTCCTGTTGTCCTTTTCTCTCCCAAGAGTCACTTCTCTCCTGCTTCCTGCCCCCACACATACTATCCTTAAACAAACATCCTTGTTTTAAAAAGCAAAGAAAATCTCTGCTCTCCATTTTTGTTTGACTTCCACATGTTGCCATTAACCATTCCCCAAACACAGATGGAAGACAGACTTGGACTCTTCCATGGGTGACTTTTTTGTAAGATTTCTTTCATTTCAATATTTTGATTTATTCTTCTGAAATGATATTCTGCTTCCCTTTCATAGATCCCCACCACCACCAGGAATTAATTATTTGTGAATCTTGCTATTTTGACACCAATAGCTCTCTAGTGACAAAGCATACACCAATACCAACTACACAGTTTAAGAACCAATAATTTCTGATCCAAGAAAGCATGCATGTATGAAAAGGAAGAAAATATAGTTTCGTCATTTATTTATTATCCAACATTTCTTGCTTTGCCACTGAACCAAGAAAGGTAAGGCCAGCATACTTTGAGGGGTGGGATTGCTCCACACTAGTGAGGCTTCATGCATACAGGCCTGTAACAAGGACATTAAATTCACAATGCCTTTTAAAAGCCAAGCTTCTCTTTGTCAGAATAACTATTTCTAATAGGAAAACATATAAAAATCTATTTAGCACAACTTCAGAATGATATAAGGCTTTTAGTTGGAAAGTAATAAATTTAATGTAGAACAAAAAGTTCATGGTTGAGAAATTATCCAGAAACTGAAATACTTAATAAGAGCCTTGCACTTTAAATCTATCATTAGTAACTTCATTATCTTCATCTATAAAATAAGGAAGATAGACTAGGATCAACTATAGTTTTTGTTTTAATGCTAATATTTATCATCTCATGACCCTTAAAAGTATGTTTAGTTGTTGGGAAAAAACTGAGGCACTGTTTTTAAAAGCAACTTATTACACAAAATCTCCAACTTTAACATTTTTATTGAAAACTAATTATTCACATTAATAGCATGAACTTCTTTAATTTCTCCCACTTTTTTTGAAAATCGACCTTTAAAATTATGAATTTTAAAGTAAAAATTATATTTTTTGATTTTCAAGCAACTGTAAGGAAATCATATTGATGTACCATAATACACATTATTGAATGCCACAAATGTCAGACCCTTTGAGATGAGATGATTATATTTTAAAAGAAAGTTTAAATTTATTTCTATTTTCATATTTTTTCTTGTAACTTGTACATAATAGTTTAGATTATATATATATACATACACCTTTCTCTCTCATATATAAGTATATGAAGAAAATATAAAATATTTAGTGTACAATAGCATTAATATACAGTTTTACACACATGAATTTTGAAATCCATATGTTGTGAAACCTGATTTTTCTGTTATATATATTGAATTTCTATTCCATGAATAAAAAACTATTACTATTATTTCAACCTAAACAATAATTCTATTATATGTCTATATTGAATTCCTTATATATAAATATACATGATATAGATATTTCTATTGTTGGACAGCTCCATTATGTACTGTTAATTATATATTGCCAGGTGCAATGGCACGTACCGTACCTGTAATCCCAGTGATTTGGGGACTGAGGACGATTGCAAGTTCGAGACCATCCTCTGTAACTTAGTGAGACCATCAGCAACTTAACAAGACTGTCTCAAAATCAAAAAGCTAAAAAGAACTGGGGACATAGCTCAGTAGTAAGGTGTCCCTGAGTTCAATCCCTAGTACTAAAGCAAAAAAAAGAAAGAAAGAAAGAAATTATAATATTTATATATGTAGATGTATAATATTATAGTCAAGTAATTACATAATAGAGATCACTTGCTAGATAGCTATAAGGAACCTCATATATTTATATATAGATATGAATTCAATACAGATTATATATCAATAGGTTAGTAATTCATTATATACAATAGAGATATCTCTATATATGTATATCCCTCTGTATATATAAATATGCTGGGATGAATAAATCAGGTTTCACAGGATATGGATTTACTTCTCAGACAGCTTTCTATACATGTACATACATGTGTGTGCGCTAGTGCATGTGCGCATCTAGCATTCATGCTTAAAATCATGAAATATTTTTGGCTATGCACTTTCCAGACACAGTGAAAGATTATACTTTCTTTGTCAAATGTAAGCCCCAGAGGTAAGAGTAACACCCAGGTGGAAATTCTGAGAGACAGTGTTCAGCTGATCACATTCCCTTCCTGTTGCTGTGGTGACCTTGAAGTACTTAAAGACCCGAAGTCTCTGCCAATCTGGGTTCCTGAGTGATCCCAATGGCAGAAATTCCCAAAACCTGTAAAGGGCATGTAGCATTTGCAGAAAAGACATTTTTGTTGGGCAAAAATCACTGAAATATAGGTATTGGTTGTTACTGCAGCTTAACCAAGGCTGGGTTTTTGCAAAATATTTCTGTAAAAGGCCAGATTGCAGGCCACATATGATCTCTGTCACATATTCCTTTGTCTTTTTCCTTTTCTTGACAAACTTTAAAAAGTATTCTTGGTTTCCAGACTGTACCGAGATAGGCTTTAAGCCAGACTTGGCCTGTGGGCCAATTTTCTAATTATCATCTCAGAGTTTCCTTGGAAATAAAAAGAAGAAAAAAAAAAGATGAACCTATTTTGAAAAATTTAATGATACATGTTATCCAAACTATTACTATTATTTCAACCTAAACAATAATTCAAAGTGATACTTTCAAACAAAAACAGATAAAAGAAGAAAGCATTCTCCACTGTCTCCTTTTTATTTCCTTGTCAATAATAACCTATTTCAAATGGAACTGTTTCATGCCTTGGCCCAATATTTCCCAAAGTGTGTTTCAAACAGCCTTGTTCTCTTTACACACACACACACACACACACACACACACACACACACAGAGAGAGAGAGAGAGAGAGAGAGAGAGAGAGAGAGAAAGAGAGAGATTTGGATAAATAAATTTAGGCAATTCTACATTCTATGTGCAGGGAATGCTTTTTAACATAATTCCAATATACAATGAACATGCTACTTAGCAGAATTCCCTTTGGACATCCTTGCTTGCCTCTATCTTGGTACTGGGAAGCTTGAAGTTAAGTCACTGCTAACGTGATTTGTCAGTCAACTTCCAGTGTCTGCACTTTCCCAGTCTTATGATTCAGCTCTAGGTTTTTGACAGACATCTCTGAACAGTTCATGTGTCATGCTTGGCCTTGAACTCCAGTTATTGGTGATGATAAAAATAATTTTGTGCTAATGTCTGAAACATGAACAAATGCAAGTTACCTTGGTTTCATAAAAAACACACTTAAAAGAAATCACAGAATGGAAGAGGCAGAGGGAAGATTTTTGGTTAATTAAGTTTTTACCTTTCCAGATCATTGTTTTATAAGAATCAAAAGAATTTTCAGGAGCAGTTTGTAAAGAACTTTAGGCTTTCAAAAGCAACAAATAGGGCTCCTTAGGAACCTTGACCTCTGTGATAGACATTATGTTAAATTGGATTGCTTTGCTCTCACATGTGACAATCATATCTCTTTGCTATGTTATCCAAAGCTAATTCAGTGTGCAGTCCTATAATGGGTAACAAATGTTTTCTATTTAGAATCACTTTAGAATCTTGGAAGTTAGCAAATCCAAGAAAAGGGAAATTTTGTGACAATGAAAAAACTGAAAGCTAAATTAAATGTTTCAAGTATACACACATGTGCACGCATGTGTACCTGGAAAGGAACTTGAGAAATACAATGTCAACTATGCCCAAACATGTATTTGTAAGTTGAGTTTAGATGGGATTATAGAATGTTGCACACAGGATGATTTTGGTGATTTTCCACAAGATAAAATAGGAGGAAAGAAGTGATAAAAAGAAGCAGAAAGATTTAAGGTGGTCAATAATGGTCTATTCCATAAAGGTAGTGTGGTCTCTAGGGCTTGCTGATTCTGCACCTGAAGATTATCCCCATATAACCAGGTTCTTTCCCTTTATCCTGTGTTATCCATAGTGTTAACTTCTTCCCTGTGCTCCTTCTGCAGTAGAAGAGAAGGTAACTTCTTTCGACCCTGGAATAAGTCCCTCCATTGAGTCAGATTGAACTAAGTTAGGTCACACATTCCTGAGCAAATAATAGCTGGAAATGATGTGTTCTGATTGGCATAGCTATTGGTTTCTCAACTGGCAAGGAAAATGGAATATCATAAATGGCTAAGCCAAATCAGAACCTGCTTCTGGAATTGGGGTCACCTCCCAACCCAGATGCCTGCTGACATTAGGTGGTCAACTCTAAAGGTTTTATCTATGAACAACTTTTCCTAAAAGAATTATAGAGATTATTAGATTGCTTTTCTGTTTTGTTTTGTTTTCAGTTTGATTCAGTTACACATGCTACCTTCAAAAGCCAATAACCCATTCACTTCTGAGTTAGATATTTATGTGATTTTAAATTTTTCTCTCATTTTCTTTATTTAAACTAGATATTCACATTAGACCAGACCAAGCAAATTGTAAAAAATATCTTAAATTGACAGAAATCAGGTTAAATGAAAGAAAGGATTTTTCCCCCTTATGAAATTAGCTACAAGTACTGTACTCTAATAAGACAGTGTTCCACAAATCAACTGATGTGCCATAAGCCTGATGTTAATAAGTACAAAAAAAAGTCTTTGGCCATGTGACCATTTTAGACAGCTATTTTATGGCAAGAATCACCATGTTTGATTCCTGATTCTGTTACTTTCTCCTTGTGTAACTTAACAAAGTACTTTATTGCTCTTTGGCTTACTTCCCTGCAATATAAAATAGAGATAAAAAATAATACTTACCTCACAGGATTGATGTGAAATTAAATGACTTAATATATGTGAAGTACTTAGTATATTATGTTCATATAAAAGTATTAAGTATTACCTTACTATTATTATACTTTTATTTTTTTCTTCTACTTAAAATTAATGAATTAGCTATTGAGAATATGTCAGATTAGACCCTCAAAAACAGAGAAATTTCTTTATAGGTATTTTCAAGATTAAGAATTATGATTTTGCTTAAAAGATTAAGAATTTGCTTTAAAACAAGCTATATTGCATTTTAAAGAACTGTGATAAGATTTGTGGAGAACATAAAACTATAAAGATGTATTTCATGAAAATGATGAAACTCTAACACCTCATTTTGCATCTCTTACAGGAAATATCCATGCCGAGGCCCAAAGGTAACAAAAAATTCAATTTGTTTAAATAGAATTTGGGCGATATTTTAATCATCAGTTGTTCACGACTTTATTGGTTCTGAAAAATGCAAAATTATCTGGAATCTATTCTACTTATTTTAGAATAATTATGTCTGTGTGATTTTATTTTGGGGATATTCTTTTAATTCCAACAGTTTTGAAAGGCTATGAGTAGTTTATGTTATTAACTAATAATGTGACTCTAAGTGTTAATCAAAAACTTATTTTAATAGTACTTAATCTAATTAATGATCTAAGAATAAAACAATTAGGACATTAACATAGGCCACTTTGTATAATTTGCTAAAAGGTTGAGCTAATGAGGCCAAAGTTATAAAATCTATTTAAGTATGACACGGTCTAGTTTGGAAAGTTCTGTTCTATAACCAGTATACTTCTAGGCCCTGTGAGACTGTGGGCTTTTGAGGACATAAGAGGCACCAGGAGAGGGAGGGTAGAAAGAGTGTGGTCTGCATCTCTACAACTATAATTGTGACAATTGCAGTTTATTGAGTGTTTATATGTGTGTGGTTATAAACTGACAGATGTTTCACAAAGTTTATTTCATTTGATTTAATTTTCATGATATCACCAAAAAGGAGGTATTAGTATACTTTTTTTTGGAGATAAAGAACAAGAAGCTTTAGTAAAGAAATGTCCTCAAAATCACAAAGCTTATAATTGGGAGAACCATGTAAGGTGTGCTCTTTTTCAGAAAGAGGACTACAGGGCAGCTGATGAGGCCACTGAGCATCTTAATAAAGTGTTCAAGTTGCTTTTCAATATCTTTTTTGTGTGTGTGGGAATGAGGGTTGTACTAGAATTGAACCTTGAGGTGCTTTACCACTGATCAACATCCCAGACTGACTGATCGATAGATCGATCGATCTATCTATCTATCTATCTATCTATCTATCTATCTATCTATCTATCATATATCTATCTATCTGTCTATGGACAGGGTCTTGCTATATTGCTTAGGGCCTTGCTAAATTGCTGAGGCTGATCTTGAACTTGTGATCCTCCTGCCTCAGCCTCCTAAGTCGCTGGAATTACAGGTGTGTGCCACCATGCCCAAGAGCTTTCTAATATCTTTAAAGCCACACTCTATAGTTGCATTTTCAAACAGCTCCATCAAAAACAAATAAAAAATATTTTAAATTTTAAAATTTAAGACAATTATTTTTTATTTGGAGAAAAGCTGGATACTGCTGGTCACTATAATAAAAACAATAGGTATTATTGAGAATTTACATGAGACAGCATGGTTTAAGCACATTTAATCCTCCCAAAAGCTACAAATATGGGATAAGATTATTTTACTCTCATTCTACAGATGAAGTACATGAGAATAAAAAGACTGAATCATTTCTCTCACCATCAGGCAACTATTAAAAGTGAGAGCCAGGACTAAATCAACTCAAAGATCATGGTCTTACTAAGATATTATACTGAAGAAAATAACTAGGAAAAATGTTTGTATATCTGAGAACTCTGGCACATGCCTGTAATCTCAGCTACTTGGGAAGGTTGAGGCAGGAGGATCACAAGTTCAAAATCAGCCAGGAAACTTAGTGAGACTCTGTTTCAAAGTAAAAAAATAAAAAGGGCTGGGAATGTAGTTCTGTGATAGAGTACCCCTGGTACTGGAAAAAACATTTTTAAAAAAAAATGTTTACATAATTTGATGCATTTGTGAAAAAAAATTGTTCATAACTTCTAATTATTTCATTATTTCTAAATTTACTCTTACAAAGTTAGCTCTCAGAATAATTTAGCAATGGCTTCATGGAATAATATAATATACCCAGCATAAAAGCCTTTTATGAAGACAAATATTTTTCTAAAAGACAGAAATGCAAGGAATGAAGTATAAAAGCCTCCTCACACATTTGAATGAGACACAGACTCTCACCTTTTTTTTTTTTTAATCTAATTAGTCAAAAGTCACAATTCTGTCAATTCTTCCCTAAGGTACGTCGTACAATCTGCATGAAATGCTTACATTTACTTAGAGCGTGTATCCATTCAGCCATGACAATAAAACGGAGAACAATACAAATTAAATGGCATCATTTGTTCAAATGCATGTCTCTTTGGTCACACCTTCTTAATGAATAGTAGCAGACAAGCAAGGCAGCTAATAAGTTATTTTAATAGGGTGATGTAACGGTGTGTGAACTGTTACCTCCTGGGAGAGCAAGTGACAGGTTCCAGTTCTCATTACTGTGTAGATTAGTCTCAGAGAATTCATTAGTGCCCAATGTGGCAGCTCTGCTGAGTGCCCTTAATTTGGAAAAAGAGACAGGAGGCCTATGTGCCCAAGAAACTCTAAAGACGGATGATCTGGAGTTGAAGGCTTTTAGGGCAAAAGGACTCCCCTGAGAAGACGGCAATTATTCACCAGGTTTTCAAGGGACTGGTGACAGCTCTCTTCCCTGTAGCCTGTGTTGGTATACACAATAGAGACACAGAAGACTACTGATTTCACCTCACCTACGAGGAGACAGGTTTAGTGTGGAATGTTTTAAAGCTATTGTACATCCATACAGCTTATCTCCGTTACAAATAACTTTTATTTTGCAAAAGGATGACAGTGAGCAGAAGTAGTATAGGAGAATATAATTTTTTAAAATAAGTCTGATAGTTCATTATTAGTCATTAATTTTCCCCCTCCACCAAACCACCAAGCAAGCTTGATATTTATCAATTTAAAAATACTAAATATACTATTTCTGTCATATGAGATAGAGATATTTATTTTTGAATAAGCATCATAACAAACACAATTCAGGCTCCTGAGCAATTACAGTCACGAATGCAACACTATTCATATATTATTAAAATGCTTTCAAACTTTTGACTGTGGACCTTAATAAGAAATATGTTTTATATCCAATCAATACCCATAGACATACAGGTATTTGTATAAGTGAAGCTAAAAATATAATACAATAATTTGCTCTTATCTTTATTCTCTTAATCCTTTTTTTATACTACTCTATTGTATTCTATTTCTTTTCAATTCTTTTTGGTTTTTAGAAATGTAAATTCTATGTAATAAGTGGTTAAAATTCTTTTTGCCCCTTACCAATGAATTGAGATCTGCAGTTTGAAAAATCATATTAAAGGATCATGTCACTGGACAAAAGACTATTCATATTAATTTCTGTAAGAATAATAATTTGTTGATTGGGTGCTTATTATAGTCCAGGAACTGTGCCAGTATTTTACAAAACTGCTCTCATTTTATATATATATATATATATATATATATATATATATATATATATATATATATATATTTGTTGATGGACATTTGTTTCTTTATTCATAGGATGTGCTAGCAATTGAACCCAGTGCCTCACATATGCCAGGCAAGTACTCTATCACTGAGCCACAGTCCCAGCCCCTCTTACTTACTCTTGGCAATAATGATGGAAATAGGTATTATTATTTCAATTTCTCACATGAAGAAAGTCAAACTCAAGAGGTAAAGAACGTTTCTACAGTACATACAGTTGGGAATTAGTGGAGCTATAATAATTGGTCCAGAATAGCCATCTAACCATCATTGATTGAATAAATTAATGAATGAATAACGAATAAATAAGCTATGTTTGAAAATGAGGACACAAACAGGTTGACTTGAGACTATTGGATGTAATGTTAGTCAGTTTTTCTTTGCTATGACCAAAGTACACGACAAGAAAACTTAAAAGGTGAAACATTTATATGGGGCTCATGATTTCAGACGTTCTGTCCATAGCTGGCAGACTCTATTGTTCTGAGTCCATGTGATTGTTATTTTTGAATATTCTTCTAACAGTTTTGAAGGGCTATGGTCCTGAGATGGCAGAAGGGCATAGTAGAGGATAGCTACTCAGCTTATGACGACCAGGAAGGGGGAGTGTGGGGGGGCATGAGAATGAATGAGGAGCCAGGGACAAGATATAATCCCCAAGGACATAGCCCCAGTGACCTACTTCCTCTAGTCATGCTGCACCTGCCTCTAGTTACCACCCAGTACAGTAGTCCTTTTGAATTAATCATCCACCAAATAAATTAATCCATTGATGACATTTCTCATCACTGCCTAAAAGCCCCACTTCTGAACCTTTTTGCTTTGGGTATTATGCTTTCAAAACAAGAAATTTTCAGAGGACATTTCTAAGTTCATACCACAATCGATGTGGATGTGTTGACAACAAATCCTTATTTCAGGATTTCTTTTTGGAGTGCATACTAAAGATACGGTTTTTAACTACCTCAAATCATCCTGGACAACATAGCAAGACCCAGTCTCAAAACACACACACACACACACACAAGAGGTTAAAATGGTATATTTTATCTTATAAACATATATTTTACAACAAAAGTCTGCCATTGGTTTTGTTAATCCAAAGATCTTGAGACCAAGGATTCTCTGAAATAAAAGGGTTAATTGAAATATACTAGTAAGTAAAGAACCAGATCCTGAAACATATTCCACCATTACCAGCAGCAAGACTGATTAGCAATTGGAAATATGTCCACCAGACCTAAGAGGCAAGAGCATTTTTATACTAAAAATTGGGGAGAGGATGTGTGTAAGTTGTTGACGTTGAACTTACATTGGCTATGGATGGGAGGGGCAGGAAAACATGGAGCAAGGGAGTCTGTCTTAGACTCTGGTCTCAGCCTCCTGAGCTGCTGGAATTAAAGGTGCGTACCACCGCACCCAGCTGAGCAAAATTGTATAAAGTTTTGTCAGAAGCAGTTGGTACTCAACAAACACAGCAGTAAATTTCAGAGAACCTAATTTTCTCACAACTCCAAATAAAAATGTTCATTCCCAGGACTAATTTCTCCAAATAGCAAATATCTTAAAAACAAATAATTTTCTCCCTTTAAGTGTTTAAAAAGTGTGCAAAAAAATATCATTTAATTGCCATTTTGCAGCCAAGAAAATGGAGAACTTTAAAAGTTAATTGTTTTGCTCAAGGTCACACAGTTTGTCTTATATTGGAATCTAGTGCTATCAGACTCCAAATTCTCATTGTTAACAATTTACTATTCATAAAAAAAAAAAAAAAGAAAAGAAAATGAACAATTTTTATCTGAAAATGCAGAAGTCATTTCTTAATTGGGAGGGGTGAAAATAATAAAAATATTAATGATGCATATAATGATTGTGCTAATATACACTGATTACATAATATGTTTCTAGCACTATTCTAAGTGCTTTTTTGCATGTATCAATATAAATAATAGCAGCTGCCTCATTTAATCTTTTCATCAACCCTGTATGGTATGCACTATTATTATATCTGTTTTATAGTTGAGGAAACACAGGCACAAAGAGTTTGGAGACTTGCTCAAAGATACACAGTTTAGAAAGCCCAAGAAATCTGTCTCCAGGACAGAAGCTCCTAACATTTGCTCCTAACAGACTGAATCATTGGTAATCAGCTTCGTTTTTTTTTTTTTAATTGCTCCTGCAACGTTGATTGCTTCCACAAGAGACACTTCCAACAAGAAATGCTGAATGCTTAGATTGTGTAAGCCAGTCTTTATAAGTAATTAAGCTCTTATAATATGTTCCTAGTTTTTTCTCTTTGGAGCATTTTTTTCTGATATTTAGATAGTCTATATTTCTCAACACAAAATTGAAAATTATGATTTCAGAATCTTATTTTCTTATTTCAGTATTTTGTAAAGTTAGTGATAAACATACCTTTAAAGAAATTCATAATGATTTTACCTTTAATAAAATAATCAAGAAATATCTGAGGAGTTAATAATAATTTAGTTTGCTAAAACAGTGTCAGAGAGACAAGGAAATACACTTTTAAGAATAAACACGAGCAGCTGGGTAATGGGGAAAGTTGTGGCGGGATCCTTCCACTGACAGTGCTTCAGGGATTGTCACCAGGCATTGAAGACAAAAGGCAATTTAAGGTCCAGGAGCCAGGTTTACAAGCTGATCATAGGATCGACCAAAGGATAGAAGCAGATTGCAGAGTTCTTCAAGTTACTTTTATGAGAATGTCTCTTTTTGGTACCAAAAAACCAAAGAAATGAGATTTTCTCCCTTCGGTCTCTTAAATTAATCGAAACCTATAAGCCCTACCACATAAATACAGTGGATGAAATTGGTTGGAATTTGGGCACTAAAGGCCAGTGCCCACAAATACATATGGTTTGCCTTTTCTATCTGGGACCAACACTAAACCATGTTTCCCAGGCTCCTGACCAATGAAAGGCAGAGAGAAGCTGTGTGTCTAGTCTTTGACAGCCTCTCTCGGGATGCTCTCTTCCTTTCTTTCCTCATCCACCTGCTACATGACCCCAGACAGTATTGGGTTGATGATGGAAGAACCAGAACTAAAGTTTATTTATTTTATTGTATTAGGCCACTGAGATTCTTATAGCCAGAAAGATAAATAGATATATAAACAGATAGATAAAAATGTCCCAAAGAAACCAAAAATTTTTTTAAAACCAGCTGTTTACAGCAACTACAATTATTTCAAATAAGCAGTGCCAGAATCTGAACATCAGTGCAAATGTTATGCTTAAATAAAAGATGGTGACTCGTGCTTAGAGATATACATTGGGAAAATGGGTGTGTTATTTTCACTTGTCGTTGGCTGTAAAAGTCTGGTTCATCTTGTTAAGAGCCCAGACTGTTCCCAGTTACATTCTGGCAGAGCTGGTTCTTTTCTCATTAACCCTGTTGCAACCTGCCAAGGGACTTCTGAGTCACCCTTAAACAATCAGACAGACCTAGGACCACTCAGGACTTCAGGCAGTGGGGTCTGGGTAAACTCAGGAGTTCAAATTCTGCCTTCCACTCTTAGCAGCTGGGTCACTTAGCAAATTTGATGAAAATATTGGGGTCCATCTTTCTTGGCTATTATATTAGGAAAAAAGAACCTACACATAAATTGTTTTAAGGGTTCAAAATTAATCCATTTAAAATAATCTCTGGCACATGGTACATGCTCAATCAGTGTTATCTACTATTATTGTGATTGTGAGTACTTTTATTATACTATTTGAGTCATTCTCTCTGTCTTGCCTAGAGCTTTAAGACTTGTAGCTCTTATCTCTTTTCTATGTTCAGGGACCCTGATTCCTTTTTCTTTATCATCTAGGTATGCTGGGGGCAATAACAAAGCTTTTTTTTTTTAACAACTCTATTTTTTAAGTTCATGTTCTCTGAGGTGTTAGACAGAAAAATCTTCCCTTAGCTTTACTTTCAGACTTAAAAAAATCTTCCAACTTTTAACTGACAAGGCAACAATAGCTGGAGGTAAGGTCTAAGTCCAGGTGAGTGTTCCTGCTGTCTTTCCTTGCAGCTGAATGGGAGTTTTTATAAGGTCTATGTGAACCTCAGCTTTCTATTGCCCAGTCTTTGCCATATCCTTTGAATGTGACTGGGTTACAATGGGAAGGTCAAGGCCAAGTGTCCCAGCATGGATATTAGGAATAGGTACCTTCATCATGAGGCAATATTTTGGTTCAGTGAGGGAACTGACAATGAATTTTTACACAGATTCTTTTTTTTTTCCAAACCTTCTGGCAACGGTTGATGATTAATGCTTGAAAGGACATTTTTGCCCTTTCTCTTTCATTGGATACTTTATCATGGTGGCAGCTAAACTCTCTCATGAAAGCAAGAATGTAATTATTGGCAAAAGTTTATCAGTTCTATTTCTCTCCATTTCAAAAGACAGTTAACTGTCCATAAGTTTTTAAAGAGAATAAATGGGACAGGAGCAGAGACCATGAATGTGACTGAAAGTAACAGGATTGAAAACAAAGGCAAACTTGCCAACCTCAGAATGATGATAGCTCAGAGAGGCCCACACTTCTGTCTCCATTGCCTTCACTGCTCACAGAAGTGAGGAAAGGAAAGGAAATGGTGCTTACCTAATTTTTTAAGCTTGGATACAAATCAACATTTATTTGGTTTCTTTCATAAACTAAATCATTAATGCATTCAACTAGCAATTAATGAGTAATGTCTATTTCCAAATTATAAGAAGTTTTGTGACAAAAATTTGTCTTCAATTGAGAAGGAAAAAAAAATTTTTACCTGTAAACTGATAAAATATGGTGTTTGTTTTTCTTAAGATTCAGGACAGATAATATAGAAAAATAATGAATTGTAAGAGAACAAATAGTAGGAGGTTAAGTCAAATCAAAATACGTTTCTATAGGGGTTCAACAATGTTATTTCTTTACCTCATTTTTCTCTCTAGTTTTCTGTTATATACAATTACACATACTGAACCACATTATTTAAAGACTTTTTTGCATTAGCACAAATGTTCTAATTGTATGAACAAAAGATGATTTTATTCTCATTTTTCTGACCTTCCTTCAGATATTTGGGGATGTCTTCCTGTAAACTGAAAAAGTGCTAGACACTCATTGTCCCAGCTTTTCTTAAATTGAGCCATAGGCATTTGTCCTGGCCTCTGCTCATTACACAAAACATTCCTATTTTGGGTAGAAGGTTATTGATATAAAGAAACAAAAATCTGAGGGATTCTTTCCAGGGTTAGTAACGATTGCAACAAGATCTTATTCCCTGAGCAGCAGTGGACACTGACCCTGTGAATAGGCCTCATTTCCAGTGCCAGGGGTACTGGCAGTTCAAGAAGCAGTGGTAAGATGCTGGAAAGTTCGGTTTCACTGAATCATTTGGGCATTGCTTGGGGTTGTATGCACTTGAGTCTCATATTCCTGTGATCTCTGCAATTCAGTGAACTGCCCACTCTGCTGTCTTTTGTCTTACTATTTTTCCCATTTCTTATTCTATTCATTAGAAGCAAGATACTAAGTTTTAGCACCCAGTAGTTAGAGATTAAACCTCAACTTCTCAAATTTTTGGACATATATTAAATCACCACAACAAATAATACATATTTTAAGGAAGCTACTTAGAGGAAAAACATCCTGTTTTTTCTTAAAAATTTACCCATTAATTTCAGCATTTGTTACTAGATCTTGACTGAAGCAAATATTACTATGGTATTTTAATGGTAATTTTCTATTTCTTTAATTTTTTCCACATGTACTAATTGGGACTCTTCCAAAAGGAGTACCTCATCTCTTTCACCAATTTAATTATTTATTTAATCACTTACTTCTCTCTGTCTAGACTCAAGGACATCTATTTTATTCTACAATTTTATAATACAATGCTATTGTTATTTATTTTATTGCTCAAATTCTTACAGCTTTAGCTATTGGTAGCTCTTTCAGGTAATTGATTTCTTGTGTTATTTTCACATGACTATATCCTGGATTTTGTTTTTTAAATATTATTGCTTCCTCAAGTTCTGATACTATGTTACTGTAAGCTCATATTATATTTTTCCTAAGATCATTCTATAATCAGTGATTTCTTCAAGGAAACTTAGGACCTTTTACTTAAAAAGGATCTTTAGAAATCAGTGAGTTTGGAATGCATATTTGTATTGGAGAGTCACTATTTTCAAGTCCTCTCAGCAGAAGCCAGGAAATAAATATAATTTTATAATTTTGTATATGTGTATGTACACATACATACACAAATACATATATATGCAGAAATATGTTATATATATACACATACAATATCTATATAACAAATTTGTATGTGTGTACAAATATATACATACCATATTTCCATATCTCTTTTTCTGTATATATGCAAATATATCTTAAAATATGCATGATTTATATTTACATATCTTCATCTATTTAAATAGATGGAGTTTATTCTTATAGCCCCAATTCCATCCAG
This sequence comes from Marmota flaviventris, assembly GCF_047511675.1. NCBI lineage: Eukaryota > Metazoa > Chordata > Mammalia > Rodentia > Sciuridae > Marmota > Marmota flaviventris. Next base: position 99,203,887 of record NC_092502.1, read on the forward strand.
TATAGCAAGTTTCATTCTAGTTTTTCCTCCTTTATCTGTACCTCCTTTCTCTGACAGTGAAAAACCTGGCTCTCAAGGTCACAGTGCATTTACATATTTGTTCAATTCCAATATGCATAAGAATTGATATATACATATAAGAATTGCTAAACTGTGAGGAATATATTTACCAACATAGGGGTTTTAGTATGCAGTTACTTTTGTACTTAATCTTACAGTATCAGTGAAAGCACTTTTTTGCAAGTATTTGGGTCAGCTCTTATCCACATTCTTCAGTGATCTTATGTATTTATAATATAGTTAGACTCATTTGTCACCTTCTGCATTCCATCCTGTGTTTTTTCAATATCCAGGTTCATTTGTCTTACATTTGCATACAGATCTTACAGTGTACAGCTCAGATGTTGACAAATGCAAGGAGTCAGGTATCTAACACCCCAGTGCCACCACACACACCAGCTCTATCAACCAGAAATGTCTTTGTGCTGCCACTTTGTAGTCTATTTCCCTGTCCCTCTTTCAGAACCCCTGGGGACTGCTGATCTATTTCTGTCCCTGTAGTTTTACATTTTCCAGAGTGACATATAAATGGGATCATACTTATGCAGTCTTTTGTGTCTGGTTTCTTTCATTTAACAAAACGCAATCAAGATTCATACATGCTGTTACTCGACTCAGTTGTTCACAAGTTTCAGCATCATAATATCTCATGTTTTCATTTGAAAGTCTGGAGCAGAGAAACATTTTATAATCTCATTATTAGAAAGCATAGTATTCATTTATGTATTTATGTCCTCCTTTGTGCCAGGCACAATTGCTAAGTCACAGGAACTCATCCAGTAAACAAGGACACAGTCTCTTCTCTCACAGCCTTCTAGTATATTATGCTAACTCCATGGAGAGAACAAAAATATGTACGAGCACAAAAATGTGATGGTTAATTCTATGTGTTAATTTAGCCCACAAAGCACCCAAATTAAACATTATTTCTGGGATTTTCTGTGAGTGTAAGCATTTAATCGGTGCACTGAGTAAAGCAGATGGCCCTCCCCAATGTGGGTGAGCATCCTGTAGTCCATTGAGGGCCTGAATAGAACAGGTGGAAAAGGAGGAATTTGTGCCTTTTTCCTGCCTTGCTACTGGAGCTGCAATGCCACATCCCTGCCCTTGGACCGGTAGTCACAGCATTGGCTTCCCTTGTCCCCAGGCCTGCCTCTGACCCATCCCACCACTGGGCTTCTTGGGTCTTCAGCTTGTAGATGGTGAATTGAGGGACTTCTCAGACTCTCTGATCTGAGCCAATTTCTTATAACAAATTTCCTTTCAGCTCTGTTTCTCTGGAGAATTCTGACTGACACAGGAAGCTCACCTCAAAGAAAAGTTTTGCCAAAGGATGGAGAAAGACTAATAAGTGGTAGTTAGGAGAAGGCACATGACACAGGTAGGAATGAAAGTGGTTCCAGTCTGTAGGAAATACACTTTTAAAGGCTAATTAGGACATGAGGAAATGAGTATATTCAGTGTTTTAGTTAGCTTATTTGCAGCTACGACTAAAGGAACCAACCAGAACAATTGTAGAGGAGGAAAAGTTTGAGGGCTCATGGTTTCAGAGGTCTTAGTCCATTGAAGGCTGGCTCCATTCCTCAGGGTTAGAGGTGAGGCAGAATATTGTGGGGAAGAGTGTGGCAGAGGGAACCAGCACACATGATGAGCAGGAAGCAGAGAGAAAGAGAGAGAGAGAGCTCTTCACTTGCCAGATACAAATATTACCCCCAATGAACCACTTCCTCCAGCCACACCACACCTGTCTCCAGTTACCACTCAATCAATCCCTATCAGGGGATTAATTCACTGATTGTGTTAAGAGTCTCACAACCCAATCATTTCTACTCTGAACCTCTTACATTGTCTCACATGCAAGCTTTTGGGAGACACTTCATATCCAAACCATAACATTCAGAAAAACTTAAAATTAAAAGGGAATTGTAAAGTGGAAGACAAAGCAGGGGCAGTCACACATAGTTATGCAAGTCATGTTAAAGTATTTGAAACTGCTCCCAAGAGGAAACTTCCTACCTCAAGGCCTGAGTAACTGAGCTGCATCCACCTCTTACATTGAAACCAGACTACCTCCCATTCATATCCCAATATTTTGGTGTGGACCACATGGAACACAGATGATAAGTTTTGAAAAAACTGGTGGGTTTTTTTTTCTATTTTGGAATGAAAGTGAATACAGGAAGTTACTTTGAAACTTTGCTTAACTTATATAAACCCATTATTGCTTCCTCCTATGGAGAGGGATGATCCAGCATTTGGATTAGAATTGGAGACATGTTTTCCTTCACAAAGGAGAGTAATTAGGAAATATGATGAAACAAGGTAAAATTCTGAATAAGATAATAAGGCCATTGTGCTTCTAAGAGTAAAGAGCAGCTCAGAGAGATAGCTTCTCAGCAGACTTTCTCACTGAAGCCACTTGGCAGCTGTTTGGTCCAACTATTAGCATTGAACTGAGAGTGATGTTGGAGTACTAGCTCAATTTCACTATGTCTTACCCATGGGAGCTGTATTTGGTCTCATAGGACGATTTGTCCACTGATTCGCTCTCTTCTCTGGCTATGCACTAGATGATTTATAAGCTAAAGTTCACATCTCTTCTCTGAAAATGTTCCTGTTGGACGCTTCCTTCAATTCATAAAAGAATCTGACTGGAGGTCCATTGAGCATGTCACATGAAGAAGCAATTGAGCTGGTAAATAAAAAGATACAGATAGTAAAATTACATACTGACACTGGAAATAGTCTTTGAAAAAAATGTTCAAAATGCGAAAGTGTTGTACCTCTTGCCAGCAATTTGGCCACTTCTCCTTGCCATTGCTATTAGTAGTTGCCTATTGATGTGATCTAGATACCTAAAATATTATGACCACAAGACAGAAAAAGGACTGAGCTTATCTTCTTAAGCTTCCTCTTCCAACATCCTCCTCACAAGCACCATTCGCAATTCCATGCAGCACATACTTTTAGCGTCCACATTTTATAAATGAGGCCTACAGAAGGTAATGGCCTTAAGTCACACACCAGGTATGCAGTCAGGGGCTGAGATGCCCATCATCTACTTGATTTCAAGTACATAGGGTCTTATCCAATTCACATTAATTCCATGGCACACATTCATAATTTGCTTCCCCAGGCATCTACTGAGGTACACTGAGACTGTTTCCAGTTTTTGCTATTATGGGGGGAAAAAGTTACATCCTTTTACTTACTTCTTTCTCCATTTGTGAAATGTATTTACAGGATAAATTCTTATGTACTGTGCAGAAAAAGCACAACATCATTGGCTGATACCTACATTTCTACATAACATAACAGAATTATTTATCCCTGGATAGAAAATTTAGTGCTTCATGAAAGTGCTTCATCCTTTCCAAAGCAGTAAGATGCTCTTTTTCTTTTCTTTGTAGCTATAGTTTAGATTGAATCTAAAGACCATAAAGTTACCATGAAATTAATGTGCCTAGAGAATGAATAGTTTAAAAAAATATTCTGTAGAGCAAGGATGACTTTAACTTAGATTGCACTATTTATTAACTATGTGACATGGAACACATTATTCCTATTCTCTAAGTCAGATTTCCTCAGATGAGGCAGCCTAGCATCACCTCCTTTAGTGCTATTTGAAACTCTTAGCATAACACCTAGCACATAAAAAGCAGTCAAGAAACATTTGTTACTTTCATGTATCTATTAGTCCTGTACATCTTTCATAGTTACATTGCTTTAGCAGGCAAATCTTTGCATTTTAATATATTATTATATATTTCATATATAATACTTTGCATTTTATATATTATTATTAATACTTTGCATTTTAATATATTATTAATAAATCCCTTCCATGATATTATGAATCCCCTACTGTGTACTCATGTACTGTTCTAGATATTGGGGGTATAATAGGTCTGTAGAAATATGACTTGTATTTAACAAGCATCCAAGTTCTATAGAAATAAGAATGTTTTCATATATCTTAACTTTAAAAGGATTAATGCCCTCCAAAACAGAATTTAGAAAATCTCATTAAAACTCCAAAAATTTGGTGTTATTTTAAGTTATTTTTATACTTTCATAAACATGAAAAATGACATCCCAGTTTGTGGGTCAATGGCTAGTGAGAATTCTTTTTACAGCTGCCTTGTGTCATTTATCTTAATCAGGCTAAATAAGCCTTTTTTCCCCCAAGATCATTATGTCTTTTATGCTCTGGATGCAGGACTGCCAATAGCTTAACCTTTATTTTCTTGCATCCATGTGGAAAAATAACATATAACAGTTTCTGAATTCTATGTTTCAATTCACCTGCTTTTAAAATATCAGTTGGACAAAAATATCAACTTGTGACAATTTCAGGAAAAGGGTGCTTACATTAAATATATATTTCACCAGAAGTACACAAAAGGTTTTTGAAAATTCAATTGTTTAAAATAAAATCAGGTACACTTTTACTTTTAGTATATTACTAACTAACCCCTTTGAAGGTTTATGTGTATTATGCAAACAAACATATATAAACATGGAGTGTGCATTTGTGATAGTGGATAAGAAGCAATCTTCTTATTGTTATTTAAGTTTATGTATATGGTTTAAATAAAGTTAGTGAGGGATCAAAGCCTACCCAGAATGATGTCATAACAAGGTAAGATGGAATCTGATTATGTGAAAAGCTGGATATTTACACAAGGAGGTCAGAAACCAGCTGGCTACATATAAACTAAAGAAAAACTAACAAACATCCTAAGACAGTTCTTATTCTTGCTTTGCTATGACTTGCAAGCCTAGCAAAAAATTTTAAGACCCACATATTGAGAATGTTTTCTAAGTCAGCACAAATCCACTCAAAATTGTGTGTGGCTTGCTATCTAAGTTGTCCTGGAGATAATAGGAAAGTGTGTTTATTTCCTCTTTGTATGATAATATATAAAAATTCTATTTCAAAAAATGGTAGCAGCATTTTATCTCTTTGCTTTAGGGAAAACATGTTCAGAGATTGAACAAAACAATTTTTGGACTATTTTTATGAATTTTATTTTTATTCTGAAAAAATATTGAACCTCTGTTCATATTGAATTTGAAATGGAATTTGATTGACTTGTCTGGACACTTGCTAATGTTAGAAGAAACACCTACCTGAGAAGCCTGCTCAAGGTTGTGTATGCCTCCCTCCCTTCCTTCTTTCCTTCCTACCTTTCTTCTTCTCCTCTTTGTCATCTTTCTACTGTGATTTCTTCCTCTTTCCTCCTTTTATATATTTCTTTCTTTTTTAATATATATATTTTTATAACTTTACTTTGTTTATTTTTTATGTGGTACTGAGGATGGAACCCAGTGCCTCACCCGTGCTAGGCAGGTGCTCTACCACTGAGTCCCAGCTCCAGCCCCTCTTTCTTCTTTCTCTTTCCTGATTCCTCAGTTATAATTAATATCACGAAAGATTACATAAATATATCACTTATGTAAAAAAACCCATTACTAAATTGTTAAAAACAGTTTTATCTTCAACACAACTTACTGTTGGACTCACTTTCTTCAAAAGAGTGAAGTTATGTTCTAAGATGAGTAAATGGATTTGGAGAAAAAAAGAGAACCTGAAATGTAGTATTTTAAGATTATTCCTTAAAATTGAGAAGACTCCAAAATAAGACAAGATGTTGATGAAATCTGTACATTCAAACTTAAAAACAACAGTAGAAATAGTCTAGAATTGCAAATCTAACATCAAACTTACGATAAGATTTGTTAAATATTTGATGGAAACTATGACTTATTTTCATCCAGTGATGACTTTATTAATTTTTCTGGCTTCTTTAGTAAAACTGAATTGCCAAGATTCTTAAAATGATTCAAATGTTTGATATATCAAAGTCATTGTGCTGTCATGTATAACTAATTAAAATAAATAAAAAAAATTTTAAAAATACAATAAATTTTTTGTGGGATTAAAAAGCACACAATGTTAGGATCTGGAGCCAGTCCTGTTAGAATGGAGTCACTATGAACTTGTCCATATATGAACTTGTCTATCATGATGTAAATTAATTTATGGATAGACTCTAGTATCTGGTAGAATCTGAAAGGTTTACAGAACAACAGAAGTATTTTAACATTTACAGTGAAATTCCTTTTCTGAACATTTGGTTTTCATAATTTGGAAGACCTTCTAGTTTAACCCTTTCTTGCCATCTTTTGGACACTTTATCTGGTCAGTCATTTAAAAATTTTTAAAAGATACAGTTAATGATTCCCTTTCAGCACAATACAGTGTGGTTTCAAGAGGCAAAGGAGCGCTCACAAATAGTCATAAAACAATGGTGATGTAATGACCCACTGGTTTGTCACTGTGACTCAAGATACTCAGGCAGGGTCAAGATAAAAGAAATGCAACCCGAAGCTAAAATGTCAACATGCATGTGGTCTGGGTAATTCTGTCTAAAGCAATTAATCCCTACGTATCAGCTCTTCTCCTCTCATTTTTCCCAATGTCTACCCAGGCTTTGCAACTAAGTTAAAAGAAATCATGAAACAAAATTTGTTGTTTGAAAATAGAGAGTTTTTCCCTTCGGTGCTAAGGGTTACCCAGCTTTTACTTTTTCTTCCCAAGACTAGACAGATGATGAAACCATCCCAAAAGATCCAAATGCCACCCAAGGATTCCCCCAGGAATTGAAGTTCCCAGAAGAATGTAATAGCTTCTTTTGCAATTATGGTTTTCCAGTACAAGTCATGCATTCATGGTAAGCCCCAGTGAATTTTTTTTAAAAAAATATTTTTATTGGTTCATTATACACAGTAGTGAGATTCATTATGCCATAGCTGTAGATGCACATAGTGTCCTTTGATCAATCCCATTCACCAATATCTTCCCTTTCCCTCCCATTTCCCTTCCCCCTGATCTACTTCCTCTATTCTATCCCAGTGAAAATTTTGTTTGATATTTTTGAGTGGAAACAGCTTCATTTGTTGTAATCATGGAAATATTTTGTGCGTATTGAACAAACAGCCTGGAATCTGGGAAGTTAAGAGAAGAGGTTTCAATTAGGTTTGACAGCCACAACAAGCATTTCATTGTACACTTTGCTATAACTTTACTGTGGTTTCACACATACACACACTTAATATCTTGTTAATCGAAATATGTCTTCTTTTTCATTGTGGTGAAAAACACATAAAATTTGCCCTGTTTAAGTCTACATCTTAGTAATATTTTTCACATTTATTTGAAACATGTCTCCAGAGTTTTTTATCTTATGGAAATGGAGCTGTACTCACTGAGCAACTCTCATTTTCCCTCCCCACAGCCACCATTCTAGTTTGTTCTCATGAATTTAAATAATTTAGATCCCTTATACGAATGGAATCATATCATATTTATCATTTGTTACTGGTTTATTTTACTTTGCATAAAATAAAATAAAAATCATAATTTTAAGACTGAATAATATTCCATTGTGTGTATATATCACAATTTGTTAATCCAGGCACTGGTGGTGGATATCTGTGTTGCTTCTACCTCTTGGCTATAGTACTTCTATGAACTCAAGTATACAGATATCTCTTTGAGATCCTGCTTTCAATTGTTTTGAATACCTACCCTCAAGTGAATTACTGTTTTAATTCTTAAAGACATAATTAGCATATGAGCCTGCAATATGAGGAAACACAGCATTGTTTTCCGTAATGTTTGTACCATTTTACATTTCCACCAACAGTGTACAAGTTTTTCAACGTACCCACTTTTCACCAATGCTTGGTAGTTTCTGCATCTTTCAAATAGTAGCCATACTAATGGAAATGAGATGCTATCTTATGGTTTTGATGTTAATTTCTCTGATGATTGGTGACATGGAACATCTTTTCCTAAGTTTGTTTATATCCTTCAATGATAAATGTCTTTTCAAGTCCTTTGTCCATTTTTAATCAGATTATTTGGTTTTTATGGCTGAATTATAGGTATTCTTAATACATTCTAGATATTAACCTGTTATCAGATAAACAATTTGTAAATGTTTTCTTTCATTTTGTAGATCACTTTTTCATTCTGTTGATTATGTTTTTTGATTCACAAAAGTTTTCAAGTTTGATATAATTCCGATTGTCCATTTTTGCTTTAGCTACCTGTACCTTTTGTGTCACATCTAAGGAATTATCACCAATCCAATATCATGAAGCTTTTTCCTGTTTTCTTCTAGGGTTTTTATAGTTCCAACTCTTATATTTAGCTCTTTCATCCACTTTGAATGAATTTTTGTACATGTGTAAGTGTCCAATTTTAGTATTTTGCATGTGAACACTCAGTCTTCCTAACGTCATTTGTTGAAAAGACTATCCTTTCCCCACTGAGTGGTCTTGGCATTATTGTCAAAAATTGTTTGAGCATAAACATAAGAGTCTATTTCCGGGGTCTCTATTCTGTCCCATTGTTCTGAATGTCTGGCTTTGTGCCAATGCCACTTTGTTTTATTACTATAGTGTTGTAATGTATTTTTGAAATCAAGAACTGGAAGTCTTCCAAGTTGTTTTTTTTATGATAATATATTAATGTCCTTTTACTGGGGAAAACATTCTTTTTTCTTTTTATTTTTACTCATACATTACAGTAGAATACATTTTGATACAATCATACAAGCATGGAATATATCTTATTCTAATTAGGACCCCCATTCTTATAGATGTACATGATGATGAGATTCACAGTGCTCTATTCATATATGTACATAGAAAAATTATTATGTCAGATTCATTTCTACCCATTCTCCCTTTCCTTATTCCCCTTTGTCTAATCTACTGAACTTCTGTTCTTCCCATTCCTCCCTTTATTGGGGGCTAGCTTCCACATATCAGAGAACACATTCGGCCTTCGGTGTTTTGGGAGATTGGCTCATTTCACTTAGCATGATGGTCTCCAGATCCATCCATTTACTTGCCAATGTCATAAAGTAATTCCTCTTAGTGGCTGAGTAATGCTCCATTGTGTATGTATACCACATTTTCTTTATCCATTAATCTGTTGAAGGATACCGAGGTTGGCTCCATAGCTTAGCTATTGTGAATTAAACTGCTATAAACATTGATGTGGCTGCATCTCTGTAGTACCCTGATTTTAGATCCTTTGGATATATACTAAAGAGTGAACTAACTGGGTCAAATGGTGGTTCCATTCCTAGGTTTTTGAAGAATCTCTATACTGGTTTTCATGATGTTAGCACCAGTTTGTAGTCCTACCAACAATGTATGAGTGTACCCCTTTTCCCACATCATTACCAACAGTTATTGTTACTCATATTCTTGATAATTGCCTTTCTGACTGGACTGAGATGAAATTTCAGGATACTTTTAATTTTCATTTTTCTAGTTGCTAGAGATGTTGAACATTTTTTTTCATATATTTCTTGGCCATTGGTGTTTTTTCTTTTGAGAAGTGTCTTTGCCCATTATTGATTGGGTTATTTATTTTATTGGTATTACATTTTTTGAGTTATTTGTATATCCTGGAAATTAACACCCTATCTGAGGTGCAAGTGACAAAGATTTTATTCCATTCTCTAGGCTCTCCATGCTCTGATTGTTTCTGTGCTATGAATAAGCTTTTTAGTTTGATGCCATCCCATTTATTGATTTTTTATTTTAATTCTTCCACTTTTGGAGTCTTTCACTTGTTTTTCTTCATCAAACTGGGGCCATTAGGGTCCCTGAATTCCATGTAAATTCTAGTATGATTTTTTTTTCTATTTCTGTATAACTTTCCATTGGCGTTTAGGTGTGATCACATTGAATTTGTAGATTGCTTTGGTGTTATGGATGTCTTCAAATTATAGTTTTCTAATCCATGAACATAAAGTATGTTTCCATTATTTTGTGATTTAAAAAATTTCTTTCAGTCCTGTTTTGCAATTTTCATTGTGCAAGTGTTTAACATTCTTTGATGGTTTATTACTAGCATGTTATGCTTTTAATGCCATTGGAAATTGGATTGTATTTGTACTTTCCTTTTCATGTTGTTCTTTGTTAGTGTATGAAAATGTAACTGATTCTGGTAAGTTTATTTTGTATTTTCCACAGTTTCTTATTCTCTTATTAGTTCTAAGCATTTTTTTTTTTAATTTTTTATTGTGGGTTGTTCAAAACATTACAAATTTCTTGACATATCATATTCCACACTTTGATTCAAGTGGGTTATGAACTCCCACCTTCACCCCATACACAGATTGCAGAATCACATCAGTTACACATCCATTGATTTACAAATTGCCATACTAGTGTCTGTTGTGCTCCACTGCCTTTCCCATCCTCCACCCTCCCCCCTCCCCACCTCTCCCCTCCCCTCCCCTCCCCTCCTCTCTCTCTACCTCCTCCACTGTATAACCCTGAGGGTCTCCTTCCATTACCATGCAATTTCCCTTCTCTCTCCCTTTCCCTCCCACCTCTCATCCCTGTTAAATGTTAATCTTCTTCTCCTGTTCTTCGTCCCTACACTGTTCTTAGTTACTCTCTTTATATCAAAGAAGACATTTGGCATTTGTTTTTTAGGGATTGGCTAGCTTCACTTAGCATAATCTGCTCTAATGCCATCCATTTCCCTGTAAATTCTATGATTTTGTCATTTTTTAATGCAGAGTAATACTCCATTGTGTATAAATGCCACATTTTTTTTTATCCATTCGTCTATTGAAGGGCATCTAGGTTGGTTCCACAGTCTTGCTATTGTGAACTGTGCTGCTATGAACATCGATGTAGCAGTGTCCCTGTAGCATGCTCTTTTTAGGTCTTTAGGGAATAGACCAAGAAGGGGAATAGCTGGGTCAAATGGTGGCTCCATTCCCAGCTTTCCAAGAAATCTCCATACTGCTTTCCAAATTGGCTGCACCAATCTGCAGTCCCACCAGCAATGTACAAGTGTACCCTTTTCCCCACATCCTCGCCAGCACTTGTTGTTGTTTGACTTCCTAATGGCTGCCAATCTTACTGGAGTGAGATGGTATCTTAGGGTGGTTTTGATTTGCATTTCTCTGACAGCTAGAGATGTTGAGCATTTTTTCATGTACTTGTTGATTGACTGTATGTCCTCCTCTGAGAAGTGTCTGTTCAGGTCCTTGGCCCATTTGTTGATTGGGTTGTTTGTTTTCTTATTGTCTAATTTTTTGAGTTCTTTGTATACTCTGGATATTAGGGCTCTATCTGAAGTGTGAGGAGTAAAGATTTGTTCCCAGGGTGTAGGCTCCCTATTTACCTCTCTTATTGTTTCTTTTGCTGAGAAAAAAACTTTTTAGTTTGAGTAAGTCCCATTTGTTGATTCTAGTTATTAACTTTTGTGCTATGGGTGTCCTATTGAGGAATTTGGAGCCCGACCCCACCGACTGTAGATCGTAGCCAACTTTTTCTTCTATCAGACAACACGTCTCTGATTTGATATCAAGCTCCTTGATCCATTTTGAATTCACTTTTGTGCATGGCGAGAGAAAGGGATTCAGTTTCATTTTGTTGCATATGGATTTCCAGTTTTCCCAGCACCGTTTGTTGAAGATGCTATCCTTCCTCCATTGCATGCTTTTAGCCCCTTTATCAAATATAAGATAGTTGTAGTTTTGTGGATTGGTTTCTGTGTCCTCTATTCTGTACCATTGGTCCACCCGCCTGTTTTGGTACCAGTACCATGCTGTTTTTGTTACTATTGCTCTGTAGTATAGTTTGAAGTCTGGTATCGCTATACCGCCTGATTCACACTTCCTGCTTAGCATTGTTTTTGCTATTCTGGGTCTTTTATTTTTCCATATGAATTTCATGATTGCTTTCTCTATTTCTACAAGAAATGCCGTTGGGATTTTGATTGGCATTGCATTAAACCTATAGAGAATTTTTGGTAATATCGCCATTTTGATGATGTTAGTTCTGCCTATCCATGAACAGGGTATATTTTTCCATCTTCTAAGATCTTCTTCTATTTCTCTCTTTAGGGTTCTGTAGTTTTCATTGTATAAGTCTTTCACCTCTTTTGTTAGGTTGATTCCCAAGTATTTTATTTTTTTTGAAGATATTTTGAATGGAGTGGTTGTCCTCATTTCCAATTCAGAGGATTTGTCGCTGATATACAGGAATGCCTTTGATTTATGCGTGTTGATTTTATATCCTGCCACTTTGCTGAATTCATTTATTAGCTCTAATAGTTTCTTTGTAGAGCCTTTTGGGTCTGCTAGGTATAGAATCATATCATCTGCAAATAGTGATAATTTAAGTTCTTCTTTTCCTATTTTTATGCCTTTAATTTCTTTCATCTGTCTAATTGCTCTGGCCAGTGTTTCGAGAACTATGTTGAACAGAAGTGGAGAGAGAGGGCATCCCTGTCTAGTTCCAGATTTTATAGGGAATGCCTTCAGTTTTTCTCCATTCAGAATGATGCTAGCCTGAGGCTTAGCATAGATTGCTTTTACAATATTGAGGTATGTTCCTGTTATCCCTAGTTTTTCTAGAGTTTTGAACATAAAGGGATGCTGTACTTTGTCAAATGCTTTTTCCGCATCTATCGAGATGATCATATGGTTCTTATTTTTAAGTCTATTGATGTGGTGAATAACATTTATTGATTTCCGTATATTGAACCAGCCTTGCATCCCAGGGATGAATCCTACTTGATCATGGTGTACAATTTTTTTGATATGTTTTTGTATCCGATTCGCCAGAATTTTATTGAGGATTTTTGCATCTAGGTTCATTAGAGATATTGGTCTGTAGTTTTCTTTCTTTGAAGTGTCTTTGTCTGGTTTAGGTATCAGGGTGATGTTGGCCTCATAGAATGAATTTGGAAGTTCTCCCTCCTTTTCTATTTCCTGAAGTAGCTTGAAAAGTATTGGTATTAGTTCTTCTTTAAAGGTTTTGTAAAATTCTGCTGTATACCCATCCGGACCTGGGCTTTTCTTAGTTGGTAGTCTTTTTATGGTTTCTCCTATTTCCTCAATTGATATTGGTCTGTTTAGGTTTTCTATATCTCCCTGTATAGTTGATCCTTTGCTTCCTGGATTTGTTTGCGTAATTCGTTGTCGAAGTGATCTTTCATTGTCTGATTTTGCTGTTTAATGTCTTCCTTGATACTCCAGATCATCTGAAGCATGTATATCCTGAATTCTTTATCTGACATTCCATCTGCTGCAGCTGTTACCTCTTCTAAAGTTGCGTTGACCTGAATTGCTTGTGGTCCTTTCTTTCCTTGTCTTTTCATACTGCTTGCGTATCTTGCCTGCAGGTGCGGGCGGCGGCTTTGCTCTCTCCTTATTCCAATTGGGGTGTCGTGGCTACCATGCCGGCAGGTCACTGGGCCTGTTCTGGGAGCTGGCGGCGGCTCTGTTCTGCCCCTACTCCAATTGGGGTGACGAGTGTACCACGCCGGCAGGCCACCGGGCCTGATCCGCCGGTCGGTTGCAGGTTTGCCTACCCTGCAGGCGCGGGCGGCGGCTCTACCCTGCCCCTACTGCAAATGGGGTGACGTGTCTGTCGTACCGGCAGGCCACTGGGCCTGTCCCGCTGGTCGGTCGCAGATCTGCCCACCTTTCGGGCACGGGTGGAGGCTCTGCTCTGCCCCTACTCCAATTGGGGTGTCGTGACTACCCCGCCTGCAGGACGCTGGGCCTGTTCCTGGCACGGGCGGCGACTCTGCTCTGCCACTACTCCAATTAGGGTGGTGTTTGTACCACGCCGGCAGGCTCCTGGGCCTGATCCGCTGGTCTGTTGTAGGTCTGCCTACCTTGGAGGCGCGGGCGGCGGATCTGCCCTGCCCCTCCTACCACGCCTGCGGACCCCTGGGCCTGATCTGCAGGTTGATCACTGGTCTGCTCACCCTGCGGGCACGGGTGGCGGTTCCGCTCCGCCCCCACTCCAATTGGGGTCACGTGACCACCACACCGGCAGGGCCTGGTCCGGGCGTGGGAGAAGGATCTGCTCTGCCCCTACTCCAGTTGGGGTGACGTGTGTACCACACTGGTAGGCCACTGGGCCTGACCCACCAGGCTGTCACAGGTCTGTTTACCTTGCAAGCGCGAACCGCTGCTCTGCCCTGCCCCTCCTACCACGCCCATGTACCACTGGGTCGCGGGTCTGCCCACCTTGCGGTTGCGGGTGGCGGCTCCGCTCCGCCCCCTCTCCAATTGGGGTCACGCGGTCACCACGCTGGCGAGCCACTGGGCCTGCTCCGGGCGCTGGCGGCGGCCCGGCTCCTTCCCTCTGGCTCGACGACAAATTGAGGAGACTTGGGTGACTGTGCCTCACCCCCCCTACCAGGAGACCAACTGCTTATGTCACCACTGGTATTGATGAAGTTCCCTCCTCCGCCGCTTTCTGCTGACATCAGATCTCTGCCATGTTGGTATCCTATGCGAATGGCAGCATTTCGTTCCCCTTGCCGGGCAACCAAAGCACCGGGTGAGACCTGACTGGCCCTCAGCAGGACCCGGACCGAGAAGCAGTTTCCGCGGGCTCCTAGCCCCGGGCCAGGGAAGTTCCGGGAGCCGGAACTCGGCCACTCCGTGCTCGGTGTAAGCTCCTATAAATGTAAGCTCCAAGAAGCAGTCCCCGCGGGCTCAGTTCCGGGAGCCGTAATTCGGCCGCTTAGTGCTTGTTGTATGCTCTGGTAGGCGCAGGGTCCAAGAAGCAGCCTCCGCGGGCTCAGCAGCCCTGGGCCAGGGCGGTTCCGGCCGCCCCGCGCTGGGTATTCACTCCGATAAGATCAGGTTCTAAGAAGCACCCAGGCGCTGAGCCCTAGTAATCTGTCTGCAAGCCGCAGGCGAATTGCAGCCTGAAATTACCTGTTCTATGGCTGAATGAGCTGCGGTCAGTCGAAAACAGCGGTGGTGACGTCAGTTTACCAACATGGTGGCTGCTGGCCTCCTCTGTGGTCTGACCGGTGTGGAGAACCGAGATGGACCGCTTCCTTCCCCGTCTCGAACCCAGAATTCAGCCCTGAGTACGGTGCTTGCGCGGCTGGCAGAAACTGCAGCGCTGTAACCCTGCGTCTCTATCCCAGCGCACGCTGCAGATTCTAGCCTCGGGCCGATTTGCTGAATAAGCAGTGCGACAAACCTCTCGCGTTTGAGTCCCCGTAGCTGATCCTCGTGCGATGGAAATCCTTCCTCCAGGTTCCAGAGCACCCCACTATTGCTGGAAATTCCTAACAAGATATCCTTTAGCCGTCCTGACTTGTCATACTCCCACACAGTGAAGCAGCACACGGGGGCAATGCACTCCCCTCGCCGCCATCTTTCCCCTCCTAGTTCTAAGCATTTTATGTGTGTGTGTTTGTTTAATTTTATAGTTTTCTACATGTCATGTTACCTATGAATAAGATAATCTGATTTCTTTCTTTCTTGTTGGATGCCTTTTATTTCTTTTTATTGCTTCATTGCACTGGCTATAAACTTAAAAACCATGTTGATTAGAAATGATGAAAGTTGATGTCCTTGTCTTGTTCATGATTATAGAGGAAAACCTTTCATTCTTTCGCCATTGACATGAAGATTTTTATGATCTTTTCATATCTGGTCTTTATTATGTTCAGTTGGTTTCTTTCTATTCCTAATTTATTAAGTATTTTTTATTCATGAAAGGGTATTGAATCTTGTCAAATGCTTTCTCTCTGTCAATTGAAATAACCATACATTTTATTGTCTTTTAGTTTTTAAATATAATGTACAAGTGTTATTGATTAATTTGGGGGGGGTGGTACTAGGGACTGACCCCAGGGGAACTGTACCTCTGAGCTACATCTTTAGGGTCTCTTAAGTTTTAGAGGCTGTTCTGGAGTTTACAACCCTCCTGCCTCAGCCACCCTAGTTGCTGGGATTACACATGTGTGCTGCCACACTTTGCTTGATTGATTGATTTTTGTATGTTGAACCATCCTTACATTCCAGGAATAAATCCAACCTTTTTATAGTGTATATATTTTTAATATACAATTTAATTTGGCTTGCTATCAAGCAAGTGTTTTTGCATCTATTTCTATGGTTTTCTTTAGTGTCTTTGTCTGATTTTGGTATCAGAGTAATGCTAACTTTAAGCAATGAACTTAAAGTTATTCTTTCCTATTTAAGTCCATGAAAGACACTGAATGGGATTGGTATTAGTTCTTTAAATGTGTGGTAAAATACTCTGGTGACTTTAGCTGGTCCTGGGCTTTTCTTTATTAGGAGACATTTTATCACTATTTCATTCTCTTTCCTACCATTTAGACTATTCAGATTTTCTACTAGACTGTTCAGATTTTCTATTTCTCATGATTTAGTCTTTGTAGATTGTGAGTTTATGGCAACTTTTCAATTTTACTATTATCTAATTTGTTGAGATAAAATTTTCATAATGCTTTTTTATAATCTTTTCTGTTTCACGGAAATCTTCCCTTTCATTTCTGAATTTTGATATTTAGTTTTATCTCTTCTTATGGATCTTTTTAAAAAGGTCATTCTACTTTCATTGTTATTAAAAAATTATCTATCTTTATTATAATCATTATTTTCTTTCTTCTGCTAGCTTTGAATTTAGTGTATTCTATTTCTAAGTAAGTTGTTAATTTGACATTTTTGTTGTTTCAAAATGTTTGTGTTTCACAGATCCAGTCTTCCCCTTTAGTGTTGCTTTTGTTGCATCCCTTAAATTTTATTATGTCGTGCTTTGATTTTCATTTGTTTAAAGGCATTTTCTAATTTCCCTTATGACTTCTTTGACCCACTGTTTGTTTAAAAGTGTACTGTTTACTTTCCACATATTTACAGATTTTCCAGTTTTCCTTCTACTAATTGATTTCTAGTTTCATTCCAGTTTATTGGAAAAGATGCTGTATGAAATTTACATCCTTCAACATTTGTTAATACTGTTTCTGTGTTCTAGCACGTGGTCTGCCCTGGAGAACATTCCATGCACATTTGAGAAGAATGTATATTTTGCTGTCATTTGGTGAAATGCCCATTAGTTCTAATAGCTCAATAGAGTTATTCAAGGCCTCTATATTATCTGTCATGTGTCTGGTTGTTCTCAAAACAAGTTCTCTTTTGCAGTATATTTTTCCAATAAATTTATTTTTAATCTTTTTTCTTGATAGTGAGCATTGTTCACACTAGAAAGAGGTTTCCACAAGTGACAGTAAGCACAAGCTCCACCACTGAGAACCTCTTGCATTGTTGCTCTGGCAAAGGTGGCCTCCCTGGACTGAATGGCCTGGCCCAAAATGGCTTCTTCAGTTTCAAGGACATATCCCAGCCTACAAGAAGAAAAGAGAAAAAGAAGGGTCTACCTTTTATCAGCATCATTTTTCTATAAATTGCACACACAACTTTTGAGGTCTAATTGGCTAAAAGTAAAGTAAATATACTTAGCTATGAGGAATGGTGAGAAATCACTCCTCTGGTCAGGTGACCAGTCCCAGATGGAAAATCACAGAAGAAAGGAGAGATGGATATGGAGGGAATAATATTAGTTTCTGTCACAAGCGTAGACAGTTATGAATACATCAATCAGTTACTTATTAGTTCCTAAATATGCTGGTGTATTTTTACTCATGGCTTTTTTTAATGGACATTTATATTGTTTATTCTTAAAAATTATGAACAACACTATAATTAAATTCCATAACATAAATGTTTATGTAGTTGACGAGTTACTTTCTTCAGAAATTTCTAGCAGTATAATTTATGAGACAACGTTTTTATGCATAAAAAATAAATTTATATGTCAAAGTAACACATGTACATGTTACAGAGTAAAATGTTCAAAATTACTTATGATTAAAACAATAGTCTTCTGTTTTACATTCTTAGCAGATAGATCCAGAAGCACATTTTCTTTTCTATTCTTTCTGTTTTATTTTGGTGGGGGTGGAGGGTAGGGAATGAATCCAGGGTCTCACATATGCTAAGTAATTATTCTACCACTGAGCTATATCTCCATCTATTTTTGTTTGATTTTGAGACACGATCTCACTAAGTTGCCCAGGCTGGCCTTGAACTTTTTGATCCTCCTCCTTAGCTTCCCAGATACATGGAATTACAAGTGTGTGCCACCATGCCTGGCTCCAAATTATTCTGGTTTTCATTCTGTTGTTCACTTAATATTATCTTTTTAGATCACTGGTTTTCAACCATGACTACAAATAAGACCTACTTCAGAAGCTATGGAAAAAAAAAAAAAAGCCTCACTGATTTCTCAAATCCATTCATAGCATTTAAAGGTTTAATTTCTTAATGTGGGGCATGAGTTTTGTCCCTTTTCTCAGTACTTTTTAAAGCTCCCCATATGACTCTCATAATTCACAGCCAAGGCTGAGAATTCAAACTTTAATGTGTTCGTAAAGTATGCATGTATCTGGTTAAAATGCAGATTCCATTCCAGAAGTTCCACTGAGATGTGGCTTTTCTCACAGGTGATGCCAACTGTTTTGGGTCTACAGAGACCACACTTTCTAGTATTTAGGATTGCTTTGCTTACTGGTTTGACTACTCTGGACAATATGCAATGACTTCTTGTGATGCAGAGAGGTTTGCCATGTTGACTACACCCTCCCACCTCCTTTACTCAAATTTTGCTTTATTTTTACTTTTAGCTTTAATATTGGTCTCATTTGTAACTTTAGATATCATGGCTAAAATCCCTTTTTTTGTGTCCAGTTTTGATAGTATTTCTTGATGCTAGATCATCTTCCCTTGAAAGATAAAATAATTAGCATTCTATTTTCTCTCATCTTTTGTCTTAGAACATTTTTGTTACATCTTGTGTTAATTTTGCTTTTATGCTTAAATAACCAAAATAGCTAACATTTTGGTTTTCTCCCCAGCAACCAGAAATAAACTTTTCGTATCATGACTTAGGCTGTCTCTTAAAGTAGGAAAAAAAAAACTGATTTGGCAGTGTTTTTTTAAAAGTGCCACTTTAAAGTGTTACTTTAAAGCAAAGTTAAATCTATGTCATGCAAGTGATACAGTAGACATCCATTGTCTTCCCATGGACCCTGTGACAGAAATCTCAGCCACTCAGTACAACCCCAAGCATCAAAGGCCACAGAATCCTTCAAACCACAGCATTTAGTTTGCGTCCTATTTTGGTCAAGATTTTCTACTACAACTTTTTCCCTTCTAATTTCTATTGCTCCCCACCTGTACCTCTGTTGTTAAAGGATTTCCCACACACACACTTGAAATCATATCATGTATTCAACAAGATGCATATTGTCCCAAAAGCCTATCTTCTGGGGCTTACTGTACTGCTCCTTTTCGGATTATATTTTCTCTGGTTGACCACAACCTGGGATATCCCTTGATTACTCTCTTTGGTTGGGTATACTGTTTCCACTTCCCTAGTTTACAGATACCCTTGTTGAATCACACTCCAGTAGCTCCAAAAGAGATGATACAAAGATAATACATGGACTTGCATTTGTATCTTTGACATTACATTTATAGAGCATTCTAGGTAAAGTATAGTTTTACATCTGTTTTTTGTTTGTTTTGTTTTTTTATTTGTGTACTGGGGATGGTACTTGGGCACTTAACCACTGAGCTACATCTTCAGCCCTTTTCAGTTTTTTTTTTTTTTTTTTTAATTTTGAGACAGAGTCTTGCTAAATTGCTGAGACTGGCCTTGAACTTGTGATCCTCCAGCCTCAGTCTCCAGAGTGGCAGGAATTCCAAGCATATGCCACCATGCTCAGTGGAGAATGACTTTATTTCAGGACATTAGAAGTATGAGTCTGAGTCTCTCTTCTTTGCCATTTGTGAATTTTATCTTATTGGAAGCTTTGAGGATCTTCTCTTTGGTAATATTTTTTTCTGAAATGCCACCACAGTGTGACTAAGTGGAGGTCTTTGTCCATTCATTGGGTTGCACACTTCGGGGAGACCTTTCAAACTGAAGATTTTGGTCTTTATTCAGTATATATATTTTTAAAATTTTTTTGTTTAAATAATGTTCACACTTCTTTGTCTTTCTTTTTGAGGTTTTCACTAGCTGAATATAGTCTCTCTCTATTTATTCCTGTATTTGTTGTCTTTTACTTTTTTGTTGTTGTCGAACACTTTGGTAGACTTCCTTGATTTTGTTTTCAAGCATATCTAATATATTTTTAATATATTAACATTATATTTGCTTTAATATATTGGCATTATGTTTGAATCTTTAAGACCATGCTTTTCTCATTTTTCCTTTGTTCTATTTCTTGTTTGGTAGATGTGATTTTTCTTGAATCTTTTTTTTTTTTTGAGAATGTTTATACAAATAATTTTAAGGTTTTATTTTATTGGTTGTTTTTGGTTATTGTTTCCTAAATTATTTCAGCATCCTTCAAAGTTGTTTTCTGTTTTTTTTTTTTTTTTTTAATTTGACCTTTATCCATATATATATAACAAGCTAGTGACTTCTGTCAGTTACTAGGGAAGGAGGCTTGGTTGCATGGAGTTTTCTGGTTTGGGAGTGAGTTGGACTGTGTTCTCACTAGGTCTCTCTACTTCCTACTGGAATTCCTTCCTGGCATGGGTCAGACATACTCACTTGTAACTTTGATTTTGGGTCACTGGATTGGGAGCTGGCTGTCAAGCTGAGGGTCTGCAAATGCTAGATGATAATAGTTTTCCTCTCAGGCACCAATTTTAAACTTTCTGTTTGTTCAGCTTCATCATATATTTTGCCTGAAGACAAAATGCTACCTGTCATCTCCCTGTGTATACATGGAAGATGGAGTGCTTGATTGGAAGAATTCTGGCTTATTCAGACCTTAAATAATCTACTGTTTTTAACTTGTCTTTTATCCATCCACCCCCCACTCTGAGACCACTGATCCTGTTACCCAGGGCATTCACTGCCTTCTTCTACAGACTGTCAATCTATTGTAAGCTGATAATTTCTCTCTTTTTCTTCTGTCTAGTGGCTCCAGTCTGGTTTTATAGTCAAAAAGATTTTATTAGACATTTCACCCTTCAATGATGCACACACCCTGCTCTATCTTGTCATTGTGCCAAGCGTTTGACTTTTTGCTCTTAGTCATTACTCACCACCCTCTTGCTCTGCTCTCTGTCACAGGGAATTGACTCCTATACATGAAATTTCCTTGCCAACTGACTTTCAACTAGGTTCAGCCATTGGGATGCACTGGGGAGATATTGGAGAGAAGGAAGAAGGGGAAGGCATGTGTTAATCAGCTTTTTGTCTCTGTGATCAAAATACCTGACGAGTAGGAAAGAATTATGTTGTCTTTCAGCTTTAGAGGCCTCAGTCCATGGTGGCCAATTTCATTGCAGAAACATCATGGCAGAAGAGTGTGGTAGAGGAAAGCTTCTCAGCTCACGGAAGCTGGGAAGTAAAGAAAGGGATAAAAGGATTTGTCCCAGAGAAGACAAACCCTTACAGGGAATATTTCCAGTGACCTACTTTGTCCAACTAGCTACACTTCCCAGGAGTGTATTTAGGTATCAATGGATTAATGTATCTTATGATGCCAGAGTCCTCAAAATACAATCATTGTCTAAAAGCCCTTCCTCTGAATCTTGCTTCATTCGGGACCTCGCTTCCAACAAGAACTTTAGGTGGGACATTCCAGATCCAACCCAGAACAAGGCAAATATTTCTCCCATCTCTTTCTGTCTTGGGAAAACTTTCTAGTCAGCCCCATGTTTTTTCATCTCATACAGTCCACCACCCTCTGATACCAAGCAACCCCTTACTGCATGGTTCCAATTCCTCCCCAGTTGTCCTGTATCTTGGGCTTTGCCAGTGATTTCCTTCTTAGTTCCTAGTGATGGTAGTAGCAGTGGGTGATGCTGACTTATCAGGCAGGCCTTTTGGGGCTACCCGTACGTTTATAAATAATTCCTTGTATTGAATTTTATCTGATAGAGCTATTTGAGTTGATTTTTCCTATTGAACTCAGAGAGATGTAGACATAAGGGGATATTTCATTTTATGTGTCTATAACTTAAATTCAAATGGGGTCTTAGAAGAAATGAGAGGCCAATGTATGTGTTCAGCCTATATTGTGAATTAGAAAATATATGTATTTTGAGGCTTTTAATACACTTTGCCAAGTTGTCTACTAATTTGGCAACTTAGTATTGCATTTGCATCAAGTTGCATTTCCTCGAATAGTGTGATGTTCATATCTTGACATTCTCACAACATAGAGTTTGGTACTTCTTTTGAATCATTGTATCTCATTTTTGAATGGGGATCCAATAAGAAATACAAGTTTTCCTGACTCAGAAGATCTCATATTTGTGGTGTGCTAACAGCTGGAAGTCATCTATGAGGAGGGAGAGCCAATAGCACTTGCTTAACTTGGTGTATGATGGCTGGCCAAGTTACCAAGGAGCCTAGAATCCCAACAGTACGAGAAAGATACAGAAAGCAGTTTTCCCAGTGTCTGCTTCTGATATCTAAAAGGCAAGAATTATTCTGGCTCTCTAGAAAAGCAAAATTCCTCCCAATGAGGAAAATCACTTTTGAGATCCAAATTATGAAAACATGACTCAGAGAAGACTGTGTCTCAAAGAAGACAGTCAAATTAACACCCAACACCCCTGATTTCTAGCTTAATAATCCATTAGAGAAGTTTGAGCTTCATATGAATTCCCAACTGCAGAACTGGAAAAAGAATAAGAGTATTGGAAATAAACAACTTCCAAAAGAAGATGTTGTCTTTCTCCACCTTATGGAGTAATGTCATAATTGTAGCTTTCACTAAATCATGTGGAATTAACAATCTGGAGTCTTGATAAGCTACATCTGGCCGTGACTCAGTCCATTTTATGGTGGCTTTGTCTAATATTTATTTTCACTGCAATGATGGTCTCATCGCCTTATGAACTGCTGATAGTTATGCCACCCTCCGGGACCTCCTCTGAGCCTTCCATGTTCTTTCCACCTGCAGAAGGAAAGGGTGTACGCTTCTTCATCAACTAACTGACTGTGTTCTTAAGCACATAATTTACATTCTTTAGTCTTGCTTTCTTATCTACAAAACAAAGTCCCAGAATTTCCATCCAGCTCTGAGCAGGAGTAGTGATGGCTGAGAGATGGAAGTCTTCAGGAAATCCATTTAGCCAGAGACTTATATTCACAAAGGGCCTCAATTTGGTCATTTGACTCTGCCTTTCCAAAATGACTACTTTGTTTTTCACATGTTTACAGCATGATTTTAAGGAGTTAAATGTGTTATGGTTTTGTCCTGACATTTCTTTTTTTTTCTTTTTTCTTTTTCATTTTTTTTTTTTTTAATATTCAAGGAGACAACAAAATGGAAGTGTCTTAGACCACTGCTGACATCTGAGAGGGCCTGGCTCTATTATTCAATGGTCTGTTCACATCTCTTTCATGCTCCCAATGGTCCATGAACAGGTTATTGTGGGATGGAGAAGAGATTTGGTTTTACGAAGTGACGAATTGGTGTTCTGACTAAATGCAAATATTTTGGTGACTGTTGGGGTGGAACCCAACAATTCTGCCAAGTTAGGATTAGCACCAGTGCTACTTTCCCTTGGTGGAGATTTGGCCCTAAATCATAGTTAAAGAGAAATAAAGGGAATCTAGTGTGCAAACGAACTTCAATTATAAAAATTATCAGAAGTAATTTTCAAAGCTTTAAAGAAAGAGAAATGGAAGGCTCCATCAAACACATTAACACACTATTTTGTAATTTGCCTAATGGGTATCTTCACTGAAGACTATTTCTAATGAGATGAATTCAAAGCCAAAATGGTCAACAGATTGAGCCAAATCAGGCACAAAAAATGTCCCCATGGCTTTTTTCAGTTCACTTCACCACACTCTTTAATACACATGATTTCTTATCTTGTTAGTCATTACTTATTCCTTTGATCCCTCAGAATCAAGGTAAGCTTCATTAATTTATTTAGAAAATTAACATTTATCATTTTATATATCACACAAGTTGTAAAAATCTACTATGTTTCATTTATATCTGAGGCATTTAAATGTAATCCTGTTAGTCCTTTCTTAAAGATGGGACATCAAAGCATTTAGTATGACTTAAATATTCTGTGTGTGTGTGTTGTACTTTCCATTAACAGAAGGTTCATTTTTTTGTAAGTCAGCTTGCTTTTTCAGTCCACTCATGTATTAACTAGGCAACACCAGCAGGAGCAGACAATGGGTAGTACCTGTGCTCAAGCACTGGATGCCTCTGCGCTCTCTCTCTTTGTTCTGGGGATTGAACTCAGGGACACTCGACCATTGAGCCACATCCCCAGCCCTATCTTGTATTTTATTTAGAGACAGGGACTCACTGAGTTGCTTAGCTTTGTCTCAAGCTCATAACCCATTTGTCTACTTCTATCTTGCCATTTTTAAATGAAATTTATTCCTCTCTCAATGCTCTTTACTGCTCTGTGAACACCTATTTCGACTCAGTCCAATTCTTCAATGATGGTAGAAGGAAAAGATAACAGTGTCACCTTTGTGTGTTTCCAAAATCAACTTTTGCTATCTAGTCTTAGCCAAGTGAATATATGATCCTGTCTTCTCCATATTCCAGATAATGTCAACAGGCAATGTATGTTTTATGAGTAATAAATGGTGTTCTTGCTTTATAAAAATCTCTCTTTATCTCTTTCTCTCTCTGTCTGGGAAACAAGGAGAATTTTTTTTTCAGGTTCTCTACAAATATCTAGAAATCCAGTCTTAATGCAGCAAATAAACAAAAAAACTAAACACGAAAACAAAAGAATGAAAAATTTACCATTTACCTAGTAGAGATATAAGGGAAAAGTGTCTACTGTTTTTATAAACATATTAAGATGCATGATGAATGAGCCACAGAAGGCAAAGCACTGGTCTTGGGCACACTGAAGGGTCTTATGTCTGATTGCAGCCCTTGACATGGGTAGGTTGTATACAATTTGAGTGATTTAAGAAGCTAGGGGTGGGGGGCGCAGCATGAAGATCTTACGGAAAGAACTTATACATTGTAAATTAGGCTGTGGCTACTTCCTCTGTACAGCATCTGCTCTGTCTTTTGCTTAGACAAGAAATACATTCAAGTAGGTTTTATGTATAATATAACTTCCAAAAAGAGTCCAAGAGGCTAACTTGAGAATAGAGTGCCAGGCACTGGGGGACCCAGGATTAGAAAGTCAGAATTAGCAACTTCAGCCCACACAGTCCTGCTTGTTCTGCTGTCTCACTGTGCTGAAACGGGGAAAAGGAAAAGCAAAAAACAAAACAAAATAAAACAAAAAAAACCACTGTTTCCAGAATTATCCATCATTGGAGTAGTCATTGTACTGTTTTTGGTTAACAGTGAGAAACATTTGCTTCTCCTGTTTCAGAGGTCATCACGACTGAGGTAGGTATGGGATTCATTCTTTTTGGCAGCCATATCCTGGAGGGAAATGGAGAGCCAGGATTATCTCACTGACAAATAGAAAGGAACAGCAAGTTTTACACCCACTGGTTTTTAAAACGATAGTCAATGACGTCCAACTTGAGTTGAGCAATGCACTTGAGAACTGTTTCGCCAGCATCTCAGAATGTAACCCTTAACCTCTTCTGTGAATGGCTCCTGTGACATTGTAACATGGGGGGGGAATTAATAAAACACAAAAGATGCCCCCATAGGTGGATTTCTGCCTTTATTTTTCAGCCCTGGGAAGGACCATCAGCATTTAAAAGATGAAGAATCTCCTACAGACCTGGCTCTTCAATGCTCTATTTCATTTTCCAAGTTCTGGGGACTGTGCTGTTGTATTGAATATGGACTAAGAGGGCTTTAGCACAAAAACATCCTGAAAAAACAAAGAATGCATAAAACAAATTTGTTCCTTGAGGTATTGCAGGTGCTTTCAAGGATAGATTTTTTAAAAAACAAATAATTATTAAAAATTGAATAAAATCATCTTGTTTCCCATTTACATTATCATTCAGTGGCTTTTTACACGTTTACTAGGAAATAATAGCAATAGCCCAACCACTTTTGAGAACAGGTACTGTGTCATGAGAGAAATTAAACTTTCAATGTCTATAAATTAAGAATATACATGATGATCAAAGGCTACTTTTAATTTGGTGAAACAAGTAGTGGAATTGTATTTTATTCATTACTTCATCTATAGACATTTTAAAAATTGTAGTGTGTATGACATACTATTTATTTAGTCTCCCCATACTGAAAGTCCATATGGGTTTACAGACCCCCTCATAATACATTCTGAGACCCTCAGGGGTCCAGGACCTACTGGTTAGGAGCCACAGAGCAGGACAGGCTCATGATTGATGACAACGTGGAGGGCCAGGGGCACATCTGCTAGTCTTCCACGCTTTTATCCTCCCAGCCCTTACACTTTTTCCCTGAAACTCTGCACTCTGCTGTGTTTACTGAAAATGTTTTCTGTATAAACTTTGACAAGTTGGTTATGACTTTCCACAGTGGACACATTTTTCATGGTAAAAAATGAATTGCACCTTGAATGGAGATATATACACACGGGAGCAGAGTCATTTTTAAACTCAAGATTCACCAGGGCTTGAGCTGTATTTAATAACACTTTATTTCTTAGGTTGGGAGGTGAAAACACAGTTGTTTGCTGCATGGATTTTCATGCTTTTCTGAAATAAATATTTAATAATAAATTAAAGCCAAAGGATTTCCTGCATCTCAGTTACAGCTGTTTCCCTTTACATTGTTATCAAATACAACAACAAAAACTACCACCAATGAAGTTATTTCTTTGCTGTGCAGAGCTCAACAAGTAATGTTGTAAACTTACTTTCTAGAATTTTCTCATTTATCTTAGCACATTTTTATCAGGTTTGAAATGTGCTTGTGGACATTTGCTGAATTTTGTAGCATTTGCCAAATTGTGCTTTACTTTTTTGTGTGTCTGTCTTTCAGGTGAACATAAAGACAGTTTTGACTTTCTTTTTTGGGGGATGGAGGAAGTACCAGGGATTGAACTCAAGGGAACTCAACCACTAAGCCACATCCCCAGTCTTATTTTTATTTTTATTTTATTTTTGTATTTTATTTAGAGACAGGATCTCACTGAGTTGTTTAATATCTTGTTTTTTATTTATTTATTTTTTTTTCTGAGGCTGGTTTTGAACTCAGGGGTCCAGGAGCTACTTACTGGTCAGGAGCCACAGAGCCAAGGGATTATAGGCGTGCTTCACCGCACCCAGAATTTTTTACTATCTTACAAGAAACTTCTTCAATCTTTCCTGTATATGTTCCTGTATCTGTTTCTCTCCTTCCTGCATCAACAATATCTTCCTCTTATCATGGTACAACTTTTCAACTAACTTGTCTCTGTTTTGTGTGAACATTCACTCACATCATAGCCAGTTTTAATTGCCTCACTCTGGCTTCCACCCCATCACTCCACTGAAATTGCTCTGGCCATAGTCACAGACCACTTACCTCTGGATTCAAAGTCCGCTTTGTGGTTCTCAGTTCCATGGGTCTTTCAGATGCAATGTGACATGCCCATTTCCCTTTCTTTAAATCTTTTCTTAAGTTTGCTTCTATGCTACTCATTAATTTATTCAGGTATTTATTTGGGAAGCCTTGTTCTGGGAATGAGGAACAAAAGAGTGAAAAAGAAAGACTGGTGCTTTCTTCATGATCTGACCATTTATGATAACCAGAAAAGCAAACATGCGGTTACAATAGCGTGTGTAAATGTGATACAGAGGGAGACATTTGATTTTTCTTTTTTCTTCAAATAAGAAATTCTTCCAAGTTAAGAACGATTATAGCAGCTACAAGGATTATGGCTTATCGATGACCCAAATTTCTGTAAGCAGAACACAGTCAATGTCCCAACAGCGTCTTGCGCGAGGGTGGCCAACTCCCTTCTGCTGTGTTAGTCATTGTTAGCCACACCAGGGAGTGATTTAACCCAGCTTACAGAAAAGTGATTGTTCTGTTACCCTAAGGGATGTGGTCAGTTAGTCACTAGTACCAGTTCTCCTTGCCTGGGAAATTCTACTCTCTCCATTCTCCCCCATAACAATTTTGGGTTCAGATGAGAGTGGCAGCAGAGCAACACCAATAATCCCTCACACTTCTTTCTCTTAGCTAGTGCAAGAGGCACTGTGCTAAACTCCGTTTCATGTTATCTCACTCAATCCTCCTCACCACCTGGAATTATTGGCTGCATTTTAGAGATGACAGAACTTAAGGAAGAGAAAGACATTTTCCAAGGGTCACTCAGAACTGGGTTTTGAACTCAACCGTTTGTCTTGAATTTGTGGATTCTGTTCCCAAAAGATGAAGGAGCAGAACTGCACAATTCTATCCCACCACAGCAACTCTTCTTTTGTTGTTTCCTATACTGAGGTTCTATGAAAATCTGGAGAATGAATACAATCATCCTGGAAAGAGACAGATCCTAGGATATACAAGGTCCAAGAAACAGAATTTAGGATAAGAGAAGAGTGATTTCTTTGTCCCCTGATGATGAAGGCAGATGTGGTAGGAAACTCCACTGAGCTGTATGCTTATGAACGTGCTGGGAGAGTGTGTTGATAAGCTAGTTCTTGCGACATGTCACATGTTTCTGGTGACTCTGTAGTTTTGACTATGACAAATTAATTAGTGAAAGTGACTCACTTACTGCATACTATCCCTAACCTTTCAGGTTTTCACATAATCAGTGTTACAGTGTGAGTAAGATGAAGACTGAGGAATGGCCGACAGATTTAGCAGCATAGAGGTCGTGTAAGAGCCTGATAAGAGCTTAAGTGACAGCCTGGTCTCTGCTCTGCTGTTTGCAACAAGTTTCAAGAGAAAGCCTGATGCTCTCTTGGGGGATGAAGCAGTACAATAGGGGCTGAAGTAGTAAATGTGACCTTTTCCAGGAAGATGGAGGAGTGAGCAGCAGCTCATGGAAGAAAGAAGACCTAAGGTCTAAGCCAGGTAGCTGGCTGAAATGGTGAACAATGAGCAGGATGAATTTGTAGAGCAAAAAACCCAACAGTCACATATGGTGAAGGCTGAGATCTTAAATTGGATGTTTAAAGTTAATATGATTTCATTGCTAGCCTTACACTGATGGGGTTTGGACATAGGATTCAAAACATACAGATATTTAAAACTCAAACACTATCAATACTAAGAGAGTCTGAGATTGTCCTTTCGAGAAATCTCTCAATTTGGATTTAGTAAAGAGTTTATTCTACTAAAACTTCAGTAAGCCCAATTAGCAATCTGTGCTTTTTGTTTTCCTATGCATTAATATTCTTGTAGTTATGATAGAGATTTAAAACATTAAGTGAAAATATCTGTTGAGTATCCACTGTGACCTAGTACTGCTCTAGGCAAAGAGGATATAGGGGAGAATGAAACAGACAATACAATGGTTGAAAAACAAACAGTACATACTATGCCAGGTCCTGATATGTGGTGTGAAAAAAATAACCTACCAGTGCAAGGGGAATAACAAGCAGCATAACAAGTAGGGGAAGGAAGGCCTCCCTGATAACGTGAACTTTGAGCACCAACATGAAATATGTAGGGAGCCATGATGTGGACATCTATGGGGAAGAGCATTTAACCAGGTGGAACAGCACATGTGCAAAACCAGGAGATGCTTCGTTTGTTCAAGCTGTAGCAGAGGCATGAGGTGGGTGAAGCAAAAAGAGGGAAAAGGAGGGAAGATAAATTCAGAGAAATAGGGTTGTTAGCAGATCATTTCCAATGCCTTGTAAGTCATGGCAAAGATTTTGACTTGTACTTGAACATGCAGGGGAGGAAAATGTGAATTTTAAGGAGAGAAGGGATGTGAGTCTAAAATTTAATTTGGTTACTAGCTACTATGTGAAGAGCCTCAGGGAGACCAGTTAGCAGGTTGTGTCAGGAACCCAGGTGACACAGGATACTACTGACTTGTTCTAATGCTGAGGTTAGTAAAAGAAGAATTTGATTCTGGGTGTATTTTGCTTGTGAATTGGACGTACGCTGTGAGAGAAATGGAGAAATGGAGTTGCTATTTATGGAATGGAAACTCGTGAAGAAGAATGTTTGAGGGGAATTTTTAATGTTAGATTTTACATGTCTTTTGGACATCCCGAGAGACAGGGCCAGGAGGCAGTTGGCATATTTCAGTCTGTAAAGATACATGGCCTACATGAGATCATTACGAAGGCTATTACATGCCAGCTTCTGCTGCCATAGCAAAATACCATAGACCAAGTACTTTAGGAACAGAAATGTATTTTCGTTCAGTTCTGGTTGACTTGGTTCTTAGTGAGGTTCTTTCTTGATGCGTAGTTGGATACTGCAGTCTCATATGGCAGAGAGAGATGTAGTTCTGTTCTCTCTTATTCATTTTATAAGTGCACTAATCCCATCATGGGGTCCCTATCCTTGTGACCTCCATTAAATCTAATTACTTCCCCCAAATCCCACTTCCAAATACATTGGGGTAGTGCTTAAACATATGGATTTTGAGTGGGACACAATTCTGACCAAAGCAAGAGATAATGAAGAGAAGAGAACGGGTCTAATTCAACACTGAACCTGAAAGAAAAGTGACCACAACACGCAGAGAGACCAAGAGAGCTTTATTGCAGCAGTGCAAAAGAGGAGAGAGAGAGAGAGAGAGAGAGAGAGAGAGAGAGAGAGAGAGAAGAAAGAGAGAGCAAGAGAGAGTGAAAGCAAAAGAGGGAGACAGAGAGAACAAGAGCAAGAGAGCAAGAGCAATAGAGAGGGGCCCGGCAGGAGGGAGTTTTTATAGCCCAAATCTAATGGGGTCTCTGGGTCTGTAAGCTGCCTTGTTGGCGTACAATGATTGGATCACACAGTAGTTGCTAAGGGTGTCATCTTCTGCCTTCAGGCAGATGGGGCAGGGGTCAGATGTGGGTTTCTGTTGCACCAGACTAGACCAGTGGGGGTCAAGTGTTCAGCCTTGAGTGGGGTTGAGTGTTCAGACTTGACGCAAACAGGTGATAAAGGACCAGACAGAGCGGGGTTTGAGTGTGTGGGTTATCCTGCAGCTAACATTCGTTCAGCCCACCCTGCAGACAACATAATTTAGCCTGTCCTGCACCTAAAAGAACCCATCTCAGAGAGAGGGAAAATTGGGAGAAGGCAGAAAGGGATAAAGAGGGAGTTGTCAGCAGAACAGGAAGAGAACCAAGAGAGACCAGTGAACCAAACACGGGGCACTTTAAGTCATCAGTGTAGTAGTGTGACTAAGGTGAGGACTAGGAATGGCCATTGTGCAATTGGTGGTGAGTCTAGGGAATGGAGGTTTTTATTCTTGATGGGCACATTTCTCTAGCTTGATTATTATGGGCCAAAAATTGAATGGTATTTCTAAAAATAAAATCCAGACACAGGAAGACTTGTTCTCAACTTCCATGGAGAACCAAATAAAAGCATAAGTGTCTCAGCCTTCTGAGATTAAAGACATGCTTTCTCATGACCCAGAGTGGAAAACTGTCCCACTGTCCCTGGGGCAGCATGGCCCACACATCACGTGAGGCAGTCATAGAATATTTTATTTCTTTTACCTTATTTTTTGCTTGTTGTAAGTTCCCTTTCTTTTGGTGAGAGTTGGGATGTGATTCTGGGACACCAAATTTTACTTTTCCTCCTCAAAACCATCCGAACTCCTAGAACTTAACCAGAAGAGACTCACCAAAGGCAAATGTCCCGTCAGTTACAGCATGGTCTGAAACAATTTATTTGAATGGAAATTTCAATTGCCTTTAGAGCAGAGTGGTCACATTAAGCAAATTTACAGTACAGTAAGTGGTATTTCCTGAGGTAACAGAGCTCCCATCTAATGGCCTCTTAGTGCAGCTCTTAGGAACCATAATGCTTTTTGTACACAAGCCTGCAAATGCCCGGTGCGTATTTTACCAAATAAGCCTCCTTGTGCATACAGGATTCTAGAAGTCTACAGCAGGCAGTTCAAACAAAATTGTGTTTGCCTCTCTTCACCTTTCTCTAAGCTTATACCCCTGGGTTTTTGTTAACATTTAAAAAAAGATATTTAAAACTGCACTTCAGCCACCTTGTAAAATGAAAGAGTACATTGTACAGGCACCAAAGGTACACGTCAGTGCTTTTATCAAAGTCAGGGTCCTGCTCTGTGGTGCTAATTAGAACCATGTGTTGAAAATGCAAGACAGGATTTTCAGCTGTTCTTTAATTAAATGGAATAAAATAAGGACTAAACCTCACATTTCTTTATAAGGCTAGGCTGCTGGAGCTGTTGTATTAGCCAGACTGATGGATGGCTACAAGTGGGGACGCTGGCACCTGTGTGTGGTTCCCGGGATGTTGAGTTGTTTTCTTAAAGACATTCTCAATGATTCTATTATGTTTTTTAGACATGTTCATAGGAAGGCCTGGTTGCAAATGTTTCTCAGATAAGGAGATGAAAGGAAGTGATAGAAAACCTAATTATTTTTAAGTGCACTGGAAAATTGACTCACAAAACTTTTTTTTTTTTTTTTTACATTCTTATAAAGTTCAGGTACTGCAAAAATCATTAGTGATGTGGTAAAAGTGCCTTCTCATGCACTTGCCCACTAAAATTTGTGGAGAAATAATGGCAGATATGTCTGTCTACTTGAAAGACAATGAAAAATATGGTCTCAGGTTTTCTGCTGACATCTAAAAACAAAATATAATTTGATTTTTTTTTTAAACAGTGTGATTTCTGCCACTTTTTATTTGGGGAAAAAGGATACTCACTCGATAGCTCTTAATTGTCCTGGGATCAAAATCCCAGGAAATAAAAAAAGTTGGTTCACAATGTCTCCTTTCAGCATTTAAGCCCCCCTTTCATGATGCTTTATGTTAATCTTCATTGAATGGCACCAGTGCATTGAACTCCCCTCCCTCCCTGCCCCTGCAAGGAAGGATTGGATCCAGAACTGGTATCATTGCACAGAGTGCTGAAGTCTTAAGAAAGAAATCTGCTTCCAATACACAGTTGCACCTTCAGCCTCCAGAAAGAGGCACAAGGAGAGTGAACTAATGATGACAGCTACAGCAATTACTCTGAAGGGGTACACAAGTAGCATTTTCAGGAAATGAAGACGTCAAAGCAGGGCGGGGCAGGGTTCAAGAAAAGAAGTCAGTTCCACAGGAGTCTTAAAGCATTGCTAAAAATCACTCTTGAAGAAGTGAATGAAGCCCAAGGGATGAATAATAGAAAGAGGATCCCACTGTGGTGGGCAGGTTAAGTGTCACTGTGCCAGCCAGTGTTGGAAAAGTTTAATCTGTGGGTTCTCCTTGATATGAAGAAGAGTTTGATAGTTTCCAAACAGGTTGGAAATAGCACCAAGGAGTTATACAGCCTGCAGAGAAATGGGAGACCTCTGAGTACACGTAGCCTGTGCTCACATTACCTTTCAAGGTCCTATTTGAAAGCATAGATCTAATCAGCTCACCTCCTTATTTCCCTTGAGATCTGACCAGAGCTGTCATTTGGGCTATCTAAACGTTCAGGGACAAATTTCAAGACCTCCTAGTGAGTAGCCTGCTACCTTCTCAGCCTCATTATTTTCTCCTGCCACAAGGCACTGAAGATGCCATGCCTAATGTGCTGCATGTACCTCAGCAACCTTGGAGTCAGTCCTGGGTTTCAGCTCAAACTTTATCTCTTTCCTCACTCAGGTTTCCTTTGGCTCTAATCTCTGTTCCTTCTTTTCCCAGAGGACTAAGAGCAGGCTGATTCCTCTTTGTGGCCCTTGAGCATGCTGGGCTCATCTCTTTTACAGTAGGCATCACACATTCAGATTGTCCATATATGTGGCTGCCTTCTTCCCTTGTCTAGACTTCCAAACACCTGGAAAGGAAAGGGTGGTGTCTTCATTTATATATCTCTTCTGCCCCACAGATGCTTGACACAAACTGTTCAGTAAATGCTTGATGAATGAATCAGCACACACTTACACACTGGGACTTGTGTTCTAACTACAGCTGAGAACTTTCTGTAAACTGAGGGCCCCATAACCTTGATTGCAAATTCTTGAAATGAATGAAATTAATAATACAAAAAAGAGTGAAAATGTACAAACATTTTAGGTTGCTATAAACCAAACACCTTTTGTTAACATTTGCTGAATGTAGGCAATTAAGGAAGTTACTGCTATCATGTAAATAGGCTAGGGCTATAATGGAAAAATCAATTTGTTTTAGTCAGCTTTTTTTGCTGTGACCAAAATACCCCACAAGAACAATTTAGAGAAGTCAAAGTTTATTTGGGGCTCACAGTTTCAGATGTCTTGGTCCTTAGACAGCTGACTTCATTGTTCTGGCCCCACGGTGAGGCAACACACCATGGGGGAAGGTCCAGTAGAGGAAAGTGGATCAGCTCCTGGCAGGTCAGGAAGGAGGGGGTGGGAAGGAATGAGTCACAGAAAGACCAATCCTTCTAGGGCACACCGTCAGAGCCTCACCTCCCCCAGCTGTGCCTCAGTGGGGGGAGATGAGGGTTCCCCCAGTGATCCCCCAGTAAATCCTTTTGAAATAGGATGAACTGATTGGGTTATATCTCTAATAATCCCATCGTTTGCATCTGAATATTCCCACATTAACAGGAGCTTTGGGGACACACTTCACATCCAAACCATAACACAAACCAAGAGAGAAATGCTCTTCAGGAATGACAATATTTTATATAGAATTTTTCAAGAAAACACTAGTGTTACTATTATATTCTTCTTTCTCTCGCTCTCTCTCTTCTTTTTCAAATGCCAGAACTCTTGAGGAATTTAAAATTCTTATTAAATACACATAGTCCTCAGGTGAGAAATTGTTGCAGATGAAAAGCTGTCTGCCATAAATACACTGTGAGATTCTGAATCTAAGGAAAGAAAATCAGTTATAGCCAGTTTAGAACGTTCCAATTTTATCTTCCTGAATAAATAAATATGAATAAATAAGTCAGTAAGGGAATACATGATCATATTTAAAGCACTGGAATTGATTTTTTTCTTGCCTAA
The DNA here is from genome assembly GCF_047511675.1 of Marmota flaviventris. Classification (NCBI taxonomy): domain Eukaryota; kingdom Metazoa; phylum Chordata; class Mammalia; order Rodentia; family Sciuridae; genus Marmota; species Marmota flaviventris. The sequence goes on from NC_092502.1 coordinate 99,238,885, forward strand.
ACACCACTTAAACAATGTTTTGCTCTGGAGTTCTTCATCTCTTACACTTGATGGAAAAATCTGCTGCTCTCCTGCTAGTCATATTACTTTTTGGGATAAATCAAGATCTTCAATGAAATCTTGCTTTGTCTGGAAGTTCATGCCATCTTGCTTTGTCTGGAAGTTCACACATGACATTTCATCTGTGGTGGGGGAAGAAAGCATTATTGAAACATTTAGCACTGTTCTATGCATAAAAACATATTACATGACTATCTGATAATACTATTTGATAATAACAATGGATGCACAAAAGAACAAGATAGCTAAATTGCTCTCGTGGAGAAAGCAATAGGGATGGGGAGAAAACAGGAGAGAAGGATGGACCCTTATGGAGATATACTGAATATGGGAAAATATTATAGTAGAAAATCCAGAAGACTTTAAAGAATTGAGTTATGATAAATATCAAGTATAAAGTTTTTGGGCTTCTTTGAGGAGAATAGCCTCTGTCTAACCCACATTGTCAATAAATTTTGCAACACACAGAAATGAGTGTTTTTGTCATAGAAATGAAAGAAAAAGAGAATAGATCCATGTTTGGGAGATGTGAGAAAGTACAAAGTTAGACTTCATAAAACATTTGTGAGACAGAGCCCAGTTGAAACAGAAATTCAATGTACTATGAAAATGTACCCTATAAAAATTCATAAGAATCTTCAGAACTGTATCAGACTTAGAAAGACCAAGCATAGGGAGACTTATAATAATAACTTTGGGAGAAAGAAAGAGGATCGATTGGTTTACCTAATAACCTATAAGTGTTATACATGACACTGTGCAGATTCATCATGAGCTGATTTTACAGTGGAAAAGCAACAACCATAAGAGCTTCCATACTTCCTTGATTCTCTGTGCACCAGGCATTGGGCTGCTTGCTGTGTTTTACTTTATTTATTTCCAACTGAACTTTGCAAAAATAAGTTGCTCAGCATGGCTTCTACAGCAATCAACTATTCTCATGCTCACAGGACACTAGTGCAATCAACTAAACTGTCCTTCCAAAGGTTTCAGGGTGTTTCCTTAGCTCTAGCCTGCAGACTGAGTTCAGTTCTGATCTACAGGTCATCAGAGGCCTAGGAAGGGACAGCAGCTACCAGGGGTATGTTCGCCTCATGGTAGAGATTAGATTTTCCCAAAGGGACAAGCAGAAGCCTGAAATGGTTTTTTGCTCCTAGGCTGAAAACTTGTTATTTTTATCCACATTTACTGGTCAAAGCATCAACAAATGGGGCAGTGAAGAGTAAATAATTACTGAGAATTGGCTCATCTTCCATAGAAATCTGATCACTCCTCCATAAACTTAGTTCCTCAGAGACATAGATCATATTGTATCTCTTTTGGGGGAGTGGAACAAAATTGTTTCCAACATTATTTCATAGGAACTTCTGGAAATTTTCACAATCTATCAAACTTGGACATATTTCTCCCATCCTCCACTACCATCTTGTCCCAGTAATGTCTAGAAATGTCATGAAGTTTCCACTCAGATCATATATATGACAGAGACAGAACACTGTAGTCCCTTGACCATTGGATAAGACCAAGTGAAAATTATGTCTTGTATTCTTTCAAGGATTAGTATATACATTTTTCTACCAATAATGGCCAACTTTGTAAAACTCATGTTTAAAAAAATTAATTTTTTCAGTACAGGGGATTGAATCCAGGCCTTGAGCATGCTAGGCAAGTGCTCTACTGCTGAACTACATCCCCAGCCTCTTTTTCTTTTAAATTTTGAGACAGGGTCTCACTGAGTTGCACAGGCTGGTCTCAAAATTGGGTTCCTCCAGCCTCAGCCACCCAAATATCTGGGATTATAAGTGTGTGCCACCACAGTTGGACCAATTTTTTTATTTATAAAACTTACAGTACTTTGTTGCCAAAGATCACAGACATTACTATCACTAAAACTTATCAGTGACTGGAAAACACATCAAATGTAGATAAACCCTTAGCTATTTGAAATGTCATTTTAATGAATTTTTATTGTTTTTTATATATGCAGCAGAATGTGTTACAATTCATATTACACTTATAGAGAACATTTTGGTTTCATCTTTCTGGTTGTGTATAAAGTATATTCACACCAATTTGTGTCTTCATATATGTACTTTGGATAATGATGTTCATCACATTTCACCATCATTTCTAACCCCCTGCCCCAACCTTCCCCTCCCACCCCTCAAATATTAATGATAAAAGTGGGTTTATTTTCCTATAATATTGAAAAGTTTAATTATCTATGCAATCTAGATTAAAGCTCTCCTGAAATATTCTTTTAATGCTAGCATTAACTAGTGATAGACTTTAATTGACAATAATGAAAATGAATAGAAATCTTCTCTAGCCTACTTCCTTATTAGACTAGTGTTTTCTTATTTTAAAAAGCCATTCAACTAATAAGACCTCAAAAAAAAAAAAAAAAAAAAAAAAAAAAAAAAAAAAAAAAAAAAAAGCAGTGATTTCTAAGGACATGTATGTCCTGGAGCTAGCTTCTGAAATATTTAAGTATCAAGGCCACTCTTGGTACTGGCTACTTAATCTTCCATAGTAATCTAATCACTCCACTGTAAACTTAGTTCCACAGAGACACATACCATATTACATATCTTATGGGGAGTGGAACAAATGTGTTTTCAATCTTATTCAGCAGGAATCTCCTCCATGGGTCACTTGTAGAAATGTGCTGTGTATTCATTCATACATAGACAGTCTGAAGTCTGTGGGAGCAATGAACCCAAGCTATGCCTGGAACAGGAACAGGAAAAGAAAGCAAAGGATAAATGCTTCTCCTTTCTGTCCTTGAATCTATAGTTCTGAGAAATTCGTTCTAAGGTTTCTCAGAAGATTCTGGTGGGATGGAGAGTGTGGCGTCCTCAGTGGTGGCCAACTTGATAAGGCATCCTTGCATTGGCTTCTTTTCCTTTCCTGTTTATTCTTGACTCACATTCTTGCTCCCTAGCATTACATTTCCAAATACATTACTGTTATACAAGCCTTTATTCCAGGCTCACCTTTTATAGGAAAGAAAGAGAAGACAATAATGGGTAAATAAATGGCTATATGGATATAAGTGGGCCATTGTTGGTAAATATTATTTAAGTAACCACAAAATGTATATTTCAAAGTATTCTTTTCTAATTGACAGATAGAGAAAACCATTTTAGGTTAACTCATAAAACACAAATGAAATCTGCTATTCTGAAAAATACTCATTGGAAGTTTTCATATCAGTGAGGAAAATATGGAAGGCAGACAATAGCTACAAATGGATGCATAACTAGTTCTTTTGAGATTATTCATTTTCTCTTACAAAACTATTAGAATGAGTACAATATGTAACTACCTATTTTGTGGGTTTCCTCACAGGTAATTTCATAAAGCCTTTCCTAAATTTAGATGTCAGTTATTTATTTTCATTTGATAGATTCTGTAAATAACACGGAATGCGTGAGTGACAAGAGACTTGAAAGGATGAGGGTTGTATGTACTTTGGTGCAGTCTAGCAAGAGGCCCTTTGACTGGCCTTCTTTCCTATTCCCAGGGAATTCCTTAGGCAGTCCCCATGACATGGTACTTTCTGGCAGCCCATACTTTCTCCCAAGGAAGTACCATTAGAATTGCACACCTCAATTTTTTTTCATTACATAACTTAAATCATTATTAACATTCCCTAATGCCCCTAACCAACACTGCTCCTGGGGATACCTTCTAAAGAGTCTCATTAGTTCCCATGATTCACAATTACAAATTTAGGTATGAACCCCATACCATATCCCTTTATCTTCTGTACTCTCATCTGATTCTATGCAGATAGCCTCATCCTCAGCTCATTCTCCAGCCCATTCCAAATTTTCATCTCTCAATTGAACTTTTTACAGGTCCTCACTCACAACTTCTAATTTTTATTCTCTTAATTCCACTGATCCTACAGCTCATTCTATTAGATATAGAGGGGTTTCAGGCCCCAGTGTCAGTACAACTTCCACTTACATACTCCATTTTTGTGAGAGAAGCCCCAAATTTCATTTACTAGAACATATGCTTGACAGCAACAGGGTATTTATTTATATAGTTCATTGCCACACCTAGTGTCCAGAAGAGATATTGGCACAAATTCTTTACAAATATTTGTTGAATGGATGGATTTATCCTTTAATTCTCCACATGGCCCAGTTCTGAATTTTGTGTGTAAATGATCCTTAATAAACATTTGTTGAATCAAGCAACATTTGTTGCTTAGCTCAAAAACCGTCCTGTATTTTATAAATTTTAGTTATAGGCCACTAAGCAGAACTTTTCTAAAGTAGTTTCCCGACCTTTTAAAACTACATAATAAAAACATCTCTTCCTGAGAGGGGAATTTTCTTTCAGGAACTTCCCTAATGAGGCCTGGACCACATCATCTGCTGCCAGAGACAAGAATTATAAAATTTAAACTAAAAACCTTCAGAAATGTAATCTTCTTGTCTTAGAGGTGAGGATACTAAGGTCAAAAAAGCCATGCTGCATGAATTATAATTCAATTGTTGTGCCTTACATTTCCATGTTCTTCTGAAATGATTTGTTTTAGAGTATAGATAATGGAAAACGTGAGGAAAAACATGGCATGGATTGGCAAGATCTGGGCATCTTAACACAGGCCTATAGTAATCTACCCATACAGGACAAGGGAGAAAACCATATCTTCTAATTTCTCTACATCTGATATAAATGAGAAGCCCATGATTATAGGCTTATTACCCTCTCTTCTAACCACATGAAACAATTGACAACTGAGCAAAGACTGAAAAGACCCAGCATCCTTGATATTATGGTTCAGATGTAGTTTCCTCCAAAAGCTCACATGTGAGACAATGCAAGACGGTTTGGAGGGGAAATGGTTAACCTAATTAGTGAATTAATCCTTGATGGGATTAACTGGTGGTAACAAAAGGCAGGCAGGGTGTGGCTGGAGAAGGTGGTTCATTGAGGGTGGGGCCATAGGGACTCTATTTTATATCTGGAGACTGAAGTCTCTGCTCTCTGATCACATTGTGTACTGCTTCCCTCTGCCTATTTCTTCTGCCATGATATTCAGCATCACCTATGTGATAAACTTGCATTTATTCATGCAATAAATACTAAGCTTCTCTGAAGCCAGTCCTAGTCTTGGAACTAGGGACAGAGAGATAAATCAGATGGCTGCAGTCTCTGGTATGATGGGGGTGATGTCAAGAGAGAGGGGGATATATGAAAAATAATACATGAAAAAATAATTCCAGAGAGTGAGATGCAGTGAAAAAAACCATTCTAATGGGACAGAAAGTGTCTGGGGGTTGGGTATACAACTTTAAAAGGGATATCCTGGAGAAAGCACCCTTGAAGAGACATTTGCTTCTAGATTTGAAAGAGAATAAACCAACCATCAGTACAGCAGTTCTGAGATCTGGCCTACTTGAAGGATAGTATGGAGCAGGTGGAATAAAAAGACAGGAGCACATAATCTGGGGAAGCAGAATTGTATAAGACCTGTACTTGAATCATAGGGCAATGGGTCTTTATTCAGGCTTAAATGATTTTGCCTAAGGTTTTAAAATTTGGTTTGGTTGGACTGTAGAGAATTAGGAGATTAAGCAGGGATACCAGTTATGAGGCAGTTGTAGTGGAGCACAGGTAGATAGAAGCAATTTGTGTTTTGTAGAAAGGTAAAGAGTATCAAGAATTCCAGGGTTTTAGCTTGAAGCAAGTGGTTAAATGGTAGTGAAAGATTATATAAAAAGGTAAATATATTCATTCATATCTGTAAATTGTGCCAAGATGTATCAAGATTTGATACAAAGAAATATTTTTTCAGAAAGTTTGGGAAATCCTTTTGTGACAAATTATGTATATATGAATATGTGTAAATTTGACTACAAATCTGAATATACAGAGAACTATGCTGACTCTAGAAATATAAGCATACAGAGGGTATTAAAACCACAATTATGGTGACCTAGTTTGATGATGTGGAAATGAAGAGGGCTAAAATTTGAGCCCAAGGCAATTAAACATTTAACTGGTGAACAAAGGAGAAGGGATCAGTTAAAAAAGGAATGGCTGGAAAGAAAGAAGACTACAAAGAGCATATGCTACTGCAAAAGTCAAGTGGAGGAAATGTTTTCTGAGGAGAAGTGACCAATTACCTGAAATGTGCTGAGGACTGAGAATAAACCCACCACTGGAGTTGTCAACATTGTGATCATTGTTCACTGCAAATATTTTTAACTTTGAGTAGCATGCACACAATGCATGTTCAACAGGAGAGAAGTGAAGATATAATGAGAGACTAGGGAGTTGAATCAGTAAATATAACAGAAATAGTGCAGGTATTAATGGGGATAGGGCAAGGTCTGAGTCTTCAAGGAAGGTCCTCATGCATATTAGACAATATCAAACATCCTCGAAAATATGCTTTTATATTTTGACACAAAAGAGGTTTACATTTACATTAGTAAGCACTTTTAAAATATATGTTACTATAATAAAGGGAAAAGTTGAGCTAAATAACATTTTATTAAGAACACAAATTTTCAATGTATCAAAAATTTTATTCTAAGGATTTCAGACTATTAACACACAAACTAAAAGATATAATTTATATGCCACACCACAAACTGAGATGCTCAAACATATTGTTCAGAATATGATTATTCAAAAAGAGCTACAGACATTTTAAAAAGATATTTTCTTTGTCTTGTTTCCAATATCTTCCTAGACAGGTTATTAGATGGTTACCACATATAATGTGTGTGAAAGAACATATTAAATGTGCCTTTGCAAGCCAAGTCTGAGATGTCATGTAATTACAGACACATCGAATGAATAGTTTGGAATAATGTTCCACTGTCATCAAATTACATCTTCATATACATGTGTAATCCACTTTGCACAATGGCTTCAACTAGATGTACATGTAATTAAGTCATAAAGTACACTAACAGTTGCTATTTAGTTAAAATTTTGCCTTTTCATTTTAAAGAAATGCAGAGAAAACACAGTCTAGTGAACATCAAAGTACTTTTTTGAAACTGCTAAATCTCATCAAAGAGGTCTTCTGCACTGCTATTTCTTAGTGTTTCTAAAGACATGTTTTCAGCTGAGATGTGCTCCTTTTTCAATGTCTCAGGTAGTGAAGAATCAAGCCTGGAGTAAAAAAAAAATCAAAAAAGTTTTATTTAAAAAAAAATTCCATTCACAGAGTAAATGAAAATGAAAACACATGTAAATAAAATGACATTTAAATCTGGCTTCAGGATGATTTAGAGATTTATTTCCCTATGCTGTTAACTGTAAGAAAAGAGACATGAAAGAAACTTTATTTAATTATTTAGATTAATCTGCCTCTATTCTGAGCTAACAGATGTTCAAGGTTCTATAACAATAGTCATAATCAAGGTAAGTATGTAAATTATCCTATTCTCTGTGTTGTAATCATTTCTATACCAGATTATTAGGAGGTATCTCATGGCATTCCTTTACTGAGTCCATAACAATTTACCTTTATTCTTTGGTTTCTTAAATTCTACCTATTGCTATGCATTTTAATCTCACAGTAGCAGAAAATTCTGATGAATTTCTTCTAGGTCAGACGATTAAATATAATTAAAAATGATTCTTCACATTTATGGCAGTTGGTCTGCATTTACTGAATCTACATATTTTCATTTAGTAAACTCAATTTTATGTAAGTACAGCATGCAGTTTCTACTTCACTGGACTGACCTCTGTCTATATGTCCATGTTTTCTTTGAGTCCTAGGATAAAAAGCTTGTTCATTGCCATAATCACTGCTAATTAGTCCTTGGAAGAGTGAGTTACAGGATAATAGAGTTCAACCAGAAGTGGTGCTTAGGAACACATTTATATCCTTGTATAAATCTAATTAGTGGTTTTCCAAGGAACCCAAATAAAATATGCTTAATAATAGCTATTAGAGGTGGCTTCAGAGCCAATTATGATAAGGCAAGTTGGTATAGCTGGAAGAGTAGGGGACTGATATCAGCACATACAGGTTTGAAACATGGTCTACTTCTATTAGTGACATGAGTTTAGGCAAGTCATTTAAACCAACTGGTCTTCTAGTTTCTCACTGAAAATCAGATGATAATATGTGCCTCAAAAGTGGTCTAAAGATTAATTGAGGAAGGAAGATGGCGGCGAGGGGAGTGCATTGCCCCCGTGTGCTGCTTCACTGTGTGGGAGTATGACAAGTCAGGACGGCTAAAGGCTATCTTGTTAGGAATTTCCAGCAATAGTGGGGTGCTCCGGAACCTGGAGGAAGGATTTCCATCGCACGAGGATCGGCTACGGGGACTCAAACGCGAGAGGTTTGTCGCACGGAGGGTAACACTGCTTATTCAGCAAAACGCCCCGCGGCTAGAGTCTGCAGCGCGCGCTGGGATAGAGACGCAGGGTTACAGCGCTGCAGTTTCTGCCAGCCGCGCAAGCACCGTACTCAGAGCTGAATTCTGGGTTCGAGACGGGGGAAGGAAGCGGTCCATCTCGGTTCTCCACACCGGTCAGACCACAGAGGAGGCCAGCAGCCACCATGTTGGTAAACTGACGTCACCTTCCCTGTTTTCGACTGACCGCAGCTCATTCAGCCATAGATCAGGTAATTTCAGGCTGCAATTCGCCTGCGGCTTGCAGACAGATTGCTAGGGTTCAGCGCCTGGGTGCTTCTTAGAACCTGATCCTATTGGAGCGAACACCGAGCGCGGGGCGGCCGAGTTCCGGCTCCCGGAACCGTCCCGGAACCGCCCTGGCCCAGGGCTGCGGAACCTGCGGAGGCTGCTTCTTGGACCCTGCGCCTATCAGAGCATACACCAAGCACTAAGCAGCCGAATTCCGGCTCCCGGAACTGAGCCCGCGGGGACTGCTTCTTGGAGCTTACACTTATAGGAGCTTACACAGAGCACGGAGCGGCCGAGTTCCGGCTCCCGGAACTTCGCTGGCCCGGGGCTAGGAGCCCGCGGAAACTGCTTCTCTGTCCGGGTCCTGCTGAGGGCCGGTCGGGACTCACCCGTTGCATTGGTTGCCCGGCAAGGGGAACGAAATGCTGCCATTCGCATAGGATACCAACATGGCAGAGATCTGATGTCAGCAGAAAGCGGAGGAGGAGAGAACTTCATCAATACCAGCGGTGACATAAGCAGTTGGTCTCCTGGTAGGGGGGGTGAGGCACAGTCACCCGAGTCTCCTCAATTTGTCGTCGAGCCAGAGGGGAGGAGCCGGGCCGCCGCCAGCGCCCGGAGCAGGCCCAGCGGCTCGCCAGCGGGGTGACCGCGTGACCCCAATTGGAGAGGGGGTGGAGCGGAGCCGCCACCCGCACCCGCAAGGTGGGCAGACCCGCGACCCAGTGGTACATGGGCGTGGTAGGAGGGGCAGGGCAGAGCCGCCATTTGCGCTTGCAAGGTAAACAGACCTGTGACAGCCTGGTGGGTCAGGCCCAGTGGCCTGCCAGTGTGGTACACACGTCACCCCAACTGGAGTAGGGGCAGAGCAGATCCTTCTCCCACGCCTGGATTAGGCCCTGCCGGTGTGGTGGTCACGTGACCCCAATTGGAGTGGGGGCGGAGCGGAACCGCCACCCGTGCCCGCAGGGTGAGCAGACCAGTGATCAACCTGCAGATCAGGCCCAGGGGTCCGCAGGCATGGTAGGAGGGGCAGGGCAGATCCACCGCCCGCGCCTCCAAGGTAGGCAGACCTACAACAGACCTGCGGATCAGGCCCAGGAGCCTGCCGGTGTGGTACAAACACCACCCTAATTGGAGTAGTGGCAGAGCAGAGTCGCCGCCCGTGCCAGGAACAGGCCCAGCGTCCTGCAGGCGGGGTAGTCACGACACCCCAATTGGAGTAGGGGCAGAGCAGAGCCTCCACCCGTGCCCGAAAGGTGGGCAAATCTGCGACCGACCAGCGGGACAGGCCCAGTGGCCTGCCGGTACGACAGACACGTCACCCCATTTGGAGTAGGGGCAGAGTAGAGCCGCCTCCCGCGCCTGCAGGGTAGGCAAACCTGCAACCAACCGGCGGATCAGGCCTGGTGGCCTGCTGGCGTGGTACACTCGTCACCCCAATTGGAGTAGGGGCAGAACAGAGCCGCCGCCAGCTCCCAGAACAGGCCCAGTGACCTGCCGGCGTGGTAGCCACGACACCCCAATTGGAATAAGGAGAGAGCAGAGCCGCCGCCCGCACCTGCAGGCAAGATACGCAAGCAGTATGAAAAGACAAGGAAAGAAAGGACCACAAGCAATGCAGGTCAACGCAACTTTAGAAGAGGTAACAGCTGCAGCAGATGGAAAGTCAGATAAAGAATTCAGGATATACATGCTTCAGATGATCTGGAGTATCAAGGAAGACATTAAACAGCAAAATCAGACAATGAAAGATCACTTCGACAACGAATTATGCAAACAAATCCAGGAAGCAAAGGATCAACTATACAGGGAGATAGAGGTTATAAAAAACAAACAAACAGAAATCCTAGAAATGCAGGAAGCAATAAACCAACTTAAAAACTCAATGGAGAATACTACCAGCAGAGTAGAACACTTAGAAGATAGAACATCAGACAATGAAGACAAAGTATTTCAACTGGAAAAGAACATAGACAGCTCAGCAAGACTGTTAAGAAACCATGAGCAGAACATCCAAGAAATATGGGATAACATTAAGAGACCAAACTTAAGAGTCATTGGGATACAGGAAGGTACAGAGCTCCAAACCAAAGGAATGAGAAGTCTATTTAATGAAATAATACAAGAAAACTTCCCAGACTTGAAGAATGAGACAGAATCCCAAATCCTAGAAGCCTACAGGACGCCGAATGTGCAAAATCATAAGAGATCCACACCTAGACACATTATAATGAAGATGCCCAACATACAGAATAAGGAGAGAATTTTAAAAGCTACAAGAGAAAGGAAGCAGATTACATTTAGGGGTAAGCCAATCAGGATAACAGCTGATCTTTCAACACAGACTCTGAAAGCTAGAAGATCCTGGAATAACATATTTCAAACACTGAAAGAAAATGGGTTCCAACCAAGAATTGTGTATCCAGCGAAATTAAGCTTCAGGATGGAGGATGAAATTAAAACCTTCCACGATAAACAAAAGTTTAAAGAATTCGCAGCTAGAAAACCATCTCTTCAAAACATCCTCGCCAAAGCATTACAGGAAGAGGAAATGGAAAATAACAATGAAAACCAACAGTGGGAGGTAGGACAGTAAAGGGGGGGGGGAATAATCAAAGAGGAAAACAAACCATGTTTAGTAAGAGAAATAAACAAATATGGCTGGAAGAACAACCCATATCTCAATAATAACCCTAAATGTTAATGGCTTAAACTCACCAATCAAGAGACACAGGCTAGTAGAATGGATCACAAAACAAGACCCAACAATATGCTGCCTACAGGAGACGCATTTGATAGGAAAAGACATACATAGGCTGAAGGTGAAAGGTTGGGAAAAATCATATCACTCATATGGACTTCGGAAACAAGCAGGAGTGTCCATACTCATATCAAATAAAATAGATTTCAAGCCAAAGTTAATCAAAAGAGATAAAGAGGGACACTACATACTGCTTAAGGGAACCATACACCAACAAGACATAACAATCATAAATATTTATGCCCCAAACAATGGTGCAGCTATGTTCGTCAAACAAACTCTTCTCAAGTTCAAGAGTCTAATAGAGCACCATACCATAATCATGGGAGACTTCAACACACCTCTCTCGCCACTGGACAGATCTTCCAAACAAAAGTTGAATAAGGAAACTATAGAACGCAATAACACAATTAATAACCTAGACCTAATTGACATATATAGAGTATACCACCCAACATCAAGCAGTTACACTTTTTTCTCAGCAGCACATGGATCCTTCTCAAAAATAGATCATATATTATGTCACAGGGCAACTCTTAGACAATATAAAGGAGTAGAGATAATACCATGCATCTTATCTGATCATAATGGAATGAAACTGAAAATCAACGATAAAAGAAGGAAGGAAAAAGCATACATCACTTGGAGAATGAACAATAGGTTACTGAATGATCAATGGGTTATAGAAGACATCAAGGAGGAAATTAAAAAATTCTTAGAGATTAATGAAAACACAGACACAACATATCGGAATCTATGGGACACATTGAAAGCAGTTCTAAGAGGAAAATTCATTGCTTGGAGTTCATTCCTTAAAAAGAGAAAAAACCAACAAATAAATGATCTCATACTTCATCTCAAAATCCTAGAAAAAGAAGAGCAAAACAACAGCAAAAGAAGTAGAAGGCAAGAAATAATTAAAATCAGAGCTGAAATTAATGAAATTGAAACAAAAGAAACAATTGAAAAAATTGACAAAACTAAAAGTTGGTTCTTTGAAAAAATAAACAAAATCGACAGACCCTTAGCCATGCTAGCGAAGAGAAGAAGAGAGAGAACTCAAATTACTAGCATACGGGATGAAAAAGGCAATATCACAACAGACACTTCAGAAATACAGAAGATAATCAAAAACTATTTTGAATCCTTATACTCCAACAAATTAGAAGATAGTGAAGGCATAGATAAATTTCTTAAGTCATATGATCTGCCCAGATTGAGTCAGGAGGATATAGAAAACCTAAACAGACCAATATCAATTGAGGAAATAGGAGAAACCATAAAAAGACTACCAACTAAGAAAAGCCCAGGTCCGGATGGGTATACAGCAGAATTTTACAAAACCTTTAAAGAAGAACTAATACCAATACTTTTCAAGCTACTTCAGGAAATAGAAAAGGACGGAGAACTTCCAAATTCATTCTATGAGGCCAACATCACCCTGATACCTAAACCAGACAAAGACACTTCAAAGAAAGAAAACTACAGACCAATATCTCTAATGAACCTAGATGCAAAAATCCTCAATAAAATTCTGGCGAATCGGATACAAAAACATATCAAAAAAATTGTACACCATGATCAAGTAGGATTCATCCCTGGGATGCAAGGCTGGTTCAATATACGGAAATCAATAAATGTTATTCACCACATCAATAGACTTAAAAATAAGAACCATATGATCATCTCGATAGATGCGGAAAAAGCATTCGACAAAGTACAGCATCCCTTTATGTTCAAAACTCTAGAAAAACTAGGGATAACAGGAACATACCTCAATATTGTAAAAGCAATCTATGCTAAGCCTCAGGCTAGCATCATTCTGAATGGAGAAAAACTGAAGGCATTCCCTCTAAAATCTGGAACAAGACAGGGATGCCCTCTCTCTCCACTTCTGTTCAACATAGTTCTCGAAACATTGGCCAGAGCAATTAGACAGACGAAAGAAATTAAAGTCATAAAAATAGGAAAAGAAGAACTTAAATTATCACTATTTGCAGATGATATGATTCTATACCTAGCAGACCCAAAAGGCTCTACAAAGAAACTATTAGAGCTAATAAATGAATTCAGCAAAGTGGCAGGATATAAAATCAACACGCATAAATCAAAGGCATTTCTGTATATCAGCGACAAATCCTCTGAAATGGAAATGAGGACAACCACTCCATTCACAATATCTTCAAAAAAAAATAAAATACTTGGGAATCAACCTAACAAAAGAGGTGAAAGACTTATACAATGAAAACTACAGAACCCTAAAGAGAGAAATAGAAGAAGATCTTAGAAGATGGAAAAATATACCCTGTTCATGGATAGGCAGAACTAACATCATCAAAATGGCGATATTACCAAAAGTTCTCTATAGGTTTAATGCAATGCCAATCAAAATCCCAACGGCATTTCTTGTAGAAATAGAGAAAGGAATCATGAAATTCATATGGAAAAATAAAAGACCCAGAATAGCAAAAACAATGCTAAGCAGGAAGTGTGAATCAGGCGGTATAGCGATACCAGACTTCAAACTATACTACAGAGCAATAGTAACAAAAACAGCATGGTACTGGTACCAAAACAGGCAGGTGGACCAATGGTACAGAATAGAGGACACAGAAACCAATCCACAAAACTACAACTTTCTTATATTTGACAAAGGGGCTAAAAGCATGCAATGGAGGAAGGATAGCATCTTCAACAAATGGTGCTGGGAAAACTGGAAATCCATATGCAACAAAATGAAACTGAATACCTTTCTCTCGCCATGCACAAAAGTGAATTCAAAATGGATCAAGGAGCTTGATATCAAATCAGAGACGCGCCGTCTGATAGAAGAAAAAGTTGGCTACGATCTACAGTCGGTGGGGTAGGGCTCCAAATTCCTCAATAGGACACCCATAGCACAAAAGTTAATAACTAGAATCAACAAATGGGACTTAATCAAACTAAAAAGTTTTTTCTCAGCAAAAGAAACAATAAGAGACGTAAATAGGGAGCCTACACCCTGGGAAGAAATCTTTACTCCTCACACTTCAGATAGAGCCCTAATATCCAGAGTATTCAAAGAACTCAAAAAATTAGACAATAAGAGAGCAAACAACCCAATCAACAAATGGGCCAAGGACCTGAACAGACACTTCTCAGAGGAGGACATACAGTCAATCAACAAGTACATGAAAAAATGCTCAACATCTCTAGCTGTCAGAGAAATGCAAATCAAAACCACCCTAAGATACCATCTCACTCCAGTAAGATTGGCAGCCATTAAGAAGTCAAACAACAACAAGTGCTGGCGAGGATGTGGGGAAAAGGGTACACTTGTACATTGCTGGTGGGACTGCAGATTGGTGCAGCCAATTTGGAAAGCAGTATGGAGATTTCTTGGAAAGCTGGGAATGGAGCCACCATTTGACCCAGCTATTCCCCTTCTCGGTCTATTCCCTAAAGACCTAAAAAGAGCATGCTACAGGGACACTGCTACATCGATGTTCATAGCAGCACAGTTCACAATAGCAAGACTGTGGAACCAACCTAGATGCCCTTCAATAGACGAATGGATAAAAAAAATGTGGCATTTATACACAATGGAGTATTACTCTGCATTAAAAAATGACAAAATTACAGAATTTACAGGGAAATGGATGGCATTAGAGCAGATTATGCTAAGTGAAGCTAGCCAATCCCTAAAAAACAAATGCCAAATGTCTTCTTTGATATAAGGAGAGTAACTAAGAACAGAGTAGGGACGAAGAGCAGGAGAAGAAGATTAACATTTAACAGGGATGAGAGGTGGGAGGGAAAGGGAGAGAGAAGGGAAATTGCATGGTAATGGAAGGAGACCCTCAGGGTTATACAGTGGAGGGGGTAGAGAGAGAGGAGGGGAGGGGAGGGGAGAGGTGGGGAGGGGGGAGGGTGGAGGATGGGAAAGGCAGCGTAGCACAACAGACACTAGTATGGCAATATGTAAATCAATGGATGTGTAACTGATGTGATTCTGCAATCTGTGTATGGGGTGAAGGTGGGAGTTCATAACCCACTTGAATCAAAGTGTGGAATATGATATGTCAAGAAATTTGTAATGTTTTGAACAACCCACAATAAAAAATTAAAAAAAAAAAAAAGATTGCAAATCTGAGGCCAGCCTCAGCCATTTAGCAACATCATCAGCAACTTGGGGAGACCCTGTCTCAAAATAAAAAATTAAACAAATTAGGGGTATGTGGTTCAATAGTAAAGGATCCCTGGGGTTCAACCTCAGTATCCTCCACCCTGCAAAACCAAAACTTTAGAAATATTCATTTTGAATGAACCAGGCCCCAAATTTCATGAGTAAATGTTTTTCTATACTAGTTTTATGACTTGAGATTGTGTGTATATTTGGTGTGTGTGTGGGGGGGAAGGGGTGGAGAGAAAGAGATGAGAAGAGGGAGGGTGAAGGAATGACAAGATACAGAGCCAGGGTGGTAGGCAGCAGGAATCTGAGGGTCTTCTGTGATCGAATGAATTGCATTGCCTCCTAAATGTCTTGGTGAGTCACTAAGGTTTTTGAGGACTTGGTCTCCAGAAAGATAATTCCACTCAGCAGAGACAAAAGGCTCCAGCTTCTCATCACCAAGGTCAGAAGTAACCAGAGCAGACATGGTGTCGTCCATCCTTTGGGTTTCCAGCTCATGCTGTGGCTTCCCACCTGCTGTCAATTCCCCTACTTCATATCCATCTTCTCTTCCTGAATGTCTGCCTCATGGAGTTTGGGCTGCATCAATGGATATGGAGACAGCTTTACAGGAACTGTTTATCTAGCACCCACAATTGCATAAGCCAATTCCTTTTAATATCTCCCACTGGTTCTGCTAAATCTGACTGAATCTTGACTGATACAGTTGTGAATGGAGGAGACCTGCTGAAGTGACGGTGGGAATAAAGAGGAAGGAATGGATCTGAGACACATTGAGGATGAAGGAAATCAAGAGCTGGTGAACAATCCAAATGAGGGCAGGGTGGGGATTGTGGCTTAGTGGTGGAGCTCTTGCCTAGCATGCATGGGCTACTGGGTTTGATCCCTGGCACTATATAGGAATAAACAAATAAAATAAAGGTACTTTGTCTATCTATAAAAAAAAAAGATTAATTGAGGTGATGTAAATGAAATGCTTATAAATTCCTACAAAAGACTTGGAAATTATTATTATTAGCTGCTAATATTGAGTCAACTGCCTAATAGCTCCAGCTAAAAACAGAATAAAAGAATAACCAACTAAAATTCAAAAAAAATCAACTATGTTTATTTAGATGATGAGCAAGCCAGTTATTTACTTGTTTGTTTATTTATTAGGGCTGAGGATTGAACCCAGGGTTAGGTAAGCACTCTATCACCAAGCTAACATTCCCAGTCAGATGATGAATATATTAAAAATACTAAACTCATACTTAGTTGCACAGATTATTAGAAATGAATCTACCATAGGGTCCTTCTTATCCTCCTGACTGCACACAATTAACCATGATTGGCTACCACAAGACGTGAGATGTGTTATGCCATATCCCGAACAAGCAAAATTCAGATAACATTATCCTCACAGGAATGCAAAGATGCTAGGCATTACTACATTGTCAAGATTACTTTGGGAATGCAATGTTAAAATTATCAAAAAAATACAGGTATAATCTTATAACATGAAACTAAATATCCAAAAATATGTTCCATAAGGAGGAGAAAATGATATGGTATAGAGTAAATTATGCATAAGTTTTCAACGCTAACTTAAAACATATTAAACACTTTTCCTCTGGTCTTACATGACTTAGAGTTGCTTTTAGTCCTAATAGGCAAAAGAGAGAATTGAATTAGTTCAATTAAAAAGTCAGACTTGGAAAGACCTCTGTAATTTTTTTCATTATCTAGACATTATGAAGTCAGAACACAGAGATCTATCAATAATGGTATAGAATAGAGGACACCAGAGACAAACCCACATAAATACAATTATCTCATACTAGACAAAGATGCCAAAAACATATATTGGAGAAAAGATAGCCTCTTCAAAAAATGTTGCTGGGAGAACTGGAAATCAATATGCAGCAAAATGAAATTAAACCCCTATCTCTCACCATGTACCAAACTCAACTCAAAGTGGATCAAGGACCTAGGAATTTGAACAGAGATTCTGCACCTAATAGAAGAAAAAGTAGGTCCAAATCTTCATCATGTTGGAGTAGGCCCAGACTTCCTTAACAAGACTCCTAAATCACAAGAAATAAAATCAAGAATCAATAAATGGGATGGATTCAAACTAAAAAAGCTTCTTCTCAGCAAAAGAAACAATCAATGAAGTGGAGAATGGGACCAAATTTTTACCATGTGCAGATTAGATACAGCACTAATCTCCAGAATATATAAAGAACTCAAAAAACTAAACACCAAAACCCCTAAATAACCTAATCAATAAATGGGCTAAGAAATTGAAAAGACACTTCTCAGAAGAAGGTATACAATCAATCAACAAATATATATATATAAAAGTTCAACATCTCTAGCAATTAGAGAAATGAAAATCAAAACTACTCTAAGACTTCATCTCATTCCAGTCAGAATGGCAGTTATCAAGAATACAAACAACAAGTGTTGGTGAGGATGTGGGGGAAAAGGCATACTCTTACATTGCTGGTGGGATTGCAAATTGGTGCAACCACTCAGGAAAGCAGTATGGAGATTCTTTAGAAAACCTGGAATGGAACTACTATTTGACCCAGCTATCCCACTCCTTGATCTAAATATACCCAGAGAATTAAAGACAGCATACTACAGTGATGCAGCCATATCAATGTCTATAGCAGCAAAATTCACAATAGCCAAACTATGGAACCAATTTAGATGCCCTTCAATAGATGAATGGATAAAGAAATTGTGGTATATATACACAATGGAATATTACTCAGCATTAAAGG
Organism: Marmota flaviventris; assembly: GCF_047511675.1. Classification (NCBI taxonomy): domain Eukaryota; kingdom Metazoa; phylum Chordata; class Mammalia; order Rodentia; family Sciuridae; genus Marmota; species Marmota flaviventris. The sequence goes on from NC_092502.1 coordinate 99,257,290, forward strand.
AGAATAAAATCATGGTGTTTTCAGGTAAATGGATGAAGTTGGAGACTATCATGCTAAGTGAAGTAAGCGAATCCCCCAAAACCAAAGGCCGAATATTTTCTCTGATAAGTGGATACTGATCCATAATGTGGGGTGGGGGTAGGGGAAATGGGAGGAATGGAGGAATTTTGGATAGGGCAAAGGGGAGGGAGAGGACAAAAGGGGGCATGGGATAGGAAAGATGGTGGAATGAGATGGACATTATTACCCTAGGTACATGTAGGATGACATGAATGGTGTGACTCTACTTTGTGTACAACCAGAGAAATGAAAAATTATGTTCCATTTGTGTACTATGAATCGAAATGCATTCTGCTGTCATGTATAACTAATTGGAACAAAAAATAAATTAATTTAAAAAAATCAGCAAGAAACAAAAGGACCGCTCTGAAGTGGCAAATCTTAAGGAAATAGATTCCTTCTGCTCCATTTATGATTCTCATTTCCTTCTAAAGTCATGAGGTGCTAAAGAAAGAGATTTTGAATCTTGTTCGAAGTACCTAGTCATAGCTGGTGCTCAGTAAAAAACTCTTCAATGACAGATCATTATTCCATAGCTTTTATATCCACAGTAAGTCAATAGAGTAAATGTAAAACTCTCCTCACAGCTATAAACAAAAGTTTAAGCACATTCATAAGTGATAAATATTTAAGACCTTTTATAAATCCTGAAAAGCATAAAACATAAAGATAATTATCTTATTTTGCATTATTGCAAAATTTGCATTTTGTATTTTCATTCTGTTTTTTAATAAAATGGTATTATTCCATATATTTTTAGTTTTGCAACTTCATATTTTTACTCTACAATATGTTTGAAAGGTCTTTGCATGCTGAAAAATCTAGATCTGTATTCACCATCAAAATTTAGAGCTATATTCATCATTAATTTAATCTGGATGTACTAACCATTAGTCCACTGATTGGTTCCATTCTTAAAAGCTTTCATAAACAAGACAATAATTCCTATCTTAGCATGTTTATCATATTATTTTTTATGAACAAATTTGTTACCAGATATTATGCTTAGAGGTGAAATCAGAAAACCAACAACGGATTCTCAGCAACACATATAAATAAATAAAATAAAGGTCCATTGACAATTAAAAATAATTTAAAAAATTTGTAGAAATTCCTATGTCCTATTAATTTCATATTGAATTAAAACATACACATTTATTTTATTAGTGGAATAAAATAAATAATATTAATTAAGGAGAAAAGGATAATGATAAAATAAGAAACTACAGAGTTAAAGGCTGAAGCACATAGTTTTTTTTTTTTTTCACCTAAAGAAAATAAACAACCTGTATGGAAAGTCTTATTAGAAAGAGAACAAAACAAGTAATTCAAAACATGGGAGTTCATCTCTATTTAAATTACAGTCATTAGTTATGGCTCAGTTTAAATTGTACACTCTACAAATATTTTTATTTGACTTTTTACCACATTTACTCTGATTTTTCTTTCCTCTGATCATTTGAAGTACCTAATACCTAAGTCCTAAATTCCAACATAGAGTTTTATTCATTTAATCAATATTTGTTTAATATGCACTATGAATAACAGCTCACTGTAAAAAATATAATAAATGTAATATGGTTCTTGTGCTCAGAAAGCTTTTTGTTAAACATTTAACTTTATCTAATATTTAAAAATGTGTGTTTTCATCCTAAAAAATGTATATAAATACCTTGGTGGTAAGAACTGTGTCATGTAACTTGTTCACAAAGAGTGATTTATCCCTTTAGAAATCCATAAATATAATATCATTATTTAGTGTTCAGGTAGATTTTCAGATAGTTTTTCCTGGTAACATGATTCGATAGGAGGCGTTTTAATTCCAGGATCAGGAGATGTTCATTTATTCTCTACAACATCAAGATTTTGGTTAGGTCACAGCACCTTTAAGAACTTCAATTTCTTAATTTAATCTTTGGAAAGCTAGAATTACTATACATGACCCTGGGGTTCTCATTCTCTGAATTCTGAGATAGTTAAGCTCAAGTACTTGAGCATAGACTGCTTTATAAGATATAAGTTCTCAAATATATGGAATAAAATAAATAATATTAATTAAGGAGAAAAGGATAATGATAAAATAAGAAACTACAGAGTTAAAGGCTGAAGCACGCTGTTTTTTTTTTTTTAACCTGAAGAAAATAAAATGAAACTCTCCAGATGATGACTACCTTGAGTTTTGTTCTCAAAAATATAACTGTAGGGGGCTGGGGTTGTGGCTCAGCAGTAGAGCTCTTGCCTAGCCTGTTTGAGGCACTGGGTTTGATTCTCAGCAACACATATAAATAAATAAAATAAAGGTCCATCGACAATTAAAAAGTATTAAAAAAACTTGTAGAAATTCCTCTGTCCTATTAATTTCATAGTGAATTAAAACATACACATATGTATACTTGAATCAAAATGTACTAAAATCATCTAATTAATGAATAATGCAGATTAAAGGCTAGATTTGTCAAAAGAAATGTACCACCAAGGGAAAGTTTCTTTAAAGTGTCAGTATGATTGACTTTTTAAAAAACTTTCTGGGAGATGAACTATCAAAATATTTCAAAATGATATTTTCACATTTTGTAAAGATGTTTTCTCAACCAAGTTTAAAATGGAATCACCATGACTGGAATAGCAATCTTCCCTTATTCAGATAAGAAGCATTAGTATTATTCGGAGACAATTACTTAGATTTTGTAACATATTCTGAGAACAATATTTCTAAAGCCTGTTAAAAGTGTCAACCAGAGCAAAAGGAGAGATTCACAAAAATGCTTAATGATTGATGGTATTGTGATACTTAAAATGTTATGCTCATTTGACTTGTGACACAAACAGTGGTGTTGAAATGAAAAGAATCAATTTTTATTGATTGGCCCATCTACATCTTTACCTACCCAAAGATCTGGGATGTGTTCTGTTTAATCCTAAGTAGGTGTACATGAAATTCAATTCCAATCTTTAAAGTTTTTAGAAGAAAGTAAAAAAGAATGCATCTAGTATCTTGGGATAAGAAAGTTTGTTTGTTTAAGACAGAAACAAAAAACCATAAAGATAGAAATTAATTAATCCAAACATATTAGAAATAAATGCTTCTATTCATCCATAGACACTTTAAGGAGATATAAAGGCAAGTCATAAACTGAGGATTAGTGCAATACGTGCTACTGACAAAAGATTAAGCACCCCCAAGAACTCCTACAAACAAGTTTTTAGAACCCAGAATAACTAAAAAACATGTCAAAGACTATAGGGATTTCCAAGAAAAGAGGGCAGTGGGGGTAAATAAGCATAAGATAACAATTCCAATTTTACTAATGAACAAGAAAATGCAAACTAAAACTAGTGTGAGATATTTTATACCAAATTTGCAAAATTTAAAACATGTAACAACATCAAAGATTTCAGAGGATGCAAAGTAACCAAATAAATTATTGCTGGTGCAATTACATTTAAAACCACTTTGGAAAATCATTTGTCAATAACCACCAAGGTATGTAAGATGTATGTATTTATAACTCAGGAATTCTCCTCCTAGGTATACACTCAGGAGAAACATTTCCATGTGCATGTCAAAAGATATACACACAAAGATGCATTGTTGATAATAGTTAAAAACTAAAAACTACACAAATGTCTCTTGAAAGGAAAATGGACTTATAAATTACCTAATTTTCACACAATGAAATATTATACAGTTATGTACATACATGAATTACAAACACAGATTAAAAAGCAAGAGAGCAAGGCACAAAAGAATACACACAGTGTGATTCTACTTATTTAAGTAAGTTCAAAAACACAAAGTTCAGCATCAATAATCTTTGAAGAATGGTGTGTGTATGTGTATGTGCACTGTATCAGTATATCTGTATATGTATATACATGATAGTTTTGGGATCTTATCTGCTCTTCCATAAGAGGATAGTTCTGGATCTTTTTAGCTCCTCCATGATAATGTCTCAGATTTCTGGTTTGTAGCTTTGTTCATGGTAAAAATGGAAATACAGAAGAGGTGAAGATTTAATCTGGGGTATAAAGAGTTCAGTTTTAGACATGGTGACTAAGTCTGAAGTATCAGCAGGACATGTAAATGAAGATAGATGTTGAGTAGGCAAGTATTTATATAGGTACAGTACTCAGGGAAGATGCCTGATGTCCATGTACAGAGATAGGAGTCACTGCCATATCACTCACAACTAAAGGAAAAGGAATGAATCCAAGAAATCATCCAAAGAAGAGTTTTATCAAAGAAAAAAGGTTTAGTCTGAGACAGGGTCAGTCAGCTAAACAGAGAAATTCGTTACAGAGATTGAAAAGGCATGATTCCAAAGAGATAAGGAGAACTGGGGAGGAATTTTGTAACAGAAGGCAAGGGCCAAATTTACTTTGTATGCCTGCAGCTTGCTACCTACATTCTGGCTCTCTACAACTCTGCTGCTCAATTTGCAAACACAGTTTAGGTAAATTGTTTTACTCCTCATTAATTATCTGGAGTAGAGAAGAACAACCTAAAAGGATACTTCTATGCTCATGGTTTATTACAGATTAGAACAGGCACTGTTTTTTTGGGGGAAGAATGAAGTCTTAAACCCTTGAACTATGGTAGTTACAGCAAAAATGTACCAAAATGGCCAACTCCTACCTAGAGTAGGGCATTCTGAGGTAGCTGTTTCTCTTATGTTAAAATAAGAAAGTCTATACATTACAAATTTACTTTACTGAAAAATCCTTTGGCACCTGTCTACCCATCATATTTTCCTCTGGGAGTTCAGACAAAACTCAGACATGGGGAGAGGGAGAAAGATAAGAAGTAAGGTAAGGGCAATGTACTAGGTAAGAATCAAACCTGAGCATTTGCTGGGACATACACTATTAGGTAATAATAAAAGCCAAATACTTTGTGGTTTGATTTTAGGACACATCAAATCAAATATTCATCAAAACAACCTTAAAAAACAGCCAAATAAAAACTTTAGCTACTTTCCTCTGTTAAATATTAAACAACAGCTGTCATATTGACCTTAGCAGAGTACTCATTATGTAATAAAGTCAATTATAGAAATATCTTTTCAATGGAAATGCACTTCAAATTTGACATCACTGAAGTTACCACTGTATTTTCAATAAAATGTTAGAATTAAAAAAATACTTGACATTAGAATGAACAGGATAAGTAGCTTACAAATTTCTAGTTGACCTTATAAAAACCAAAAGCATCTCCTAAATAAGTTAACAGACCGAAGCCCTCAGGATCCAGTAAAACCAGTGTTGCACATTGTCTGAAATTCACTGGGTCTAGACGTCATTTCACTGGCCGGAGAAAGTGAAAGAAGAGAATCTGACTCTTCCTTTTTGGCACCCAAAATGGCAAATAAAAGAAACTGCATTACTTATTTCCAACTAAATTCCTAAAGATATTTTCTTCTAATAAATATGCCCTTGCTGTTTGAATTGATGAAGTGTAAGATAAATATGGAAATATGCTTTGAAATAAGTTATTTTAAATGAAACAAGGAAAAGAGAATAGGGGTTTATGTTTAATGCACTTTATAGATATTGGGTAAGGATGATAATTCTAAATTTTCCTATAAAGTACATATATTATGAATTTAAAAATAAGATTATCAAATCCTACTTAGTTTTATTTCAAATCAACCATTAAGATAAATATATCCATAATCCCCAAGGCAACCAACCATTTATGCAGAAATTTCATAAAAATAAATTAGAAGATTTTTTTCAGTCTTGCTGGACTTGGCTCAGAAAAATAATATTGTCAAGGCAATTCATTAGATTACCTATACTAAAGTCCATACACACATAAAAAGATCAATGACTGAAATATCCTATATTAAATTATATCCTATTTGGTCTTCATTTATTGTAAGTTTGAAATAGTATAGGTTACGTATGCTGTTGTGGATCTCTGCTTATGAAAACAGAAAACTGTTATCTTGGTATATTCTGTATAACTTAATTGTAAGTTAGTTTAGGCCATCTGTTAGACTGCTGCTCCTTGGTGGGCTACAAATGAAGCCTCCCTCACTAGCCTGGAAGCTTTGCCAAGTGGCGGGGGTCTGCTTTATTTGACCCGGTACAATATTTGCCACACAAATGTTCCACTGAGTGCATGTAGTAACTAATGAACAAATGACTAAATGAATGAGATTGAGAGTATTCATAAAACGGCTCAATAAAGTTGAGCAACTTGCCCAAACCTGCACAGGTAGTAAGCATGGAAATAGGCAGGCAGACAAGCTGGCTGTGGAGCCAAGATTTTAGCCTATGTTTCCCTCACTCCCAAATCCCTACCCTATGTGACATCAGTGAATAGGGGCCATTAACTCCTATTTTTATTCTGAAGATGTTTCCTTTTCTCAGGAAGGCAAGTTGGATGAATGTAGTGTGTCTCAAAAAGTGCTTCTGTTAAATACTCTCTGAAAAATGAGATCTGTGGTATAAAATGTTTGGTAAATATTTCTATTCTACTAAGTCCTCTAATTGTTTCATGTACATATTATACATTAAAAAAACATAAAAATTATTCTATAAATAAACCTGTTAAAATTTTAAGTAAAATTAAAGTAAGGTACAGAAGAATGTGTGTAGGAAACTATAGAGTATGTATATGTATCATAAATATGTGTATACATATGTGTGTATATATATTTTTTGTATATGGGTGTGGGTGTGGGTGTATGTATCCTGGCTTCACTGCCAGCTTGTATGCCTACCCACTTCTATGCTTACTACCTGTGTGGGTTTGGGCAAGATGCTTAATATTACTGAGACTCCTTATTAATACTCGCTACCACATTTAGTTAGTAGTTTATTGATTAGTTAATACATGTACTTAATGTACATTTGTGTGCCAAATATTGTGCCAGGTCTGTTTAAATAAAGTGGACTCTCCACTTGAGAAGCTAGTGAGGGAGCCTTCACTGTAGTACACCAAGCAGCATGTGTGTATGTTCGATGTGTGTGTGTGCCATTTATCTAGAATAGCTTTGGAAGGATATACAAAGAACTGGTAATGATGAGGAGAAATTTGTAGCAAGACACAGGGATAACTTTTTTTATGTATGGTCTTAAAGTTGGGACTTTAGAAAATAATCTTATATATAGAGTATGTTTTAAAAAATGCTTTCTTTAAAAAAAAAAGAAAAAAAGGAGCTTGTTTAACATAAATTTTCCAAATGAACTTTTCTCATACTCTCTACACTAACAACACCCCAAGCATTCTCCAGAATAAGCTGCATCACTTGCTTCCCTGAGAATGAAACATCACTAGCCTGACACCCCAAAACTTAGTGATCTAATGAAAGAAAAGATAGAGAAAGGAGACAGAACTCTACTCTGGGTTACTAAAAGAAGTGGAAACACATGTGCAGACAGTAATACCAGCCACAGAGGTTAGTGATTTCTAATGAAGAATGATAGTTTCACCACAGTCTGGAACCAACTGTTTTATTTTCCTATTGCTGCTGCAACAAATTACCACCATGTAGTGCCATAGAATACAATCTATCATTTTATAGTTCTAGAGGCCACAAGTCTGACAGAGATCTCACTGGCTAAAATCCAGGTGTTGGTGGGGCAGTGTTCCTTTCTGGAAGGCTGAGTGGAGAAGCTGTTTCCTTGCTTTTTCCAACTTCTCAAGGTCACACCCTTTCTGTTTTCAAAGCCAACAACAGTGGACATCTTTCTCACATCCCCACATGCTGACTCTACTTGCTTTGTTATGTCTTCTCTGACTTTTCTCTTCTGCTTGACTCTCCCACTTACTACAAACTTTTGTGGTTATACTGGACCCACCTGAATAATTCAGATTAATCTTGCTATTTTAAAGTGAGTTAATTTGCAACCTTAATTTCCCTTTGCCATGTGGTCTAACATATTCTTAGATTCCAGGGATTAAGATCTGGACATTTGTGGGGAGGCATTAATCTAACAATCACTCCATACTTGATGAGGGTTCAATTGTTATTCCAATCTACTAGAACAGGATGAGTAAGAGCAGGAAATGCAAGGCCCAAAGCTAAAAGGAATCTTCAAGCTGGTTGGAAGGGGGATCTTCAATGTCCATGCAATATGATCCAAAGCTCAAAAAAAGCACATTATGTCTTTTCTAGAAATTAATGGAACCAGAATCATTAAGAAAGGCTGGCAAGTGCTATCATCCATATCTACCCATCCAATATTTATTGAATGCCTATCCCTGGTCAGAGACAGCCAAAGAGTTGGGATAGAAAAGTGAGCAATCAATCAAGGCAGAAATAATACTGAGCTGCTGAATGAATGCTCCTAAATACATATTCATAGTAGCTCTTGTCTGTGGGATAACAAAAGATAATACTGCATTTCACTACAATGGTTTTAAAAAGTAAAGCTATTAAAGAATTATCATAGGTACATGATCTGTGTGGTGTCACACAGGACCACAAGTTTAGAAGGACTTCATACTTGCAGTAATTTCTGCTGAATATTTTCTATACTTTCCATGAAATGGGTGACTTGAATGATTCTTCAGCATGAATTTTAAGAAGTCATACTATTTTGTAAGATCACCAATATCATATAACTTTTATATAAAGCAAATATAAAACTGATATATAAAATGAAGCAACTACAAAATAATGGAAATAATCTATAAAATATTGTGGCTTTTGAGTTTAAAAGATTAAACTTTTCATATGATATTAAAAATATAGTCAAATTATAAAGCAAAACCAAGATGTATAATGATGCAGACTTCTTTTAAAACATTTCACTGTATCCCACAATGGGTAGGAATTCACTGTATAAAAGAGGCAGTACAAGCCATGGATGATGTAGTTGGTGTGTGTGCTCAGCTTTAATGGAGAAAGGCCAACCTCGCCCCTCCCTGAAAAAGATTTTTATGTGTATAGTATTATGATTCCAATAAAAGTTTATGTGTCACTACTAAACTTCTATTTATCACAGTAAAAACATGTGAACTAATCTCAAACATTAAGTCAATCAAATTCATACAGAAAGATGTTGATTGGCGATGTTATGTTCTCATAACTATATTAACTAATCACACCGTGTACACTCTGTGAAATTTTTATGCTTACATAAATTACAATTTTCTCAAGATTTTATATTGAACCAATGTTTATTTTGAGGAAGCAGAGTTAAGTATAGCATATGGTTCCATTAGTGCATTTATCAATACAATGTAGTCTCATTTCTTTAATTGTCCTATTGCAACCAACTGCATAAGAAAAAACATAAAAATGAAGTTATTTAATCATAATGTTCCAAAACTTGTAGTGGAAGCAGCTTTTACATGTTATTCAGAAATATTAACAAATTTACTAAAATCAGTGGTTTGTAAAAGCATTGGTTTAATTTGCCCAAATGCAGAATTGGCTGTAGCATTTAATTATTATGACTTGAATCTAAACAATTCAAATTGCCCCCTTTTTAAAAGCAGAAATTGTTTTGGTATTATAAGAAAGTTATATATCTCAGCCTTGATTGTTTTCTAAACCATATAACTATCACTATTCTTGCCTTTTATTTCTTTCTCCTTCAGCCCAATTTCATATCGCTGATAATTAGTTATCTTCCCAAAAGACAAATTGGATTGCTAGTTTCCATTCCTATAAGGCTCAGTTAAAATTTGGCATAGCAAACTAACTACAACAAAAGTTTTTTTTGTTTTGTTTTGTTTTTCCTGTTCACCAAATACATTTTTCTCTCTTAGTCTCCATACCTTTCCACATACATTCCTTTGCTTTAGGACTCTTGTAGGATTTTATTCATCATTCAAAGACAAATTCAAATGTCACTGCTTCTGTGAGACCTTCTATGCATCCCCCAGAAGAGATAGTCATGATCTCCTACTTGCCCAAAGTATATCTTAAATCGTAGGTTTTGTTCCAGCAACTACTGCTATAAGTTACCTCAAGCTTAGTGGCATAAAACAAATATCATTTTATTGTGCTCACATTTTTAATGAGTCAACAATTTGGACAGAGCATAGTGGGGATGGCTTGTCTGGGAATTATTGCTGGGAATATTGAAATAATATTGCTGGGAATACTGAAAAACTGTGAGTGATTCAAAGGCTACATTTGTCTACCAGTGAGTCTATGGTGGCTTGGTTTCTGACAACATGGCAGCCTCGGGTAGCCAGACTTCTTAAATAAAGCTTAAGGATCTAAGTGTAAGGTTTCCTCTTCTGAAGCTGCCTTTAGAAATCACACAGCATCACTGCTCCTGCATTCCATTGTTTACACAAGTTGAAAATCCCTTCCATATTCAAAAGGAATGGTGGACATAGAAACCACCTCTTAATGGAAGCAGTGTCAATCACAGACTTTGATTTTGTACATCTTTGTTCCTTATATTGTGAGCACCTTGAGAATCGGAATTATAATTTAGAACCATTGCTTCTGTCAAAAATTGACACAATTCCACAAAATAAAGAACTAAATCTCTACTAAATAAATTGGCTTCTATTGAAAGTATTTGCCTTCTTTTCTTCTTCGAGTGGAATGTGAAAAAAGCTATTGATAATCTCATATAGGATTTACACAAAATAAAATGTATTCCAGATAGACAGCAGTATAGATCTTTTAGAAATGTCATTACATTAAAAAAGATTTAAACTGAATTTGTGGCTCAGCAGGGAAATTTTAATTTTTGAAAACTCTTTGCAGACTAGCAGTTTGTTTACTTTCCATCATAAGCTAATTTATTTATTTTTCTAAGTAGTTTTGGATGTTTATAAAGTTTATGTCTACAATTCTACACTAACAGCATTAGTTTTGTTACACACAACATTACTGGAAAGTTTAGGAATGGACAGTTGTGTCCTTAAATGAATGGTCTTTTAATCTTCATGGCTAAATGTCTCATTAATAAGCTGATCAACATCTAGGTGCACACACACACACACACACTCAGAACTCATCCAGTGGAAGACTCTAGTAAGTTGGATTTTCTATTAGGTTTCACTAAATTATTATTATAATTATTTATTATTATTAGTGCTATGGGAATGTTAGACAATTCAAGCCTCTATTATCTGGTTACTGAGAAACAACAAGACCAATAAGTCTTTATACTTTTCTTATTGCAAGGAAATCAAAGCTGAAATACAAAGTTCTTTATACATTCTTTATTCTGAAGAGAAAGCCCCAGTTATCAATAAGAAATTATCATCTTCAATGTTATAATCAATTTCCAGCCAAAAAAGGAGAATCAGATTTCAAAAATCAGAATGCATAAGCAGAAATTAAATGTTAAACCAAGAAATTCTAACAGTTGTTTGGAATTAGAAAAACTGTCATCCATAAATTCACACACATCCTCAAAAGACAACCATGAAAATTGAATAGGCTATAAACATGCCTGGAAAATATTTAGCTGGATTCGACAGTCTGATCATAATTTCCCTTGATATATATATAACCTCCAAATTCCTATCAAAATGTTACTGGGCCTCCACAGAAAAGAATCTTAGTTCTTTCAAATGGCTGTCTAAATTACATTCTTTTATTATTTTCTGTAAAAGTAGTCCTATTTTTAAATTTAAAAAAAAAGATGTTTGGTATTTCCATTCTATCACTGAACTTTTCTACAACTAAGAAATCTAAAGTGACTACAAGGAACAGTTTTAAAAACTCATTTGTAAGAACTCAAGTTTCCAGAGGCAGGAACCATTGTTGTCTTTGTGTAGTTTTTCACATATAGGAGATTTGCAACTTAAGTTTTTTTTTTTTTTTTTTTTTTTAAGTTTGTTTTTAAAACTTAAATCCAGGACACATTTTTAAATATACATATAAATAACGGTTTTACAAAACATTCCACAAAGACTAGTCTATGATACAGATAAACTATTAGAAAATAATAATCATAAGAACTTAATTGATAGCCAACTCAATTATAAGAACCTATCTTTCATACAACCCTTACTTCAACCAATATTTTCCAGTGTCAGGTACTGTGAAATCTCTTGAGATGTGAAGATTTAAAAATATCTTTTGGGGCTGGGGTTGTGGCTCAGTGGTAGAGCACTTGCCTTGAATGTGTGAGGCACTGGGTTCGATTCTCAACACCATATAAATAAAAAATACAGGTTTGTCAACAACTAAAATGAATAAAATTTTACAAAAAAATCTTTTATCCTTGAAAATCTCACAATCTAGTTGAATAAAAATATATTTAAATAATTAGTTAAAACATACTATAGTGACATATATGCAGAGTACTGCTTTGTAGAATTAAAAACTCATTTTTAGCTCCAAATCTAAAGCCAGAAATATATCTTTCCTTATAGAAGTCCTATACATATTTGCAGATGTATACATTAAAAAAATCTCATGTTATACACAAAATGGTATTTATTGTATACTATCTGATAATTTCTCATAAAACTTGGAGAAATAGTTGATTGTTAATGATTAAAAACAAATGTTATTCTTAACAGTAATAACTCCTTTCTTTACTTAAGCAAATTTTGTCTTAAAGAAAATGGAAGTGATTGTTATATCAGTCCACTGAACATTGAAGGGGAAAGCTGACTCTAAGTAAATTTTATTTCATTGAAATAATGATAGACCTTTCTGATCCAGACAAACTCAGTGCAGATATCCAAAAATTTAGGGTGGGTTAATAGGCTATTTCCACATCTGAATGTTCCTTCTGGGTCCAAAATTTTATTATTTAGTATTCTCAGACCAGAAGAGAATGGCATAGATTTTAGTGTTGAATCATACCAAATAAATATTATTTAGGGTGGAACAATTAATACTTAAATATTTGGTACAAACAATACATTTCTCTTAACACTTTCAAGAAGAGTAGGCCTTCAAATACGGAAGATACAAATCTTAGAGGATGCTAGTAATCATATTTTTTCTTTTGTAACTATAAAGTAGTATATTCAAGTTTCATAGACTTCAGAAAATTCAGAAAAATAGGATGAAATAATGATTTTCTCTATCTTCATTATTGTTATTTTAGTGTATATATTTTAAAATTATATACATATAAACACTATACACACACACACACACAATTATTTAAAAGTAATTCTACTATGTAAAATACTTTGTAGCATTTTTACCTTAAAAATTCATTGGGGAAAACTTTTCTTTGTCAATTATTACAGGTTTACATAATCATTAAAAAATGACCTCATAGTATTCCATTACATTGAGCTATTTAAAATATATAATTGAGTTTTGATTCAGATTAAAATACTGTAAACAAATTAAATGTCTATTATAAGTTACATTTCAATAACCTCTTTGAATATACTCCTTCTAGGTATTGTCCTTAAGGGAACAGGTCTATTTAATTCTATTGAAAATTCTAATTGAAAATGGTTTAATTTTTATTAAACCATTAAACCAGGAATACTAAAGGGGAGAAGTATAGTTTATAAGAGAGTAGCATATGTGTTTTGCTATTACATAGAAATTAAATTATTTTTAATGTAAATTTTATTTTGGTGTAATATAATTTTTAGCATAGGAAGGTTAAAGCATTACACAGATAAAAAGAATTTGGTGAAACAATTGCCATAGTAAGTGCCCTTATAAACCAGGAAACAAAGGATTCAATCTTAGGGGAATGAAGAGAATATTTGGTAAAATACTTATTTGTTAACAAAGAGAAAGTGATCAAAACTTCTTCAGGTTTTTCTTTGAAGACCATCACCTCCTTCTAATTTGCCAGTCATAAAAAATTCTGATACTATATATCATAAATATTACATATTGAATGCAAAATTTTGTTCATTTTTTCAGGTATTTAAATTAGGTTATCTAATTATAGATGATAAGTGTTTTATGCACATTTATGCAAGTATATGTGTCAAACCCTCTTACACATCAAATAAATTATTATTTTTAATTTGGACATAAGGCACACATGTGTTTCACATGAGATTTAGAAATATCCAGAGCCCACAGAGCTTAAGTGTATAATACACAGAAGACCAATAAAAGGACTAAATAAACAAAGGTAACTTATACATTGGAAACTCCTTGTTTATCATGATACTGATATTTTAATTCAAGTATAGAATATCATACTTTGCCACCTATGTAACCAAAAAATAATTTAAGAGGGAAAAAGATAACATTAATATATTTTCTCTTTCTCTGCAAATAAAAATTCCTATCAGAAGTTCTATGTCAATTTTGCATATAGATTGAATCTTCCCTCCACTTTTTTTGTACTGTTTATTTTAGTTCAACATCCAAATTTTTGTTTCAATTTTATTTAAAGTTGCTAATCTATCACTAAGTGTTACAGTTAATGTTCATTAAATATTGTTATGGGAAACACTATGCTAAGATTATTATTCATGTAATTGTCACAATAAACCTGTGTTCTTACAGCCTCTATTTTTTCAGGTGAAAACAATCCTTAGATATTGCAGTAACTCACCAAGGTCTCACAACTTATAAACTGGACAAGGAAGGACTTGAACTCAAGGGCCTGCCTGCCTCCTCTGGTTTTAACCAATCCCTCTTTCCCTTTCCCCACTTAGTGTCATTTTTTATGTACCCAAATTCTTTGTACTCATCTAAAAAGCTCTATCTCTTATGAAATTTGCCTTGAACTTTTTAAAAATCTCACATCACATATTCTAGAGAATTATTCTAACATAAAGTAAACTACATGTGTTTTCAAAAATGGTTTTATACACTATCTGGCTAATCATAATGTGTAAAACTGAAAGCAAGACTAAATACATCAAATACCTCTTAAAGTAAAGAAGGTGTTTATGGTCAGATTATAAGCTCTATTTTTTGTTAAAGTCATTAACAACACCAGTTTGATTGACAAATACTTAACAAGCACTCAAAAGAGAATTATGCTTTACTGGATGCTGTCTGCATACTATGAAATTGACATGGTCACTGCCTTCTTTGAGCTTATAATCTAAAACAGATACTATGGTATAAATGCATATAAAAAAGATAAAGATGCCTACGTACATCTGTTCAATGAAATACATTGCACAAAATATTTATATTATGTTCCAGCCACAATGAAAGTTTTGTTTTTGTGTGTGTGAGACTGAAATATTCATATTCAGAAAAAGTTGAGGTAAGGGTTTTTCAAATGCAGGTTTTTGTCTGTATAAAAACACAAAAGCTCACATCTGTGCAACTGGGACTTTATTAGAAGAATACAGATGTCAATCACTACATAATAACCACTGTACACATGTGAACCAGATGCTTCCATGTAAAATAACCCAGGGTGTTTCACAGATGAATCACTGAAAACATAATTACACATCAGTCTCAGTTTATTAGTAACAGGTCCACTTATGAGGAAGCCATATGGTACTATCCATCCAGAAGTGGTAGGAAATATAAAAAATGGCTACTTTGAGACTTCGAATATAAACTCTTCTTGTGGTGATTTGCTCTATTGTTTTCGTGATGAGGTAAGTGATTATTATGTTTTCAGTTAAATGTCTTTGAGATAAAGGTGTATTTCTGCTTCTTATTAGTAAAGGTCATGCCAATAAAGTTTACATTATATTACTCTCTTTTCAAAGGATGTTATTTCAACGGGAAAAAAAATGCTTAGTGGCTACATGACTCCTATCTAATTAATGACTTTTGGGGTAAAAAATTCATTTACAATGTCTCAGAATGTGAGTTCAGTATCAAAACCCTTATGCATATTTTCTTTTACATATAACTTAAATATTGAGTAAATATATAAGGATTTACTGCAAATAAAGCACATGTAAAAGCTGTCAGGAAGCATTTATATTTTATAACATTGATACTTTAGAGCTCCAGGGGTCACTAGACTGTTTCACAAAGTTGTCTATCTATTTCTAAAATCAGTTGCTTGTTTTCTTCATGTATTGTAGCACCATTTCGCAAATAGAAATGCAATTCTTATTTAACAGCAAAACTTTCTAAAAGGAGTCTAATTTTCTTATTCAAAGATATTCTTCAAAATGAAGAAAATCAGCACACCAAAAACTACTTCTATGGAGCACTTTGTTAGGAATTCCACCAGGAATGGGGCACAGGGTATCAAAAGTATCTAGAGTACTACTGTAATTATCCTTATTGTACTCTGATGCGGGGGAAGTAAAGACAGTTTAAAATCCTCTCAATAACTAAAATCCCTGAGAACATGATAATAAGCTATATTTTCATGCTTCAGTCTTCAGGTTTTCTTTTGTTTACTGTTTGACTGCATACATCAAAAAATGTCTTGAGAAGTGGGTCCAGCTTCAACTTCCCCTTCTTTCCAGCCTTAAAATGTTTTCTTACTGGTACTAAAAGAGAAAACCCAAACCCATCATCATAAATTACTCCTCAATGATTTTAAAAACTATTTTGGGATAGTGTTTGATATATACACTATACATGTAACATGTAATCTGCGTATAAGTTAGAAAATATAATAACAAATCACACTCCTGCAATGCTACCACCTAACTTTAGTCCACAAATTTGCTGAACATAGTGATGTACACCTGTAATACCAGCAACTTGGGAGGCTGAGGGAGGAGGATTGCAAGTTATAGATCAGCCTCAGCAACTTAGCAAGACCCTGTCTCAAAAGAAAAAATAAAAAGAACTGCAGATGTAGCTCAGTGATGAAGTGCCCTGGAGTTTAATACCCAGTATCACAAATAACACATAAATTTGCCATATTTACATCCGGTCTGCCCCTAGCCAAATCCATCCTAGATTATGTGACATCATTCCCTTGCCTTAAAATGAAAAGTTTTATTATATCTATCATATATTTCTAAATAATATCGTGTATAAATGCTGCTTCATTTTTGAGTGATATAAAAACAGATGCACACTGTGGCTAGTTTTCTGTGATTTGCTTTTTCACTCAATATTAAGTAGCTAGAATTCATCTACGTGCTTTATTAATTTTAAATGTTTCCTAATATTATATTGTGTGATTATTATAATTAATTTTGTGTTATTTTTGCTAAAATGATGCTATGAACATATTTTAGATAAATTTTCTGAAGCATATATACTAGAATTTCTCTTTTTACAGTATAGATTCTTGTATTACTCTTATAAAATGATACTAAATTGTTATTTAAAATGTTTGAACTATTCCACCCCATTAAGTGTTATATAAAAGTTATAGCTGACCAATTCCCCATCAACACTTAATATTATCAGAAGTTCAAATTTTTGCCCAGATGGTTTTAGGTGATAACTTTTTGTAAGATTTTAAAATATATAAAATTTATATTTCTACTTTTTGTGTTGAAAGAAAAGTTCTAGAAACAGAATCATTTGAAAATAAGTTTGCTAATTTGTTCTCACAATTATATCTGAATTCTTTAGTATCAGATGAACATAAAGATCCTAATGACCATCTTCTACTTAAACCACAACCCTAAGGCAGAAAATTATCATCATTACTATAAATTACTAGATTCCATTGTTTCAAATATTCCAATAACACCCTTATAACAAAATGCTAAGACCACACATTACTTTAGCAGTTACATCTCTTGTAATCTTCCTTAGCACTTCAACCATTTCATGAGGTGCTTTTAATGCTAATTGGACAGTTACACTGTAGAATGTCTGTCAATTTGAGTTTGTCTGATATTTCCTCATGATTTGATTAGAGTCATGTATCTTTGGCAGGATTATCACAGAAGAGCTACTGCATTCTTATTGCATGTAGCTTTCAATTTGCACCATTACTGATATCAATCTGATTAGTAGGTAGTGTCTGCCAATGTTTCTCTACTGTAAAGTTTCTTTTCATTCCATTTGTTTTGTGGAGAGGTAATGATAGAGGCCATCTTTTCATATGTTTTAAAACTATTTTTGTTTTTCTCTAAATGGCTACTCAAGTGTTCAGTCAATTTTTCTACTGGGTTGCTTGATTTTTAGTTATTGACTTAGAGAATACACATTTGTTGTCAGTTATATATCTGATAGTTCCCCCACTGTATTCTTCTTTAGGACTATGCTTAGTCCTTTTACTCTTCTATATAAATTTCAGAAACATATTGTCAAAATTTCCCTGAGATTTCAATGACAAATAGAGTGAATCTATAAATAATTTGGGAAGAATCAGAGTCTTTGACTCTTAACCTTCAAATTTTTAAATTTGCTGTTATCTTTTATATTTTGATACTTATATATTTTGAATCACATCTTCTATTTGATTCTGATGTATAGAAATAAAATTGACTTTTATATTTTATCATATATTATGCCACTTTGTTAAATGTTTTGATAATAGAGTATTCATCTATAGATTCTTTTAGATTTTCTATGTGTCAATAATATAAAGTGTGAATGTTGAAAATTTTTTTTCCAAGAATTAAACATTTTATTTCTTTTTGTGCTCTACATTTTAGAATTCGAATACAATTGTGAATAGAAGAAGTGACTATTGGCATCTTGACCTGAAAAATAATTTCCTTTTTTTGTGGTTTCTTGGGTATAGGACAAAATTGTTATAAAGTCTCACTTGTGAAGAAATTTTATTATGTCTGAGCAATAAATTTTATTAAACTTCTTTGCACTAACTGAATTTACCATATAGTTTTTCTCCTTTATTCAATGTGGTATATTGCAATTACTTATTCCTTCCTAAAATAAACCCAAACTTTTGTCACAATTTTTCATCTTTCTTAATGTTTAACTTATTAAAAACTGTACATATTTAGTATACAACTTGATGTTTTGGCATACATATCTTAATGATCATACTAAAGTTAATCAAGATGTTCACCATCACATAGTTACCATTTTGTGTATGTGTGTGATATGAACATTTAAGATCTATCCCCTCTCTTAGCAAATTATGGTATTGTTAATTATAGTCACATCGATGTACATAAGACCTTTAAACTGATCTATCCTGAATAACTGAAATGCACTTTCTCATCAATAGCTCTTTGTATTTACCTTCCTTCCATGATGTTTTTTTTTTTTTTATTCTTTGAAAAAAATGCATTGCTAGATTTGGTTTGCTGATATTACTCAGGATTTTTGTATCCGTGTTACTAGGTTGTAATTGTTCTTCTGTAAAATTCTCAACCCCACTTTTTTGTTTGTTTCTGAAATCAAGGTGATGTTACCTTCATAGAATGAATTGAGAGTGTTCCCTATTTATTTTCCTGAGAAAGTTTGATAATACTGAGATAAATTGTTCTTTGGTTATCCTAAGAACTTTTCCTCCAAAGAGTATTTATGTTTATTTTTACCATAGCAGGGGGTACAACACAAGGACCCTCAAGGCTCAAGTCTTCCAGCTGATGTGTTTACTCACAATTTTCAAGGCACCCCTACTTGTCAGTGTGTTTATTGTTCATAGCATGGTTCCTACTTTGGTTTTGGCTTGTTGTTGTTTTGGTCTTGAAGTTTTTCATAATTTTAAATGCATTTTGTGTGCATCAGAAGTATGTATATATTTGTGATTTATGTGGCCCTCAAAAATCACATAAATTTGTAATTTATGTTTTCAGAGAGGAATTCAGAAGTTTTAATTTAATAGTAAATAGCATCTTTTTGTCAAAGAAAAGCCAAGTTGGGAGTCAGATTATGCTGTATTAAAATCTTAGATCTTTACTGGTCATGCAATCTCGAGGAAATCAGAATTTTTCTTAATCTGTCTCCTCTTTGAATTGGGGATATTAACACATAAATTTATAAGGTCTTCAAAAGTATATAGCAAAACATAATTAACATTTATTGAGCACTATGAGCCAAATCCTGTTATAAGCACTTATAAGTATTAACCCATTTAGTCTTTACAATGGCCCTAGGATATAATATTATCATCATCTCCTTATCACAACTGTGTGAAACTAAAAGATGTTAATTAAGTAGCTTGCTCAAGTTAATTAAACTAGTAAGTTGAGGAGATGAGATTCAAACTTGAAAGTCTACTTTTATTGCTGAACAATATTGTGCTATAATTTGCAGCATTAAATGATTTAAGTTATGTAAAAGGTCTACAATAGTGCCTGGCACACAGTAAGTAATTTAAACTAATAGATAAATTTTCATAATAACAATATATTAATTAGTAGTAAAATAATTCATAGGGCAAATGAATGGATCTGCTATGATACAACTCCACATAAAGTATTATTCTGAAAAGCAAATAAATACTGATAGAGTTCTATATGGAATTATCTCAGAGACATTATATCAGATGCAAGAAGACAGACTCAGGAGGGCTACAGATTATATGATTTCATACTATGTTCCAGAAAAGGCAAAACTATGGGGCAAAAATCAGGTCAGCAGTTGCCACAGCTGAGGATGGGAAGAGCGGACTGACTGCAAATAAGCAAGAGGAAAATTTCTGAAAATTTCCCAAACTGACTGTACAAATTTATTACAATTATAAAATTGCATACCTAAGAAGTATGAATTTTACTTTACATTTATTATATGTTAACAAAGCAAGACAAATTTTTTTTTTTAGGGAAGTCATGTTATATATTTATTATTTTATTTCCAACATAGAAATATATCTGTCCGTTAAAAGGCATACTCTCTCGATAGTATTCAAAAGAGTTGAGTCGCTCGTTGAAACACTGTTGTTTTGCTTTGTTGTGCTTTGGGTTTTAGTAAGCTCAATTTGTACCCTATAAGGCTTGAATTGTTTTCTTCAGGCAGCCAATAGTTGTATTGATAAGACCCATAAATTGACCATTTTTGTGTAACTAAGTGAAATAATTAAGAAATCAAAATTGAAAGAAGTAAAAACTCAATTGCATAATTCATCCTTTTTAATTATTAGTCTCCAAGATTAAAGCAGCTTTCACAAGCAAGAATGTTTAGCTAATGAAAAAACAGACTAAATAACAGAAAGTAGAATAAATTAGGATGTAATAGTCCTTCACAGCCTATCACGTAAGCTTTTCAGATACAATTTGAATGTAACAAGTTCTTCTCTATTCCTTTGTCTCAGTTGTATTATAAAACATAGTGATTACTATGCCCTGGAATTGAATTACTTTTGTTTACATTTAGTTTCTTTTTTTTTTAATTTTTTATTGTTGGTTGTTCAAAACCTTACAAATTTCTTGACATATCATATTCCACACTTTGATTCAAGTGGGTTATGAACTCCCACCTTCACCCCATACACAGATTGCAGAGTCATATCAGTTACACATCCATTGATTTACATATTGCCATACTAGTGTCTGTTGTGCTCCGCTGCCTTTCCCATCCTCCACCCTCCTCCCTCCCCACCTCTCCCCTCCCCTCCCCTCCTCTCTCTCTACCCCCTCCACTGTATAACCCTGAGGGTCTCCTTCCATTTCCATGCAATTTCCCTTCTCTCTCCCTTTCCCTCCCACCTCTCATCCCTGTTAAATGTTAATCTTCTTCTCCTGCTCTTCGTCCCTACTCTGATCTTAGTTACTCTCCTTATATCAAAGAAGACATTTGGCATTTGTTTTTTAGGGACTGGCTAGCTTCACTTAGCATAATCTGCTCTAATGCCATCCATTTCCCTGCAAATTCTATGATTTTGTCATTTTTTAATGCAGAGTAATACTCCATTGTGTATAAATGCCACATTTTTTTTATCCATTCGTCTATTGAAGGGCATCTAGGTTGGTTCCACAGTCTTGCTATTGTGAATTGTGCTGCTATGAACATCGATGTAGCAGTGTCCCTGTAGCATGCTCCCCACATCCTCGCCAGCACTTGTTGTTGTTTGACTTCATAATGGCTGCCAATCTTACTGGAGTGAGATGGTATCTTAGGGTGGTTTTGATTTGCATTTCTCTGACAGCTAGAGATGGTGAGCATTTTTTCATGTACTTGTTGATTGATTGTATGTCCTCCTCTGAGAAGTGTCTGTTCAGGTCCTTGGCCCATTTGTTGATTGGGTTGTTTGTTCTCTTATTGTCTAATTTTTTGAGTTCTTTGTATACTCTGGATATTAGGGCTCTATCTGAAGTGTGAGGAGTAAAGATTTGTTCCCAGGGTGTAGGCTCCCTATTTACCTCTCTTATTGTTTCTTTTGCTGAGAAAAAACTTTTTAGTTTGAGTAAGTCCCATTTGTTGATTCTAGTTATTAACTTTTGTGCTATGGGTGTCCTATTGAGGAATTTGGAGCCCGACCCCACCGAATGTAGATCGTAGCCAACTTTTTCTTCTATCAGACGGCGTGTCTCTGATTTGATATCAAGCTCCTTGATCCATTTTGAATTCACTTTTGTGCATGGCGAGAGAAAGGTATTCAGTTTCATTTTGTTGCATATGGATTTCCAGTTTTCCCAGCACCATTTGTTGAAGATGCTATCCTTCCTCCATTGCATGCTTTTAGCCCCTTTATCAAATATAAGATAGTTGTAGTTTTGTGGATTGGTTTCTGTGTCCTCTATTCTGTACCATTGGTCCACCCGCCTGTTTTGGTACCAGTACCATGCTGTTTTTGTTACTATTGCTCTGTAGTATAGTTTGAAGTCTGGTATCGCTATACCGCCTGATTCACACTTCCTGCTTAGCATTGTTTTTGCTATTCTGGGTCTTTTATTTTTCCATATGAATTTCATGATTGCTTTCTCTATTTCTACAAGAAATGCCGTTGGGATTTTGATTGGCATTAAGACAAATTTTTAAGAAGTAGCAATCTGTCTCCTGAAAGGGCATTTTCCAACAACTTGACATTCATAACAAGCTTTTATTCTGATTAACATGCAGATTTATGCCATCAATTACTTTAAAAACCTACTGATTTTTCTTTAAAGTCGAGTGTGTTGTTAATTGTGAAATATATATCCATGGAACAGCAATAAGTGTTCCTTATCAATACTCTGGGAATGGAGGAAAGCAATTAAAAAAGTGTGTGTCGGGGGCTTCCTAGTATCAAATAGTAGAGGGATATTTAATATACTTCTTTAGAATTTTTATTTCTTTTTTACATTCTTCAAGAGATAGATTCTAAGCTGTTTTCTGATAAGAATAGGTTGCAGTAATATCAAAAGTAATGTAACCATACAGAATTAAAAGTCATGTTATACAATAGCAAAATTATACTTGTCAAAGCAAAGAATCAAGAAATAAACCACACTGTAGTTCAAAATGAAAGGGTTGAAAATGTGATATTGGTAAAATACATAAATCCAAAATGGATTATCTCATAAAAAATATTAAGTGTGAAATGGCTCAATTTTTGTTAGAAAGATTATTTAATTTCTTTCAATTATGCTTTAAAAATTAGAAGCAGATTCTAACATGAAGAATAAATCACATGTAAGTCAGAGGAAAACTCCCTATTAGTAATAAAATAATGTAGCTGAAAGCAGGCAAGGTTAGTATCTAAAAAAAGGAAAAAAGCAAGCCATGTGATAGCTCTGAATATGACGCAAAAACATTTCTAGCCTCACTGCATGAAGGGAATGTTGACTTCAGAGTAAGGTCATAGCAGAAAGAATGGGAAATGTCTACTCACAAAAGTATATTGAACTATACTGCACTTTCAAGAAGCAAAAACTTAAAATAATTAGGATCCCATCTTGTGTGTGTATAATATGTCAAAATGCATTCTACTGTCATGTATATCTAAAAAGAACAAATTAAAAATGCAAGTTCTTAATCACTTGAAGGATTTCCATTTTTTTCATGAAAACAGCTTAAGGTGAGGAGAGAGCCCTCTACATGATCAGTGGAGATGGACATCAACCTTCTGAGTTCCTAACTTTTCAAATTATTTTCAGTTCAGTCTGATTACATAGATTGGATTTGTTTTTTAACTTAAATGATAACGATCTAAGGTATATATCATCTTAAGTAAATCAAAATCTTTACTCTTCTACAGTGACCACCTAATGTTAAATATGTCACAATATTGCAAAGTTTTATTGCTAATCATCAAAGCATGATGGAAGGACACAAAGGTAGACCTGGGAACTCTCCACTGGCATTAACACATTCAGAACTCAAGTGTGTGTGTGTTTGTATTCCTAGTATAATAAGAATTCTATTTTCCATCTTCTAGGTACACAAAAAGCTGCAGGGTTGGCAGAAGTTAATCCTGCCTAATATGCTTTAAAAAAAGAAAAAAAAATACTAATGATGCACACACATTCTACATTTTCTCTTATCTCTCTTAACAAGGAAAAGTTCCATTGTGATTACATATAAATTTTAATAGTTTCTCAAGTACAAGTGTGAATTCTGTAACATTCACATTGGTATACTGTCTGATTAAAACTTGAAGCATTTTTTTATCAGTATATTTATTTTATTAAACTCAAATGGTGACAAACAGAAGAAATTTGTTGTCTAGAGACTAGCAGACCAAATAATTATGGAATGACTCAGTTTCTGGGCTTCAGCTGGCATGGATAGAAATCAGAGATAAAGAGAGTATTTATTGTTAAAAGAGTAACGGATAGATACATCTTATTAAGATTCTTGAAAATTAATGGAAAAGTGTACATCTCTAAAAATTGGATGATATCAGCAATACATATGAAATACTTGCAATCTAATAATGAAGCTAAGAGCTAAGTATCTTTTTAAAGGATAGTCATAGATATCTTGTTTTTCAGTAAAATGACAAGTAGAAATTGTAACATTAAAGTAAATCTTTCTATAAGTGAATATTAGTCTACTTATTGTTCCTATAGATGACTGTACTGTTTCACTATTATCCTGATATATACATGGAAAAAATAAAGAAGCTAATTCTTATGGGAATAATGTGGAGAGGATTTCCTACACTATGCACCATTGATCACTTAAGCAAGGTACTGATAAGAACAAACATTTTGAAGTTTGATATAGTTCTCTTAGACCATTGATAAAAACAAGCAAATCAAAAATTGCCACCTGTTTTAAATGAATTCTTATCTCCCTTGCAGTTTTGTTAATTTGCATTAATAGTAAAAGATTTTAGATTGTATTGGAGCCAATTATCCGTGGAAATCTTTTGCCAAAATAAAATGTGAGGAGAGACCTCCCTGATGGGCTGAGTTTGTAAACCTCTGTACAACTCGGATACAGACATGGTTCAATTTACTATGTGTTTGGGCCAGAAGCCAAGAAAGTCACCGAAGGGGTTGTGAGCTCCATGGCTCTTAGTTGAGCTGAAATAATGGGGAGGTGAGCCAATGTTGGTCTTTCAGAAGACACCTGGTAAATATGGCTAAAATAAAAATTTCATTTTTCTAGTACTTTGAAAAATATTAGAGATATCTGGCTTCTTTCCCTACAAAAATTGAAAACTTAGATAATGCCTAATGCTATGATGTGGGAATGAGATCCTAGAATCAAGTGATCAGCTATTTCAACTTCTTGGCTACGGCTTTAGAACTAAAATCAACAACTGCCTTTTACATTTCTTGTTATCCCTATGTAATCTAATTGTCCTTCATATAATTTATTTGCTTTTCTTTCTTGTTTCCACAGCCAAATCACTGATACCTGATCTATGTCATAGTAAATCTACTTTTTGTTTATTTTTTTACCACTGTTTCTTTCAAATACTTAAATCAACATTGAAAACAGATTTTCAAAAATTCACCCAAATTCTGTCTAGTTGGTAAATTTCAAGGAGTCCAAAATTCAGTATCAGAATACATTTTTTTAAAAAAATTCATTGTTACTACTTCTTTGACAAAGCAAACAAACAAACACACAGAAAAATGAACTCTACTTTTTACTTGGTGAAAAACCTGTAGGCAAAATTCTTATTAATGAAGAGAAGAAGAAGAAGAAGGAGAAGGAGGAGGAAGAAGAAGAAGAGGAGCAAGAGGAAGAAGAGGAAGAGGAAGGAAGAGGAGGAGGTGGAGGAGGGAAGGAAGGAAGCAAGGAAGGAAAGAAGGAAGGAAGGAAGGAAAGATAGAAAGATTTTTACTATAATTGCTGTTTCATTTGTATTAGGATTTGAGGTGCCGGTGATTTGTACAATTAGAAATCTCTCTTCAATTTTTTAGTGCTGCGTAATACTCCATGGTATATAAATGCCACATTTTTTTTTATCCATTCATCTATTGAAGGGCATCTGGGTTGGTTCCACAGTCTAGCAATTGTGAATTGTGCTGCTATGAACATCGATGTAGCAGTATCCCTGTAGTACGCTCTTTTAAGGTCTTCAGGGAATAGTCCAAGAAGGGCAATAGCTGGGTCAAATGGTGGTTCCATTCCCAGCTTTCCCAGGAATCTCCATACTGCTTTCCAGATTGGCCGCACCAGTTTGCAGTCCCACCAGCAATGTACAAGAGTACCCTTTTCCCCACATCCTCTCCAGCACTTGTTGTTGTTTGACTTCATAATGGCTGCCAATCTTACTGGAGTGAGATGGTATCTTAGGGTGGTTTTGATTTGCATTTCTCTGACTGTTAGAGATGGTGAGCATTTTTTCATGTACTTGTTGATTGATTGTATGTCCTCCTCTGAGAAGTGTCTGTTCAGGTCTTTGGCCCATTTGTTGGTTGGGTTATTTGTTTTCTTATTGTTTAATTTTTTGAGTTCTTTGTATACTCTGGATATTAGGGCTCTATCTGAAGTGTGAGGAGTAAAAATTTGTTCCCATGATGTAGGCTCCCTATTTACCTCTTTTATTGTTTCTCTTGCTGAGAGAAAACTTTTCAGTTTAAGTAAGTCCCATTTGTTGATTCTTGTTATCAACTTTTTTGCTATGGGTGTCCTATTAAGGAATTTGGAGCCCGACCCTACAATATGTAGATTGGCGCCAACTTTTTCTTCTATCAGACGCAGAGTCTCTGATTTGATATCTAGCTCCTTGATCCACTTTGAGTTAACTTTTGTGCATGGCGAGAGGAGGGGATTCAGTTTCATTTTGTTGCATATGGATTTCCAGTTTTCCCAGCACCATTTGTTGAAGATGCTATCCTCCCTCCATTGCATGCTTTTAGCTCCTTTATCAAATATAAGATAGTTGTAGCTTTGTGGATTAGTCTCTGTGTCCTCTATTCTGTACCATTGGTCCACCCTCCTGTTTTGGTACCAGTACCATGTTGTTTTTGTTACTATTGGTCTGTAATATAGTTTTAAGTCTGGTATCGCTATACAGCCTGATTCGCACTTCCTGCTTAGAATTGCTTTTGCTATTCTGGGTCTTTTATTTTTCCATATGAATTTCATGATTGCTTTCTCTATTTCTACAAGAAATGCCGTTGGGATTTTGATTGGCATTGCATTAAACCTATAGAGAACTAAACATGGCAACTTTGAGATGACTTAGTTAACATTTATATGCAATAACTTCTCTAAAGTTTTCAGCAACTGTAAATGATAGGAAGTAAAAATTATTCTTTACTTTTATAACACTGGGATATTTATTTATTTATTTATTGTGTATAGTACATTACCCTGTCCAAGGATGCTTCATAGCTTTATACTCTTTTGATAAATATGATTAATCAAAATTTAAAAATCAATGAAAACTTGTTTAGGGCTTAATATTTCTTGATTTAAAATGCATATTTCAAGATGCAATTTTGCATTCTAAAATGCACCACTTTTTTGTTATTATTTTCCTTGCTTGTAAAACTCTTATTTAAACTTCAGTTTAGATTTTCTAAGTAGCTTATAGAACTCAATCCAGTAGAGTTAATGCTCCTCCCCTGCACTCTCCCTTCCTATCTCACGTCCCAATATGGCTCTCATTGCATTGTAACTATTGTGTGTGTGTGTGTGTGTGTATTTGTCTCTTTCATTAAACTTTGTGTATTTGTTCCCTATAAAGGATATAATGAATTAACACAAACTTGGTGGTGAAAGGAGAACTCCATGACTGGCGTCTAAAAGGTAGACAGCTTTAACTACTCTGCATATTTTATTTTTGAGATACCAATTTTTTTTTGTGTATGATACAGTATTCTTCTACACAGTTCACTGATATAAACAAAAGTTTTAAAAATAAAAATGTTGATAAATATTTGCTGAGACTTAATAGGAATATGAAAAGCTACTAAGATATATTTTCTCTCAGTACTGTGGTCCAGATGTCTGAAATTAGTATCACTGGGACTGAATGAGGGTGTCAGCAAGGCTCTGTTCCCTTTGAAAGCACTGAGAGACCTATTCCTTGCTCTTTCAACTTTCTGAGGTTGTGGCATTCCTTGGCCAGGAGTCACATTACTCCAATCTTTGCCTCCATAGTCACATTAGTGGCTTTTCTATCTGTGCCAAATTTTCCTGTGCCTCCCTCTCTTAAAGGTACATGTAATTGCAGTTGGACTCAATTGATCATCCAGAATAATCCTAGGATAATTTCAAAATTCTTAATTTGCTCACATCTTCAAAGTCTTTGCCATGTATGGCAACATTCACCTGTTCTAAATGTTGGGATATGCACATTTTGGGGAGAGCATTTTGCTCACTATACTTAGTGAGAAAGAGATATCTTATTTATGCTGATCTTCAGACCTTAGTATTACCTGGCACAGAATAGGTGCTATATACTTATCAAATAAAAAATGCAAGTGAGATTTTACTAAGGTTTTTAATTGCATATGAAGGAAAACTGTAAAGTTTATAGTGGAAACTCATGGAAAATTATGAGTTTACAGTATTTAATAGAGTTTACTACTGAGAAACACTGACTACAGGTTGTGATAGGCTAATTGTAATGTCTATATATAGTAAATAAGTAAATTTTCTTTACAATTTGGTGCCTATTCAAAGTCTAGCAATAATCAAGAAATTCTCCAAACTAGCACCATTTACAAATTATAAATGTTAAGTGTGAATGTACAGAATGTATAATAAGTAATAGTTTACCAGTACAAGCTCATTATTTTTATAATTAAAATATACTTTAAAGTCATTTTATTCAAAATTATAGATACTAAAGAACAAAATATGGAAATCAATAGTTCTTCCAAGGTTAAATGAATGTGGAAATCAATAGTTCTTCCAAGGTTAAATGAATGAATCCAGTAGATGTATGGCTAGTTTTCTGATCTCTGTGCCATCTTGTAGTGATTTCTGAGAGGTAATGAGGGACATTATTACAACACATTAAAATGTCTTTATATCTTCATCATGGGTGTTAAATATATTGATAGAGGCTGTTCTCTAGGTAAAAACAGATCTCTGCAATTATCTTATGTTCTTATCCATAGTCAACAATTCCTACCAATGTTGTAGAGTAAGAACTCCACACCCATGCCTAAAATGTAGACAGATTTAACTTGCCTCCATATTTTATTTTTCAGATATCAAATTGTTTGAATGACATATTCTTGTTCCACACAGTGTGCTATGATAATGATTTAAAAAGGAAAAAAAATAACATATTAACCTTGCAAACATTTGCTGTGATTTTAACTGGAATATGCAAAGGTACTATGAAAATAACTTGAGTGTTTGAAATAGATAATTTAATAAGTTTTCCATATTGATACATATGTTTCCTTGGGGGCCAGAAATAAGAAAGGACTGGAAATTTTTTGGTGTTTTCTGCTATGTTGAAACTTGTGGTAAATTTTGCAACCCTGAAAAATGACATGAAACTGATATAATACTCACTGCAATCAAATGTTCAAAATTATTGTTTAGTGAAGATTAGAACAACATTTTCTAGTCAAAGCTGTTATCACCTACATTATTTAAATTTGAACTGTACCCATTACTTCTTTTCATGTTGGGTGTAGAGAATACAGACATATACATAAAAATTTCACTTAAATTAGAACGTCTACTTGTGCATCCAAATTATTTTCTTTTATTAGGCTATGTACTATCCAAAAATGGTATTAAAAGATCAGGGGCTGGGGTTACAGCTCAGTGGTAGAGCACTTGCCTAGCACATGTGAGGCACTGGGTTCGACCCTCAGCACCATATAAAAATAAATAAATAAATAAAATAAAGTTATATTGTCCAAAAAACAAAACAAAACAAGATCAACAAGATAACTATCAAAGTAAAGAACTACATTATTTTTTTTCCTTTTTTAGAACAAGGGGTATTATTTATGTATGTGAGTGGCACAATTTTTCACACTGGTACCTACCATACTCTACAACCACATTTATAAAAGTACTACATATTAGAGAAACATTTATTAAAGGAAAAGTCTGCAGCATTGCGAGATGTCTGAAAATCAAATGGAATTATCTAGAACAAGAATGTAATTGAGTAATAATAATATTAAAAATAATAACATTTTATATAAGTGTATATTCTTGGTTGAGCACAAGATTCTAGAAATTTTTTTACTCAGTTATTAGTAATAAATTACATACACAAATTATTGCCCTTAGGAGATTTATACTTTAGTGAAACAATATGCATAAAATAAATTAGAATATAATATTTTAGAAAGTGGTATGGTCAATGGAGAAAAAATTAAAAGGGAAGAAGATTATGAGTAGGGTGGAGTTACAATAGTAAATAGTGTGATGAAATATGGTTTCACTGAAAAGTTGAAATGTGAGCTAAGATGTGAAGGAGGAAGTCAGTATCTAAAGGCAGAACATTCTAGGCAGAGGAATGCTTATGGACAGGCAGGGCTACATCTGATGCGTTTGGAAAATATGCTAGAGTTAGTGTAGCTGAAGCAGAGAAGGGTAAGAGATGAGTTCCAAGGGGTGAATGGGGTAGATGGGTAAAAAGTATAAAACCAAAATAAAGCACAGATATCTTACAGCAGTAGACTGGTTACATGTATCATGGGGAATCTATGATAGAATTTTTTTGGAATCATTAGATTTAAATGTGTTGTATATGGACATCTCAAAGGACAGGGTCAGTACCATGCATATCCCATGATTCTACTTGTATATATTAATGTGTGGTCTTTGTATGAGAAAAATGTTTTTCAAAAACATTTGAAAGCTAGTAGCAGCAACTTTTAGATAAAAGATTCAGAGATAGGGTAAAGTACAGAGAAGCTTTACTTTTCATTTTATATGTTTTCGTATTTGTGTATGTATGTATTTTAATCTACTTTTGGTTGTTACTAATATTTTAAAAAGACAAAAAAAAAAGCCATTTGTATATCATCAGTATGGTCCCTTTCAGACGTAACACATCAGAAGCTGATGTAGGAGTTTTGCCTTTTGCCCTTTGGATGCCATCTCAGCATCCTGAAGTAAATTTTGCAAGTATTTTGTTTCCTAACTTCCTTTCTCGGAGCTTTTACTAACTTATCACAGTTTCACTAAGAAAATTTATTTCATCAATCAGCTTTCTTGGCTGCTTAGCAAGTATATCAATCTTAGCCCTCTTTTTTTTTTTTTTATAACTTCCCTATGCTGACTTCTGTACCAACCAACTACAATCACACATATGAATAAATTTACTCCTGCCTCTATCCTCCACCATCCAAAAATCCATTTTCTATTTTTCTCAGAGAAGTTAATTCTATTCTTTCAAAATTATCCTCCTACAGTAAGATTTCTGGATTCATTTCCAACTTATTTCCAAAGATAATTTATTGTGTATTAACCATATGCAGGCCATCAGTTCTGTTTCTGCACTAGGCACATGCAGTCTTAAGAGCAGGGGTCAACCTTTTCCTCTTTCACGTGTCTTCTTATTGTGACTTCATATATCTCATACAATAGGTGTAGTCTCCATGCTACCATAATAACTGATTTATTCTAAATTGCTTATAAATAATGGTATAAAAATTATAGGGAATGATGGAGACTAGAATGGTCATATGAATAACCCTGTGTGGTGAATTCTATGGCATTACCTACTCATCTTTCATTACTCTATCTCTTAGAATGACTTTTTACTACTGCAGAAGCAAAAAAGCTAAAAACTCTGTGCCCATTCTTCAGCTTTATGTGTATCAAAAAGCAACTGTGGGAAGTGGTGGCCATGTACATACCCCCACACCCATTCACAAATTTTGGGGCTCTCATGCAGATGAGTTTCCTGGTAACTGGATTAGGGTATGGCTTCTTGTGTTCTAATGACAGTCAATTGGATTATTACTAGAGATTGATTAGGGCCTAGGCCAAACTTTCCAATGACTATAAGCACCTAATCCATAATGTGTATTAGATTCTATGGCTAAATTGCCACAAACTTGATGACTTAACACAACAGAAATGTATTGCCTTATAATTCTGAAGGACATGAGTCTGAATGAGTTTTATGAAGCTAAAAGTAAGGTGCTGACAGGATGAAGCTTTCTTCAGAGGCTCCAGGAGATGATTAGTTTCCTTGGCTTTTCCTCTGTCTAGAGCTTCAGTTCTTGCATTGCTTGGCTCATGAACCTTTCCTGTAGGTACAAAGCCAGCAGTTTAGCATCTTCTCTCTCTCTGGTTCCATCATATGGCCTCTTTATCTTCTGTCTGAAATTTCCTGCCTCCTCCCTCTAATAAAGATATTTATTATTCATTTCAGGCTCAACTGGATAATATGGGATTATTTCTTTAATTTATTCACAGCTATAAAATTCATTTTGTCATATAAAGTAACATTCACAGGTTCCAAGGACTACATTTGGATATCTCTGGGAACCATTCTTCAGTCTACCACACTATGCCCTCCCTTTTCACATGTCACTATATGAGGTAAGAATCACAAGTATCAGACATTAAAAAACTGAAATCTTTTCTTTTTGAAGGGAGGGAGGAGACACTATTCTGCTTGCACAGAAAAAAGTAAAACTATGATATAAAAGTAATGAAACTTACAGTACCACCAGGGGAATTTTACTTTTTATCACCTTCCTCTCATCAGGCCCATATTTTCCTTCTGCTTTGACTCCTACATCTCTCCTACACAAATCTCCTGATGGAGTCAACCAAGTCTCTGCAAATTATCAAACATCCCCCAATAAATCCTGCCTTGGCTTGTCTAGCTCTTCTAGTTGGATTGGCCTCCTTCCTTTCCTTACAACTTAAAGCCTCCCCATTATTGCAATGATGAACAGAAATACTTCCTGCTCCCTGAAATCTTCCCCCATAACTTTGGCTAAAAGAGGTTTTGGGATTTTGTGGTCCAATGCCTTTACACAAGGTTTATGATCTTGTAAACTATTTTTATGTAAGATCATATCTTTTATCTTTAGCAAGAATATAAATTCCTAGATGTTAGATATTCTTTTTCATTCACAGTAGTTAATAATTTGGCATTCCTGAATATACTAAAGGAAAATTTGTACTACTAAGTTTTTTAAAAGAATATCTTAAATATGCTATTTTTCTCTAAATATAACATAAAAGTTGATTTTAAAATTCATATTAACTTTCACACTGTACTCAGATCAATCAGTGACTGCAGATGGATGGCAGCAAATAGAAAAAGTCCTCTTTTCCCTTGAAGGCTCAATCCACTTCTTAAAACAGGGTCCAAACACAAATTTTTCTTTTCAAAAAGCAAATAGGGGCCGGTTGTGGCTCAGTGGCTGAGTACTTGCCTGGAATGTGTGAGGCACTAGGTTTGATCCTTAGCACCACATACAAAAAATATGCAAATAAAATGAGGGCATGCTGTCCATCTATGTCTACAATAATAAATAAATAAATAAGCATACAAAAATCATATGCTGTAAATACTAATATGTGGTATAATGGAGATCAGTGAAAACATCAACTTTGTTATTTTAATCTTTGTTAATGTGATTTTCATGAATAATCTTTTAAAAATTGCAAATTACGTTTCTATGGTTAGTATTATCTAAAGATTTGCTTCTTGCTATGCAGCAAAGGAAAATGAGAATTCTCATGTAACAAATTCCCACATAAAGAAGCATGGAAAATACAAAATTTGGATAATATTAGATAAGAGAAATGATTATGAATCAAGACTAAACTGGACAAAATTGAATAATTAGCAATTTAACTTGTAGATTTTATAAGGAATACAAGTTAGATTGAGACATTTCATTTTAAAACATACCTAGGACTATGTTTACTGTTATTGTAGGGTTAGAAGATTGCATCTTTTTCTACTAGGTATAGAATGCCCCAAATATTAAAAGTACTTATATTATCATAGAATATACAATGCAATTTCTTTTGTGTGTCACATATATGTATATATTTAATTATTTATTTTACATTTTATTGGTTCTTATTAGCTATACATAACATTCGGATTCATTTTTGAGATAATCATAAAATATGGAATATAATTTGTAGTATTCTCTTTTCCTTGCCCCTGTTCCCTTTATTAATCTTTCTGCTATTTACTTATAGTTTTTTTTTTTGAGGTGGGGGATTGAACTCAGGGGCACTAGACCACTGAACCACATCCCTAGCCTTATTGTGTATTTATTTACAGATGGGGTCTCACTGAGTTGCTTAGTGCCTCACCATTTCTAAGGCTGGCTTTGAACTCATGATCCTCCTGCCTCAGCTTCTTGAGCCACTAGGATTACAGTTGAGTGCCACCATGCCAGCAAGTTTTTTTTTTTTTTTTTTTTTAAATTTAGTGCCTTTTGGATGTATATAAAGGTGAGATTCACTGCGGTATCTTTATATATGTACATATATGTACATAATAAAGTTAGGTCAGATTCATTCTGAACTATCCTAGGTACCCATAAATAGATGAGTGGATAAAGAAAATGTGATATATATATATATATATATATATATATATATATATATATATATATATATGCACAATGAAGTACTACTCGGTAATAAAGATGAAATTATGGCATTGCTGGTAAATGGATGGAACTGGAGAACATTCTGCTAAGTGAAATAAAAATAAGCCAGACCCAGAAAGTCAAGGTTGAATGTTTTTTTCTGATATATGAAAGCAAATCCAAAATAAATGCAGAAAAAAAAGGAAAAGAAAAGAAAACAGGGTTTCCATTAAAGCCAATTGGTTAAAGGTGTCTTTCAATTAAGGACAAAAATCATGTCTAATTTGTAGAGAACTTTTGGCTGATTTTTCTAATGAAACCAAGAAAGTATTTTATATACACCCAAATCCATGTAATTTAATTATTTATTATTTATTTAAATAAGATTTCTATATTCTTCAAAATATAAATTGTTAAAAGTGGTTCTTTTTCTAATATATATTAACTTACTCCTGTATATTCTACACACACAACTTTCATTCAAACATCCCATACCACAGACTATTTCCTTCCTTCTTTCCTTTCATCCATCAATTCATCCATCCATCCATGTGCTTAACTTCCATACATTCCTCTCTCCATAAAATTTATGTCTATTATATTTTTAAAAAATGGAATGCTCAGAACGAGTTAACACTTTCTTAGTCATACCACTACACAAGAAGTTTTCACTGAACTCAAATTTTGTTTTATTGGTGGAACTCTTTCTTCAAAAAAAATCTTAAAGATATCTTCTAAAAAGTTGGGAATGAAGGGAGAAGAGGTGGCAGAAGAAACTTTCATTTACCACCAACTTCCTTGGTCCTCTAAAATTATTTGATGAGGTTTTAGGGCTTCATGAAACGCAGAAAGACAAAGAGGAATATATATTATACTTTAGTAAGATCCAGTAGATATTACATGCTGCATAAAGACTTAACTTGTAGCTATTTTATTATTTCATCTATAAATTTCTGCCTGCAATTTGATAAGACCCCAGTAAGCCAATCTTTCAGTGTGCACATATAGTAGATATACACATAAATGCTTTCTGGCTTTCATCTTGCCTTTATAATTCATTCTGAGCCTTTCCACTGAGCCCTACATTTCAACTAAAAAACCCTGTTTTCTGCTATTTACATGTTTCAATGGTTTGGTTTCTGTACTTCTGAATCTGTCAATGCCTTTATCATTTATAGTCTCCCCTTTTTTTCACTCTGGTGTAAGTCACAACTGAGTAAGCAACCCTCTCCACTCTTGGTCTATGAGGCTTTACATATAATTTTCTTAAAACAGTTAAAAGCACTTTCTATAGTTTTCTTAAGCATGTATCCTATTTTGTCTTAAAAGTGCAGATGTACATTTTTTCAATCCTTTGCTAAACTATATGTATATTCAAGGAGGTGTATTAGAAAGCTGGTAATCCCTGGGTGTTGAATATACATATAATCTGTCAAAATTGCTTGTGTAACCGCTATAGATAAAAAGTATATTGGACTGAAACACTTAAGAAAAAAACCTTAAATTTTTTCTTTAGTAATTGGTCAGGATGAGCCTGGTCTATGTAAAAGGTGAGAGGGAATGAAGTTGTTTCCCTCTGTATAGTGAAAGCCCTGAATAACAAAACATGAGCAAGCTCAACTACTTAACTTCCATAGAAACAAGGTATGATCAGAGTTGAACAAATATTTTAGAGAGTTATGAAATTTCCCTTTCTCTGTTCCTCTGGTTCCTTTCTGCATTTTGTTCTCTATTCTGGTCTATTTTGTGCCTCATAGAGGAAAAGTAGCCACAAGAAGATGAGTCAGGATTTCCTAATGCAGACATTGCCCAAGCTGAAATATTTCAATGATGCAGACTCTTGTTGCCTAATCACTCCTCTCACTGTCCCAAAGGAGGAGATACTGCTGCTATGGCTTTGCTCACATCATCCACTCTCCATCAGTACCATGTATTGCTTACTTAATTTGAAAATTCTAAACCATGCAAAGTATCAAACCACAATGGTTGAACCCTATATTACTCAATTTCTTTGGCACCAATATTTCCTTTTGCTTAAGAAATACTTCATGCTAACATAAAATCTCAATCATTTGGTACTTAAAAAGTCAATTTTAAGAGAATACACAATCGTAAGAAATTCACTTGATCACTTGATGATTTTATTAAGTTTGGCCGTATTTTTAAATGTGACTAGAAAGTCTAACTTAAGAATTCAACAATGATCTTGATTTCATGTACTGAAAATATTTTCTCTTCTTGTTTGAAGTGAGATGAATATACAAATGACTAAGTAATCTTGAATAAATTTTCATGTGATAGTAAATTCTATAGTTTTTAATAATTACTGACTTTCCACTTTTTGATCCTTATGAATATTTCCAGATAGATATATGTAAGCTCTAATTATGCATTAGCCCATGTAGGTGTCATAACAACTCCATGAGGATCACATGGTTTCTGCTCACTGGGAATTTTCCACCTTTAGGAGAGAACTCACTATAACATTCAGGGAGAATCTTGATATGGTTAATAGCATTTGTCTTTCTCCTTCTTCAGGATAACTGAAAACTAATAAAAAGATGATGCCTGTAAACTTCTATAAAATAGATGTTCATACTTTTCTGAAAGTCAATTCTCATTGTGCTGTGATTCTGAAGATATTATTCTTAAATTATTTGAAAGTATCATTAAAAATACTTCAAATCATCTTCTCTTTTAATTACTTCCATTCAAATGTCTAGTTATTGAGACTTCACATAATGAAGCTGTAACTAGTCAGGGAGTATAATACTAAGAAAAGGAACCACATAGCTGGGTCAAGAGAGTGCAATGGATGGTGTCCTAAGATCTTTGGGTAACCTAGAAAAAGTCTCTTCACACCTGTGTCCATTCCCTGATTTGTAATGCAGTATCAACATAATCTCATACAACATACTTCCAAGGACAACTGGAAGGATAAAATAATGGTAATAATGACAATGGCAATGTTAATGATGATAATAATATAAGTATATGGAATGTAAATTTATAAAAGCAGATGCTAATTTTATTTTTGTAGAATAATTTTCTAGAGTACAGGCCATACTAGCCAAGTATTTTACAACCATTTTATTTAGATAGACATTGCCTAATGAAATGGCTGAGAAAGTTGCTTTATGTATTGAGGCCAAATTATGATGGATCCCTCACTGCAGAACATATTGTTTAATGAACCTTTTTTGGTCTTTGGCAAGATTAGGTTAACTTCTCCAGAGAACTTTTAAAACCATACTATTTCTATTAGACTAAAAGCTATATTCAACAAGGCATACTACATTATTCATTTTATTAAATTACAAAAATACATGTCTTGGGAACATAATTTTCTGACTCTCACTATGATCCTATCTGAAAACATCTTGTGATGTTTATTTTCTAAAATATTCTCATTCTTTTATGAAACATTTTATCAACTCATAGGTGAGAATGGGTTTTATGTTTCTGACTTAATTAGCAATCACGTGTTGTAACTATAAACATATTCCATTAATAGTTACATAATAGTTATGGTACTGTAACTATCCTTATATATCAAACTTTAGGTTTTCCTGAACAGATTGTAGTAATCCCATTTTTAAACAATTGTTAATTTTTGAATAGGTAATGCAGATACTTGTATACTCTTTTGTACCTTTTAAACTTTTGTACCAAGTAAAATATATATATATACTTTTTTTTTCCTCCATACATACTTTTAGTTAACAGTTAACTGTTGTTACCAATTTCTCAGCCACCTTTCCAGAAACGACCTAAGAATATTGAATTTTAACAATTTTATATCCCTATACTAATCTAATCTAAGTTAATGTGACAGGTCATGTAGGGCAGAATTTTCCAAAGGCTATTTCCTCTATAACGTAAGTCCTCTAAAGTGGTTTACATTTAAAATTTACTCGCTCATTCATTTTTGGGCAATATTCCATACTCTGAGATCTAAATTAAATATCTTAAAGGTTCTGAGTTTATCATGTAAGAAATATTCTAATTTTGTTTTATTTAAGCATTTCCTAAACTTATTTAATCGGAGTATATACCCAACCCCCAGAACACTGATAAACAGCCTAAAGAATTAATTTGGACAAGGTAATACTAAAGAAATAATAAAACTAAAGAAGTATGAATAAGCCACGGACTTCATTAATAATAATGTTTTAATATTGGTTCATTACAAGAGTAATTAAATGCAGCACACTAAAAATAAGATGTTAACAACAGAGGAACTTAATTGTGGGATATATGAGAAAATAAAATTTTGTCAAATTTTTTTGGAAATCCAAAACTGTTCTAAAAAGGTTTATAATTAAAAATTAAGTTAACATGGGAGATGCATATGGAACATGACATAATTCAGGTGAGATTTAAACCCAAAGTTTTGTCTCGCCTCTGTTGATTTACTGCTGGGAGACTTTTGTCAGTTCACTAAAATTAAATTATCAAATCTTTTCTTTATTCTTTCAATGGTACCAAAATATGAAGGAGTAAGAATTGATTCATTTATAAAAATTCTAAAATTAATTTTTTTTAACTCAGAATTCAACTTCAGTTCCATAAAATTAAACAGGTATTTTTAGGAAGCTATAACATAGTAGCCAACTGGAATTATGTTTTTAAAAAAAACTTAAAAGTTTTTTTTTAATCATTCTTAGATTTTAATCTATTCTTAGATTTTAATCATTCTTAGATTCCTATGTAGTTATACATTTATGGAAAAATCAATACATTATAGAAAATTTCATAGAAGCAAAGCAAATTTAAATTTTGTAGGTTACCTAAATGACTACTTAAAATTACACATTAAAATTACTATGAATTGCATTCATACCAGAAGACATCTGCATTAACCAACAGATGCTCAGAATTGTCTGAGATGCCTGATAGACTAGATCCTGTCCCTTAGCCCTTATAGCACTACTTGTGGTTCATTTTAATGCCACAGAGCAAAGGACTTTGGTAGAAACAAAAAGGAGAAATGCTTCTGCTTAATTTAAGTCTCTTGAATACAAGGATCTTTTCCAATAAGTTGTTAAGCAGCCCAGTATATTTTAGCAGACAATTCATGGGGTCTTGTACAATTCAAATGTACTTTCACATTTTTCAGTATGTATAGTGTATAGCATACAAAAAGCTGGACTTTTCTTAATCCCATTTCACAGTTTTTATTTTTCATTGTTTTGGGGGATATATAACATTTCTTTTATTTTAGTGGATAGTGTAAAATTACAACATACTTTCTGTTTTAGTCAGATTTTTCACTGCTGTGACTAAAAGACATGACCAGAACAATAATAGAGGAGGAAAAGTTTATTTGGGGGCTCACAGTTTCAGAGGTCTCAGTCCATGGACAGTAGACTCCATTCCTTGGGGCTAAAGGTGAGGCAGAACAACATGGCAGAAGAGCATGCCAAAGGGAAGCAGCTCATGATCAGAAAGCAGAGAGAGCGGTCTCTACTTGCCAGATACAAATATATACCCCAAAGCTATTCCCTAATTCTCATTTCCTCCAGCCATACCGTACCACTTCAGTTACTACTCAGTTAATCCCTATGAGGGGATTAAATCACTGATTGTGTTAAGACTCTTACAACCCAATCATTTTTGCCTCTGAACTTTCTTGCATTGTCTAACACATGAGCTTTTGGGGTATACCTCACATCCAAACCACAGTACTTTTGTAACTTAAGAAAGTATAAAATTAACTAAATAACTGTTGCTCCTTCAGACAACAGAATTATGTAGACAATTTTAATTTCTTAAAACTTCAATTCCCTGGAAAGAGGTTAATCATTGGGTATATAATACAGTTAGATAGGAATAAGAGGTTCTGATGTGCTATTACACAGTAGGTTGAGTAAAGATAACAATAAAATACTATGTATTTCAGAAAAGGTTGAAGAAAGGATTTTTAAAAATGTTTTTATCACAAATAAATGATAAATAGGGCTGGGGTGTGGCTCAGTGGTTGAATGCTTGCCTACTAGCAAGTGTGGGGCACTGGGTTTGAGCCTCAGCACAACATAACAAATAACAAAAATAAAGGCATTATGTCCATCTAAAACTACCAAAAAATTATAAAAAAATGAAATGATAAATGCAGATGTCTTCTGGTATGTATGCAATTCATAGTAACTTTAAAAGCATACATAAACATACATAGAGAAAGAAAGTAAGGAGAATGAAGAAATACACACACCAGATAAACTCTAATCAAAAGAAAGCTCTTTCATCAATATTTGTATCAGACAAAACAGACTGAGATAAAAGCATTATTAGAACTAATGAGAGCCATTTTATAATAATTAAAAGTGCTACAGGAAGATACACTATTTTAGTTAGTAGTATAGTATCAAATTGACAATTATAAGGAAAATGAGTTGGAGACAGAAGAACTTCATAACAAGATTAACAAATTTGAACCACTGAACATATATAAGACTTTGCCAAACAACTACAAACATGTTTTATAGCACCTACAGAGTATTTATTATGCTATAAAACAGTTCTCAGCAAACTTAAAAGGTTGCATACATATAATAAGCCATGTGAATTTGTCACATCTTCACATCATTGCTGCAGTCCTTTAACTTTTCTAAGTTTCAATCTCTAAGAGTGCAAAGTGGTAATGATAAAAATACTATGCTTTTTTATGCAAAACAAAGACACAAAAGAGATAATAAATTAAAGGGTACTATACAGCATGAGAAAAAAATCTCAAATTTAACCTGAATGAATTTAAATAAGAAATAGCATAAAATGTTTTAGAATGATAATTTTCACAGCGAGGTGGAGAATGTTAGAAAAAGAAAAATCTAGAAGCAGGAAGGTGCACCAGGAAGAAATTATCATGAATAATATGAGAAATACAAAGGCTTAAAGAGAGTATAAAAGGATTTATCTTCAGATATTCATGTTTAATTTAACAATTTCGGTTCCAAAGAGAATTCATAGAAAGTAGACCAACTAAATGAATATTAAATATATGACTATTAAAGATAAGAATCATATGATCATCTCAATAGACACAGAAAAAGCATTTGACAAAATACAGCACCCCTTTATGTTTAAAACACTAGAAAAACTAGGGATAACAGGAACATATCTCAATATTTTAAAGGCTATCTATGCTAAGCCCCAGGCCAACATCATCCTAAACGGAGAAAAATTGAAAGCATTCCCTCTTAAAACTGGAATAAGACAGGGATGCTCTCTTTCACCACGTCTATTCAACATAGTTCTTGAAACACTTTATACAAAGATATGAAAAATTGCGCTCTATATGTGTAATAAGAATTGTAATACTTTCTGCCATCGTATATTTAAAAAAATAAAATAAATTTAAAAATATATGACTATTACTTTAAAATTCTTTGGTACACAAATTAAGAATGTTAAAATTGTTATTTTTTCATTCCCTAAAAATAGACAATTGAAAAAGCAAATCATGTAGGAAAATAAACCTATGAATTATAAGAAAAAGAAACTGAGTCATAGTAGCTTTTGGTTAAATATATAGGAAAGAGAGCTTATTTTGAAAGCTTATTTTAAAACATCACTCTTTAATGTCTAAAGTTAATAATCATCACTGTGAGGTAGTTTTTCTCTATAACCAATCCTCAAAAGCAAAAAAAAATACTGACTACTGTTAACAGATATTAACAGCTACTTAAAATTAATATATATTAGTGTGTTTACTCAATAATCATAGAAAACACAAGAGAAAATGTTTCTAAGCACTGAGTTTTGGGGAAATTTAGTTTGTAAATGCATGGGGAGGCAACACTGAACCAAACCCTCTATTTATGTCCTTTATTATGTTCATTTAACATGGAATTTGGCTAACACATAAAAGTGCATATAATATAAGTTTGAATGGGTGAAGTTAAAATTAATCCCCATATGACTGTGTAGCAAAAGCATTCTACATAGTAGAGGCTTCTCCAAACTTAGCTTTAATTTTAATTTTTTGCTTTGACTCAAAGCAAAAATAATATCTGGCTAGTATAAATGACAGTATTAAGAACAGCATTTACAGAAAATGCCATGATAATATATAGGCAAATAAGTTCTTATTTATCATGGTACCAATTTAATTTTCATTTGCATGCCTTATTACAAGACTGTCATAATTAAGGTGAAAACAAAAAGTTTCAAAGTGGAAATGTGTTCAAATAAATGAAAATGTCAGAATAAGATTAATAAAATGGGCAAAGGGGGAAAGGCAGCTTTAAGAATTTTATACAACATTTATTGTCAATCATTGTCTTAAAGTCAAATTAAAGAGAAAAGTATAATTTATATACTTTATATTTTGGCATAAAGCAGTAGTAAATATTACTGGTTTGTCTTGCTATTTGGAAAGGAGAACTTTCCTCTTTATCGCCCACTGGAAGGCTTCAACCTATCTTGAGTCTGACAGCATATCATCCCTTTTATCTCTCATCTGGATAACAATAGTCTCCTAACAGGTTTTCTAGATTTCCACTCCTGTCCAATTTCAATCACACAGAACAGAAAAAAGTGACTTCACAATATAAATCAAGGAACATAACTCACTGATTAAAACTTGCCAAAGCCTCCCAAAACACAGAGAATAAATTCCAAAATCCTCAACTTTGTCTAGGGTCTGCA
Organism: Marmota flaviventris; assembly: GCF_047511675.1. Lineage (NCBI taxonomy): Eukaryota > Metazoa > Chordata > Mammalia > Rodentia > Sciuridae > Marmota > Marmota flaviventris. The sequence continues at coordinate 99,300,518 of NC_092502.1, forward strand.
TGATCTGAATCCTGTTTACTCCATGTTAGACGTGTGTGTTTGTGTGTATGTGTATGTGTGTGTGTGTATTACTTGCTGTGTAGGTATATATCTAAACAGGCTGAGTTTTATTTCTCTACCTTAGAGCCTTTGTAAATGTCCTTCTTTCTGTGTGGACTACTTCGCTTCAAATAGACTTTCTGTTTACATGTAGCTAAAATATACATGCCTGGAGTCCTTCCTGACCATCTTATCTAAGGTAGATTCCTTCTGTTATTCTCTCAGTTCCCTGTTTTCCTCTTAGCATATATCATAGTGTGTAACTGGCTATTGTATTTGCCAGCTTATTCAAAAAGTTTCTCCCTTAAACATGTAGGCTCTATCATGAGTATAATGTGTATCTTCTGATGGCATCATTTATGTATAACTTTTTATGACAGATGTATAATATAGACTATTCTACACACATATCATCACTTTTTGTACTTATGATACAGTCAATCAATGCTATGAAACATGTTCCAAACTAGTGTGTGATGTTTGATGGTAAAGTGGTTCTGTCATTAATAATTTTTTCAAGTGCCACAAACATTATGTCCCTCTACAGTCAATGACAGGATACTAAAATCTTTGAGAAGTTAAAAAAAAAAAGCCTTTTATTCAATCCATTGACTCCTGAATCGTAGATTCTGTGAACTCCTCACTCTCTTTCTTATTTAGCATTTATCAAACTGAGGGATTGATGTTCAACATGTAAAAGTTTGAGAAATGATGCTCTAGAGCTTCAGGGAAGAGCTATTGGTTCATCATTTTTTCTATTTACTTACCTAAGTGGATTCAAAATTTTACCACAGTGTCATATAGTGTACCCCAAAATACCTCTTACTGTATAAAATTATACAGGAAATATATCAGAAGAAATGATGCTAACTAAATTGATGTGAACTAGTAATTAATCACTAATAATCCATCAATACCCCCAATTCAGGCCTTGATCCAGACTGAGTATTTCATGAGCTTTCTTTTGAATACACAAACATTTAATTGTAAGTATATTAGCTTTATTATCATTATTGTTTTTGTTTCATGAACTAGTAAGACAACTAGGAGTCTTCTCAATTAATTCCTATAAAGCTATGCAGAGATATGTTGCTATTAATGGCAATCTCTGCCCATTGTTGTAAGCCTCTCATATTTTTTGGCTGTCCAACCATTTTTAGACAAACATCTCCTAAAACATTTTTGCTTATGCAGTATACCAGAAACTTCACTAGTAGCCATGAATACTTGGAGAATATGACTTTTCATAGCACTATATAATGAAGATAAATTTCCATTTGCAAAGTTCTTTTGATATTCCATCTTTGAATCAAATCAAAATTATATATTTTTGTTCAAATCTCCAAAATTTTAATCCAATAATACTAAATCTTTATTTTTCTACCCTTCCTCCCACCTCTACTTTCTTCCTACCTTCTTACACTAGAGATTAAATCCAGGACCTGGTACATATGGGACAAGCACTATACCACTAAGTACATCCCCAGAACATTTAAAAAATATATATTTTTTTGAGATAGGGTCTCACTAAATTTACTAGGCTAGCCTCAAGCTTGTGATCCTCCTATCTCAGTCCTCCAAATAACTGGAATATAAGTGTGTGCCACTATGCTTGGCTCCAAATCTTTCTTTTCCTCTCCCTCATTATCTTTTAATGACATATCTTTATATTTGATCAGAAAAAAATTCCCTGGTGTCCTCTGATTTACTTAAGATATTTAGTAGATATCCATGTCATTGGTTATAGCACAGTGTGTCTGATAACTATCAACAGATGATAGTAACAGTTATAGTGATTTTATTTTTGCCATAATTTTGTTCTTTGCTTCACAAAGTGTGCTATTTATACCTGTTTATAATGAAGACACAAAACCAAAAGACATATATCCTTGATCATTTTTAAAAAGGGATTTAAAAATAAACCAGAAGAATTATTTGGATATTAATCATCAGTATGTGTGTTTTTGTGTGTGTGTGTGTGTGTGTGTATAACAAACCAACTTTAAAAATACCTATATGTTAATTTTATCATTAGTTAAATTAATTTAATTGCATGGTATATTCTGCTCAAAACTAGAACTACTTCTGTACTTATATATTCTAATATTTTTCTTAGGTAATCTGTTGTAAAAGTGCATTCATTTACTTTTTTATTAATTCAACAAATATCTCTTGCATCTCTATCACTCAATGTACAAGGATCATGTGAAGTGGTATGGAATACAGAAGACACAGTAGTCATATCTCAGCTGATGTAAAGTTTACATAATGAAAATTGAGATGTATTGGTTAGCCTTTTGCTGCTGTGACCAAAATATCTGACAAGAACGACCTATAAGAGGAAAAGTTTACTTTGTACTCATGGTTTCAGAGGTTCAGTCCATGGTCAGCAGACTCCATTGCTTTGGGTTTGAGGGAGGCAGAACCTCATGGTGGAAAGATGTGGTGGAGGAAAGCAGCTCAGTTCAGGGCAGTCAGGAAGAACAAGGGGGTGTGGGGAGAGGGAGGCTGGTATAGAGGATAGATATAAACCAAGGGCATGATCCCAGTGACCTACTTCCTCCAGCAATTTTCCCCACCTGACTAGAGTTACCATCCAGTAGTTCACTTAAATTATTATTCCATGACATGTATTAATCCATATTAAGAGAGTTATTGCTCTCAAAATCCAATCTTTTCACTTCTGAACATTTCCTCCTTTCCTAATAATGAGCTATTTGAGGAAACATTTTTATATCCAAACCATAACAGGAAGTGAGGAATATACACAAATACAAGGCAAAATGGGTTAGACATTAAATTATGTGATTGCCAATTTACAAAGAAGAAAATTGTTCTTATGGTTTTTAAGAAATCTTGGTAGAAGAGATAATTTTTGAAGGACAAGACAATAAAAGAAATGGAGGAAAATAATTTTCAGGCAAAGAGAACAGTTTAAGAAAAAATAATTTTTGAGGTAGGTACTGGGGGTTGAATTCAGGTGAACTCAACCATTAAGCCACATCCCAGTCCTATTTTGTATTTTATTTACAGACAGGGTCTCACTGAGTTGCTTAGCACCTCAGGGTTGCTAAGACTGGCTTTGAAGTCATGATCCTCCTGTCTCAGTCTCCTGAGCTACTGAGATTACAGGCCTGTGCTACCATGTTGGGCTAAGAGAATAGTTTAAGAAAGAAAAGAAAAGAAAGGAAAGGAAAGGAAAGGAAAGGAAAGGAAAAAAGAAAAGAAGAAAGGAAGGAAGGAAGGAAGGAAGGAAGGAAGGAAGGAAGGAAGGAAAGTAGGAAGGAAAGTAGGAAGGAAGGAAGGAAGAAAAACTTAAAGGGCTGAAAGGCTAAGAGAAATAATTAAGGAATTTGAGTACATCTAAATTGAAAAGTACAAATAGGTAAAGCTAAAGGACATATTAAGAGTTAGAGTGTAACTGATGTAATTCTGCAATCTGTATATGGGGTAAAAATGGGAGTTCATAACCCACTTGAATCAAAGTGTGAAATATGATATATCAAGAAATTTGTAATGTTTTGAACAACCAACAATAAAAAATTAAAAAAAAAATAAATCTAGGAAAAAAAAAAGAAACAAAAGATAAAAAAATGAGTTAGAATAGTTGAGATTTGGTCATGGTAAAGAATATAATTTTCTTTAGGGAGGGATGGAACAAATCATGTTGATACATAAGAGGACTATAACTGATGATAAGTAAGAGAGAGAGAGAGGAATGTATTCTACTGGGTCCATGACTGGAGACACAGAGTCTTCTATGTGGTGGCCTGGGAATGAATCCATTGAATGAAGAGCTGAGTCAGCTGACAAACACTGAGATCCATGTCCTCATTTACATTTTAAATTATAATTGTTAAATAAAATTACATTAAGCAAGAAGCAAGCCAATAATAAATATCATTGGTATTCTTATTGCTTATGACAATTGTGACTAATTCTACCCAGATTGCTAATATTGAGTTTCAAAAGATCACATTATTCTGTCATTACAACTACAGTAAGATAAAGGCAACTTTCTCTTTTCTTATGAATGCAGACAAATCCAAAAGATATTTTGTCATCAAGTATAGAAAGTAAATAACAAAAGACACACATTTGATTTAATTGTAAATTTATGAAAAACAATCTAGTTAATATATGTTTATTGCTCAAACAATAAAACTAAAAAAGAGGAGGAGGAGAAAAGGGGAAGGGAAGGGGGAGGAGGAGGAAGGAGGGAAAAGAAAAGAAAAAAAGAAAAGTGTCCTGAGTATTCAGTTCATTGGGATGTTAATTAATTTGGAGGAGTGAGAAAAAAGAGTACAGCTTTGTTTAATTTGCAGAACTATAAATTAATTTTATCTACAAAAAGAAACTAAACCATTTCATTATTTTTGAGAACATAATACCATTCAAAATGTCATTTGTGTTCAATAAAATATTTACATTTCATTACCATAAGGTAAACAGTGGGAAAGTCAAACGCATAGTTAAAAGATTTGCTTTAATTTAGAGTTTGAGCTTAAGTTTGAGGAGTGCTCTGGGCCAGTGTCTTCCAAAATCCCATGATGCACTACAGTTAAAAAAAATTTTTAATTCAAACACATTTGGGAAATGTTGATTCAATGAAGCTAACATGCCAGTATGTACTGTGAACCTCAGGCAAGTGAGCTGGTTATAAAGTTTCCCCAAAGCATGTGTGAATGGAACCTATTATATTTCAGACACTTTTTATCATTTTAAAGGAACACTGCAAATAAGAATCTGCTCAAGAAATAAGAGAAATTACAACGTTCTCTTCAAAGCTTGCTAGTTTTCCTTTTCCTTTCCTTGTATCTCATTCACAGGGTATTCATAAGTCTTCTACCTTACCCTTTATCATGTAACACATACACATATACAATATATACTGTATATGTAAACATATAAATACAAATATAAATATATATCTGATCTATTTAATATAAAAACTTCTAGAGATCAACATTCATACTTCCTAGAAAGAACCTCAGCACCTAGTTGTTCCCTCCTGTCATCTTTCCCAAATCAACCCATAATATATAGTGACTTCAAATTAGTTACCATCGAGTAAATAACCTATAATTAATTGAGATTATTTAGTAGATAAAGTTGGTGAGTAATCACATGTATGCATGTTTTAAAAAATAAGCCTGGCTGCTTAACCTAAAGAAATAAGTCACACACGATATTATGACAAAAGGATAGATAAAGTCTGAGGGAAGATATTCTATTCCGTTCCCCTAACAACTATTCTACATAATCATCATTCATTTGGTTAACATGTTAGTCCGTGAATAAACTTTGACACAAGAAAAGCTTTGCTATTATATTTGGGGAAAAATCTTTTAATTTACATTATTCTTCTCCTACCTTTACCAATACAGAATATACAAAAAATATAAAAAGGAAATTCAGGCAAATTTTCAGAGAAAAGGATTCATTAAAATATTTCTAAATTTCATAATTTTATAAGATTGATATATTCTATGACAGCATTATAGTATTTATGATCTCTTATTAACTAGACCAATATTTTTATTTATGAATGGAATTTTAAAAGTCACACTAACTTGTGGCATAACCAAAGTTAGAACTTAGGTCTTTAAACTTTTGTCTTTTAGATTTTTCAATTTACCAGGTGACACCCATTATTATTTTTTATTTTAAGAATTGTCACACACTTTGATACTCAATTTTTGTGTATATATTTGTATTTTACATACTTATAAGTTTAAAAAGATTGGAAATTACTAGCAAAGATTATTTTTTCTCTCTGAATTTATTTAAATTCATGTGCTGATCTTAAAGTCTTGAAAATGCATACATAATCTAGGTAAAAATGATTAAAAATACAAAACTCAATAAAGTAATTTTGTAGGTGTACTACTATTATGGTTTTTATCAGGAATCTTCTGCAAATACTAATATGTTAAAGTCTTGATTCCCTATGCAGCAATATTCAGAGATAGGGCTTTGGGGAAGTGATTTGATCATGAGGACTCCAGTTTCATTAATGGATCCATTGATGATTCACAGCTGAATGGACATTGTGAGGTGGTCAAAACTATAGGAGACAGGATCTAGCTGAAGGGAATGAGTCCTTGTAAGCATGCCCTTGGGGACTACATCTTGTCCCCGGCCCCTTTCTCTCTGTGCTTTGTGGCTGTCATGATGTGACAGTTTTCCTCCACCAAACTGTTCATCGTATTTCTGTCTATTCACAGACCTAAAAATAGTAGGGATAACAGACCATGGATTGAAACCTCTGAAATTGTGAGCCTAAATAAATCCCTTCTTTTTTACATGGTTTTTATCAGGTATTTTGTCAAGAGGTGGAAAGCTGATTAACACAATTACATTCCCCTTAATAATACATTATATTGCCATACTAGTGACTGTTGTATTCTGTTACCTAGTATGGCAATATGTAAAAACGTGGATGTGTAACCGATGTGATTCTGCAATCTGTATACGGGGTAAAAATGGGAGTTCATAACCCACTTGAATCAAATGTATGAAATATGATATGTCAAGAGCTTTGTAATGTTTTGAACAACCAATAATAAAAAAAACTAAAAAAATAATAATACATTATAATGCCACATTTTAACCTGCTAATAATCATTAGGGTGATTTTATAGGTGATTTTATAGCAATTTACTAATCTCTTGATGAGTACTTACAAAAAAATAAAAATTCAATTTATTTGTATTAGAAAAAAGACAATTGAAGATGTCTTTGTAATAGGCTGAGAAGTCTTTGCAATAATTTAGAAAATCATGAGTTCTCTAAATTGCTACATGAACTATTATATATCTAAATGAAAATTTTCCCTTTATGAAAAAAATGGATAATATTAAACAGATTCTTTTCATTTATTTTTTTTCAGACAAGACACGGCCAGGTTAAACCTCAATATGCTTTATAAAGAATTAAAGTGATGAAGTTTGATTTTTAGCAGGTTAATTTTAGAAATTACACAGTACAGAATAATATCAGGATATTTAAAATATAGTGATCACACAATAAATTTAATAAAATGAAATATAGATATTTAAGTTTCTATTTTCTTAATTAGAAATAAACAAACAGTATTCACTTTGTATATAATTTTATACAATATATATACAATTCTATTTTTATAACTTTTCAATTGTAAAAATAAAAATTAGTTAAAATAAGAATGTGTAGGCTCTGCTTCCTGAAGGCCATGCCCTGAGCTGCTTTCCTCTAATCTTCCACCATGGTGTTCTGCCTCACTTCAGATCCATAGCAATGGAGCTGACTGTATATTACCTGAGATCTCTGAAACCTCCTTTTAGGATGGAAGATGGTGGAGTGGAAGATAGTTGCATTCCAAGCTGCATCCAAGCATAGGACTAAAGCAATGGTTGTACAGCTTCTCAGTGAGGTGGGTGAAAGAGGGATTTCACTAAATTTTAATTTTGGACACTCAAAGTGGCTTAGGGACTCAGAAATTTGGGTATAATAAACAAAGAAAAAAGAATATATAGAGAGCCAACCCAGCTGCTCCACTGCCTGTATAGATTCACCATAGACAGAGAGAGGGAGAACATACTCTTGGTACAGAGAAACCTTAGTAAAACATGCTCCAGAGGCTGCACTGTGTGCTGGTACTTGAAAAGTCTGCTCTGTATCTCAATTGGCAAAGGAGAGCTGAGGTAGGAGCCCTCATGGGGCAAGCATATCACTGCTGCTACTGCAGGACCTGAGAGATAGAGAAAAAACAAACAAAACCCCCACAGCCACAAGCATCTACAGTGTGACCTAGGCTGGGCCTGATGGAATGTGAGTTAAACAAGTGTGAAGTAGACTATACCCAGGGAGAAGGATGCTAGAGAGTCCAACTTGCTTCTCCTTTGTGTCAGGCAGCTCATACAACCAGCTGAAGTGCCTTGAGAATTTGAGCAGGTGGGTGTGGATACACTCAGAGGCTAAGCCCAGGAAGTCTGTGCTCTTAGGTAGCAATGAGTGGAAGATTGAAAACCCTGCATCATAACTGAATTTTGTTGGAGGCTCCTGTGAGAATCAGACCTGTAGAAGAGATCAGTTACTGTCTAGCCTTAGGGATAGGTCAATCTAAGGTACCACCCAACAAAGCCTTTGAGGCCTGATTAGACCTAAACCCTACCTGCTGGAACTCCCTTCACAGAACACTAAAGGAGCTATATCCTGAATGTGCATTGAACTGATCCAAATGGACAAAATGCCAATGGATAGTATGTCCTAACTCCATCCCATATCATCCTCCCTAATTAAAAGACACAGATTAACAGAATGGATACAAAAAAAAAAAAAAAAAAAAAACAGAATCCAACAATATGCTATTTACAAGAGACTCATCTTAAAGGCAAAGACATACACTGGCTGAAGGTAAAAGAATGGCAAAAAATATTATGTGCATATGGCCCCCCCAAAAAACAAGCAGGAATAGCTATTTTTCTCTCGGTAAAGCAGATTTCAAGCAAAAATTAATTAGAAGAGGCAAAAAAGGCAACTGCATTCTAGTAAAGGGAATAATGCAACAAGAAGATACAATGACAGTTAACATTTATGTCTCAAATGTCAACACACCTAATTACATGGAAGAAATGCTCTATGACATTAAATCCTACATAGAGTGCAATACAATAATTCCAGATGATTTCAATACACCCTTATCACCAATAGAGAGGTCATTAAAATATAAAATCAATAAACTATCTGTTTCCTAAACAACACTATAAATCAAATGGACCTAATGGACATCTACAGAATATTCCATCCCCAAACAGCTGAATTTACCTTATTCTCAGCTGTTCATGAAACTTTTTCCAAAATATTGTGGGTCACAAAGTAAATCTTACCATATACAATAAAGTCAATAAAATCCCATGCATCTTATCAGATCATAATGGAATGAAGCTAGATATCAAAAGTAAGAAATAGAAAAGAAATCATATAAACACACGGAGATCGAACAATACTTTCTTTTTTAAAATATTTTTTAGTTGTTGATGAATCTTTATATTTTTATTTATTTTTATGTGGTGCTGAGGATTGAACCCAGTGCCTCATACATTCTAGGCAAGTGTTCTACCACTGAGTCCCAACCCCAGCCCCAAACAATACTTTCTTAAATGAAGAATGGATCAAAGAAGAAATGAGAATAGAAATCAAGAAATTCTTAGAAATGAGTGTGAACAGAGATATAACATCAAAATATTTGGTATAGCAATAAAGTAGTTTTAAGGAAAATTTAGACTGGGTGTATACATTAAAAATTAGAGAGATACCAAATAAATAAGTTTATACTCTGTTGCAAGGCCTTCAAAAAGAAGAACAACCTTACTCCAATACCAGTAGAAGACAGCAAATAATTAAGATCACTGCCAAAATCAATGAAGTTGAGAATAAGAAAATAATAAAATGCAATGAAGAGTTAATTATTTGAAAAGGCAAAGAAGATTCACAAACCCTTAGCCAAACTAACGAAAAGAAAGAGTGAGAAACCCAAGTCAATAATATCAAAGATAAAAAAGGAGATATCACCACAGAGCCTTCCGAAATCAAGCTGATTATCAGAACATGTTTTGAAAATTTACACTCTGATAAACTGGAAAATCTGGAAGACACTGAAAAATTTCTAGACAGACATGACCTGCCCAAGTTGAATCAGGAAGATATAGAAAAACTAAATAAATCAATACCAAGTAATGAAATTGAAACCAAAATTAAAAGCCTCCCCCAAAAGAAAATCTCAGGATCTGATGGATTATCAGCTGAGTTTTACCAGACTTTCACACAAGAAGTAATAACAGTCTTTCTCAAATTATTCATGAAATTTGAAAAGAAACATCCCCAAAGACATTTTATGAAGCCAATATAATCCCAGCACCAAAACCAGACAAAGATTCATCAAAAAAAGTAAAGTACAGATCAATATCCTTGATGAACATAGGTAAAAATTCCTTAATAAACTATTAGAAAACCACATTTGAAGACACATCAAAAAGATAATATGCCATGATCTCGTTCCTGGGATGCAAAGTTGATTCAATATACACAAATCAAATAAATGTAATTCATCACTTAAACAGAATTAAGGACACAAATCACATGATTATCTCAATAGATGCAGAAAAGGTCTTTGATAAAATCCAATATCCATTCATATTAAAAATGTTGAAGACAGTAGTTGTCAACATAATAATGGCCATTTATTATAAACCCAAAGCCAACATCATACTAAACGGAGAAAACTATCTGTTCACTGACAATACCATCCTATATCTAGAAGACCCCCAAAAAACCCCACCAGAAGACTTCTAGAGCTTATAAATGAGTTTATGAAAGTAGCACAATACAAGAACAACACACTTAATTCAATAGCTTTCCTATACTCTAACAATGATTTAGCAGAGAAAGAAATCAGGAAAACCATCTCATTCACAATAACCTAAAAAAATATTAAATACTTGTGAATTAATCTAACCAAGGAGGTAAAAAGAGCTCTATAATGAAAATCATAGAACACTGAAGAAAGAAATTGAAGAAGACCTTAGAAGATGGAAAGACATCCCATGTTCTTGGACAGGCAGAATCAATATTGTCAAAATGACCATACTCCCAAAAGCAATACACAGCTTCAATGCAATCCCCATCATAATGTCAATGACATTCTTCACAGAATTAGAAAAAAAATTCTTATATTCATATGGAAGAATAAGAAACACAGAATAGCCAAAGCAATACTTAGCAAGAAAAGTGAAGTAGGAGGCATCATAATACCTGCCTCTGAATTGATACTACAGAGCTTGTAGAAACAAATAAGCATTGGCACAAAATGATATAAAGAACATTGGAACAGAATGGAAGACACAGAGATAAATCCACATATCTATAACTGTCTGATATTTGACAAAGCTGCCAAAAATATCCCTTGGAGAAAAAAAACACCTCTTTAACAAATAGTGCTGGGAAAACTGGATAATTATATGTAGAAAAATGAAATTAGACCCCTCTCTCTCACCCTGCACAAAACTCAAATCAAAATGGATAAAATAATTAGGAATTTTGCAGAAACTTTGCAACTGCTAGAAGAAAACATAAGGTCATAAGGTCAACACTCCATCATATAGGTGCTTGTACCTATTTCCTTATCAAGACCCCCAAAGTACAACAAATAAAACCAAGAATCAAAAGTGGAATGCCATCAAATTTAAAAAAAAAGCTTCTGCAAAGCAAAGGAAATAATTAAGACTGTGAAGAGAGTGTCTTATAGAATGGGATAAATCTTGACCATCTACTCCTCTGATAGGGGATTAACATCCAAAATATGTGAGAAACTTAAAAAACTTCATACCAAAAAAACCCAAAATAGCCCAAGTAATAAATGTGCGAAAGATGTAAACAGAAACTTCTGAAAATAAGAAACACAAATGGCCAACAAATATATGAAAAAATTTTCAACATTTCTAACAACCAGCGAAATGCAAATCAAAACTACACCAAGATTTTATCTCACTACAGTCATAATGGCAATGGTCTAGAGTATGAACAACAATAAATGCTGGTGAGATTGAGGGGAGAAATGTACACTTATACATTGTTGGTAGGATTACAGATTAGTATAACCACTCTGGAAAGCAGTATGGAGATTCCTTAAAAATCTAGAAATGGAATCACCATAGGACTCAACTATCCCAGTCCTTGGTAGTTATTGTCCCAAAAGATCTAAAATCAGCATTCTACAGCAATATAGCCACATCAATGTTTATAGCAGCACAATTCACAATAGGTAATTATGAAATCAATCCAGATGCCTGTCAATAGATGAATGGATTAAAAATTGCGATATATACATTTATATATAAATACACACACACACACACACACACAATGGAGTTCTACTCAGCAATAAAAAAGAATGATGTTATAGCATTTTCCAGTAAATGAATGGAAATTGAGAATATCATGCTAAGTGAAATAGCCCAAATCAGAAACTCAAAGATTGAATGATGTCTTCTCTCTTATGTGGAAGCTATAATACGATAATGGAAAGGGGGAGGGAAAACTAGGATAACATAAAAAAATTAAATATAAATTCATAGATGAGAGAAAGAAGTCTAGTAGAGTAGAGAAAGGAGAATGGGAGAGGGAAGGGATAAAGGGAAGGAAGAGGGATAGGGAATAGTGGGAGGGATCATGAAGTGAAATTGATTTCCATGCATGTATGAGTTTTCTGGGATGAACCCAACTACTGTTATAACTATAAATCTCTAGTAAAAAAAAACAAATAGAGAAAAAAATAAGAATGTGTTGGCTTTATATTTATTTATAAATTCAATAAATTTATTACATGAGGGAAATATTTGGTTTCCCCTCATATGTTAAGAAAGTAATTCAGAACGAAGTCATAAAAAGCTGTACAAATTGAAAATCAACAACTTTTCTTGGACCATTTAGATAACTGAACTTGGAGGACAAACTACCATTTCAAATTACAGGTGAACCCAGAGTCAGCTGTAGCTAAGATCTAATTACTTGGAGTGGTAGGCCCCTGGAGCCAAACTGGTAGAACAACTTAAATGAGAATTTAAAAAAATTGCTAGAGGTGAAATACATACTAGAATGATAGCAAGAAATCCCTAAGTAACACAGTCTTGGTGACTATCTACGTGTTCTAAGTGTTTCTTTCAGGATTCCCACCAGGTTTTCAAGGTTAATATCCAAGGAAGATCTCTATAGTTTGGCAGGGGAGGAGGAAAAGTCTTGATTGTGAAATATGCCTAGAGACCTCTCATAACAAAGACACACTCTCCAGGGAAAAATTGAGACCTTATTTGAGGTATGAATATCTGAGCCTTATTCCACCTGGGGTAGGGATATTTATCATTCTTCAGTCTTCTTTCCTTGTCTAACCCTAAGGTGGGGCAGGAGAAGGCTATAATAATAGAGAAATCCTTGTCAAAGTCTTGGCCCCAAGTCCATGATAAGACTATGCTTTAATTGAAAACATGTAGAAAGCTTTTCTCCTACATCAGACTGCCATTATGGTTCAAAGAATAAAATAATATGTTAGAAATCAAAATCACTGTAACATTGGATACAACAAATGAAAGGTTAGTGAACTTAAAATAGGTCAATAGAAACTATTTAAACTGAAATGTAGAGAAACAGAGGAAGGAAAAAACAAAACTGAATATCAAAGAACTATGGGTCAATTTCCAAAGGGATAACATGTGGAAGTGGAATATAAGAAGGATAATGAAAAGAAAACAGAGTAAGAATTATTTGAAGTAATAATCCCTAAGAATTTTCTAAACTATGTATCTAGGAAGCCCAGGAACACTAAGTGGGATTAATTCCAGAAATAATCAGCATATCCCTAGGAGTACTATATCAAAAGCTGCAAAAAGCTCAATTAAAAGAGAAATTCTTGAAATAAATCAGGAGAAATATGTTACTTAGGAGCAGGTAGGATTAACAGCAGATTTATCATCAGAAAAACTGTAAACAAGAGAAGAATGGAGTGAAATAATTAAAAGTATTGCAAGAAACCCACCAATCTAGAATTTTATGTTCAATGAAATTATCCTTCAAAAGTACAGAAGAAATAAAGACTTTCTCAGGCAAATAAACAAATAGACATGATACAAAGACATAATAATCCTAGCTAAGCCTTCATATACCTAACAACAGAATCAAAATACATGATGTAAAACTGACAGAATTAAAAGGTGAAACAGACAAGTCAACTATTAGAGTTATAGGTTTTAATACTCCTCTTTCATTCATTTACAGATCAAAAAGCAAAAACTCAGCAAGGAGGCTGATAAATAGCACTATCAATCAACTTGATTTAATTGATATTTGTAGAATCTTCTACTCAACAACATCCTGATATAGATTCTTTTCCATACTCACATGAAACATTCACACAAACCACATTCTTAGTCATTAAACATAACTTAACACATTTAAAAGAACAGAAATTATGCAAAATACGCTCTTAAACCATAATGGAAAGAAGGTAAAAAATTACAAAAAGCAGAATAATTACAAAAAGCACAATAATCACAAAATATTTGGAGTCCAAATAATATGCTTTTAAACCCTCCTAAAAATAATGAAGAAAGAAGAAACAGAAGAGAAATTTTAAAATAGTTTAAGTAAATGCAAATGAAAATATAACTTAACAAAATCTGTAAGATGCAGTTATAGGAACTGCTTAGAGGGAAATTTGTCTCCTTGAATACACCTCTTTGAAAAGAAGATTGAAAATCAACAACCTAAGCTTCTATCTTAAGAAATTAGAGAGAGAAGATAAGTTTAAGTCTATAGAAAGTAGAAAAAAATAAATAATAAATATTAGAATAACAATGAGTAAACAATAATGAAAACAGACATCAAAAAGTTGTTTTTTAAAAAGATGAATACAATTTACTACATTAGGCAATGTATGTGAAAGTACTTTGTAACCTATTCACACTTTACATACCAAATGTTTATACATCTCAAACAAGTTTGAATAAGAAATTAAATATTTTTAGGAAGGGATTTAATACAAGAGGGTCAAAACATTTACAGCAACCTTTTTAGTATTATATGGATGAGAATATATTGTGAGGAATTGTGATTAGATTTTTAAATATCTGTCTTCACCTCTTTACTGAATCATCTATAATGTGAACATAGAAAACTATTCTGGATTATAAAATCATACTGTTGTCAGGTTAGGACAGTCAAACATCAATATTAATATAATTTAACTTAGTTTTGCTTTTCCTCTGTAGATGAACATTTAAGGAATAAAACATAGAGAGCTATCCTTTCTTCTGCACCCAAGGTTCTTGGGTTGTAGACTGTTCATAAACACATATGGATATGCTTCAAAATGATTTTTGCACTTTTTTTCTCATATTGTCCCTGAAAGCTTATGAATGGGAAGAATGCCAAGCCTGATGAAAGATATTTTCAATATGCATGGATTCCAGTGTCCCAAGACTATAATGACTACATCTATAAAAATGTGGGGTAAAAGAGTGCAGGAGAATGGGTTAGAGAAGAGTCATCAAAAATCTGTCATTACTACTTGGCAGTATCCCTAACAACCTATACCAATTTACTTTTTAAAATCATTTTATTTATTGTTTTTAGATATAATAAAATCTGGCACAAGCCATCCTAGAACACTGATGGCCAATGAATTTATGTTTGTAGCCTTTTCCTGCTGATTACATTAAGTTTTCAATTGATTTTCAAATACTTTCAACTCTCCCCCTTTACATTGTTTGGATTAGTCCCATACCTTTAGTCTTAAACTACTTTGGTCTAGGTGCTCATCTTCAGTTATCTGCATTATTGCAATGACACTCAATTGTCCATCTCTTTCAAGATCCCTCCTTGTCTTGATTTTCTCACTCTCTGTTTCTAGCTTGTCATGGTTAGTTTTACCTGTCAACTATCTAGGTAAGAGTCTCCAGTTATTTAGTTCTACACTAATCTAGGTGTTGCTATGAAGGTGTTCTGTAGGTGTGGTTAATATCTGCACTCAGTTGATTTTCAGTAAATTCAGAGATTACCTTTGAAAATATGTTGTGCCTCATCCAATCAGTTGAAAGGCCTTATGAGCAAAAATTGAAGTTTCCCAGAGAAGTTCACTTTAAGACTGCAGCATTAACTTCTATTTGAATTTCCAGTCAGCCTACCTGCTATATATATTTAGGACTTGCTAGCCACCACAATTGTATGAAACAATTCCTTAAAATAAATTAATGCATATTTGTATATGTGTACTCACAAACACACACTCTATTGGTTTTATTTATCTGGATAACTTTGCCTGGTACACAGGTCTCTATTTGTTCTTTCCTGCTTGAGGTCTCCGACACTGAAGCAAAGTTCAGGTCTTTGGCTTCTGGGGTCCAAGGAGATGGCTGATGCTTCTAGAATAATGATGCTTAATAATTTTTTCTTCATTTGATCAAAGTAGCAAATGATCTAAGAACATTTTCACATGTTGAAAACCCTAAACAATAGATTTTTAATTCCACTTTCACTACAAATTAAGAACATTATTTAAGGTTTCAAGATAAACACTTTATCTTAATATGTATCTGCATTCTAGCTAAGAAAGAATGTCAAATTTCTGCCCAAACTCTAAACAGTGTTTTGTGATGTACATCAATAAATGTTTAGAGTGCGAATGTCACTCACTATGTTATATAACTCCAAATTTAAGTCATTATCAATTAAAAATAACATCAATAACAAAGACAAACATGTTTTTACTATGTTACATTCCCCATGCTATGTGTTTTACAAAGATTATCTTATTCAATACTAAAACAAAACATGAAAAACACAATTTTCAGAAAGACATCTCATATCCTTTGATAGAAGAGGAAAATGAAATTTAGTGATATGAAGTAATTTGGCAAAGGTCAAAACATCTAGTAGGTAATAGAGCTTGTGATTCAAAAGCCTGTATTTTTAACTGTATTTTTAATTATTTAAGGTCTAATTTTGACTGAATATAACTCATTTCACTTTTCTTTTTCTTTTTCTTTTTTTTTAATTTTTTATTGTTGGTTGTTCAAAACATTACAAATTTCTTGATATATCATATTTCACACTTTGATTCTAGTGGGTTATGAACTCCCATTTTTACCCCATATACAGATTGCAGAATCACATCAGTTACAGATCCATTGATTTACATATTGCCATACTAGTGTCTGTTGTGTTCTGCTGCCTTTCCTACCCTCTACTATCCCCCCTCCCCTCCCCTCCCCTCTTCTCTCTCTACCCCCTCTACGGTCATTCATTTCTCCCCCTTGTATTATTTTTCCCTTTCCCCTCACTTCCTCTTGTATGTACTTTTGTATAACCCTGAGGGTCTCCTTCCATTTCCATGCAATTTCCCTTATCTCTCCCTTTCCCTCCCACCTCTCATCCCTGTTTAATGTTAATCTTTTTCTCCTGCTCTTCGTCCCTACTCTGTTCTTAGTTACTCTCCTTATATCAAAGAAGACATTTGGCATTTGTTTTTTAGGGATTGGCTAGCTTCACTTAGCATAATCTGCTCTAATGCCATCCATTTCCCTGCAAATTCTATGATTTTGTCATTTTTTAACGCAGAGTAATACTCCATTGTGTATAAATGCCACATTTTTTTTATCCATTCGTCTATTGAAGGGCATCTAGGTTGGTTCCACAGTCTTGCTATTGTGAATTGTGCTGCTATGAACATCGATGTAGCAGTGTCCCTGTAGCATGCTCTTTTTAGGTCTTTAGGGAATAGACCGAGAAGGGGAATAGCTGGGTCAAATGGTGCCTCCATTCCCAGCTTTCCAAGAAATCTCCATACTGCTTTCCAAATTGGCTGCACCAATTTGCAGTCCCACCAGCAATGTACAAGTGTACCCTTTTCCCCACATCCTCGCCAGCACTTGTTGTTTGACTTCATAATGGCTGCCAATCTTACTGGAGTGAGATGGTATCTTAGGGTGGTTTTGATTTGCATATCTCTGACTGCTAGAGATGGTGAGCATTTTTTCATGTACTTGTTGATTGATTGTATGTCCTCCTCTGAGAAGTGTCTGTTCAGGTCCTTGGCCCATTTGTTGATTGGGTTGATTGTTATCTTATTGTCTAATTTTTTGAGTTCTTTGTATACTCTGGATATTAGGGCTCTATCTGAAGTGTGAGGAGTAAAGATTTTTTCCCAGGATGTAGGCTCCCTATTTACGTCTCTTATTGTTTCTTTTGCTGAGAAAAAAACTTTTTAGTTTGAGTAAGTCTCATTTGTTGATTCTAGTTATTAACTTTTGTGCTATGGGTGTCCTATTGAGGAATTTGGAGCCCGACCCCACAGTATGTAGATCGTAGCCAACTTTTTCTTCTATCAGATGGCGTGTCTCTGATTTGATATCAAGATCCTTGATCCATTTTGAATTCACTTTTGTGCATGGCGAGAGAAAGGGATTCAGTTTCATTTTGTTGCATATGGATTTCCAGTTTTCCCAGCACCATTTGTTGAAGATGCTATCCTTCCTCTATTGCATGCTTTTAGCCCCTTTATCAAATATAAGATAGTTGTAGTTTTGTGGATTGGTTTCTGTGTCCTCTATTCTGTACCATTGGTCCACCCGCCTGTTTTGGTACCAGTACCATGCTGTTTTTGTTACTATTGCTCTGTAGTATAGTTTGAAGTCTGGTATCGCTATACCGCCTGATTCACACTTCCTGCTTAGCATTGTTTTTGCTATTCTGGGTCTTTTATTTTTCCATATGAATTTCATGATTGATTTCTCTATTTCTACAAGAAATGCCGTTGGGATTTTGATTGGCATTGCATTAAACCTATAGAGAACTTTTGGTAATATCGCCATTTTGATGATGTTAGTTCTGCCTATCCATGAACAGGGTATATTTTTCCATCTTCTAAGATCTTCTTCTATTTCTCTCTTTAGGGTTCTGTAGTTTTCATTGTATAAGTCTTTCACCTCTTTTGTTAGGTTGATTCCCAAGTATTTTATTTTTTTTGAAGATATTGTGAATGGAGTGGTTGTCCTCATTTCCATTTCAGAGGATTTGTCGCTGATATACAGGAATGCCTTTGATTTATGCGTGTTGATTTTATATCCTGCCATTTTGCTGAATTCATTTATTAACTCTAGCAGTTTCTTTGTAGACCCTTTTGGGTCTGTTAGATATATTATCATATCATCCGCAAATAGTGATAATTTAAGTTCTTCTTTTCCTATTTTTATGCCTTTAATTTCTTTCGTCTGTCTAATTGCTCTGGCCAGTGTTTCGAGAACTATGTTGAACAGAAGTGGAGAGAGAGGGCATCCCTGTCTTGTTCCAGATTTTAGAGGGAATGCCTTCAGTTTTTCTCCATTTAGGATGATGCTAGCCTGAGGCTTAGCATAGATTGCTTTTACAATATTGAGGTAAGTTCCAGTTATCCCTAGTTTTTCTAGAGTTTTGAACATAAAGGGATGCTGTACTTTGTCGAATGCTTTTTCCGCATCTATCGAGATGATCATATGGTTCTTATTTTTAAGTCTATTGATGTGGTGAATAACATTTATTGATTTCCGTATATGAACCAGCCTTGCATCCCAGGGATGAATCCTACTTGATCATGGTGCACAATTTTTTTGATATGTTTTTGTATCCGATTCGCCAGAATTTTATTGAGGATTTTTGCATCTAGGTTCATTAGAGATTTTGGTCTGTAGTTTTCTTTCTTTGAAGTGTCTTTGTCTGGTTTAGGTATCAGGGTGATGTTGGCCTCGTAGAATGAATTTGGAAGTTCTCCCTCTTTTTCTATTTCCTGAAGTAGCTTGAAAAGTATTGGTATTAGTTCCTCTTTAAAGGTTTTGTAAAACTCTGCTGTATACCCATCCGGTCCTGGGCTTTTCTTAGTTGGTAGTCTTTTTATGGTTTCTTCTATTTCCTCAATTGATATTGGTCTGTTTAGGTTGTCTATATCCTCCTGACTCAATCTGGGCAGATCATATGACTTAAGAAATTTATCTATGACTTCACTATCTTCTAATTTATTGGAGTATAAGGATTCAAAATAATTTTTGATTATCTTCTGTATTTCTGAAGTGTCTGTTGTGATATTGCCTTTTTCATCCCGTATGCTAGTAATTTGAGTTCTCTCTCTTCTTCTCTTTGCTAGCATGGCTAAGGGTCTGTCGATTTTGTTTATTTTTTCAAAGAACCAACTTTTAGTTTTGTCAATTTTTTCAATTGTTTCTTTTGTTTCGATTTCATTAATTTCAGCTCTGATTTTAATTATTTCTTGCCTTCTACTTCTTTTGCTGTTGTTTTGCTCTTCTTTTTCTAGGATTTTGAGATGATATAGGAGATCATTTATTTGTTGGTTTTTTCTTTTTTTAAGGAATGAACTCCAAGCAATGAATTTTCCTCTTAGAACTGCTTTCAATGTGTCCCATAGATTCCGATATGTTGTGTCTGTGTTTTAATTTATCTCTAAGAATTTTTTAATTTCCTCCTTGATGTCTTCTATAACCCATTGATCATTCAGTAACCTATTGTTCATTCTCCAAGTGATGTATGCTTTTTCCTTCCTTCTTTTATCGTTGATTTTCAGTTTCATTCCATTATGATCAGATAAGATGCATGGTATTATCTCTACTCCTTTATATTGTCTAAGAGTTGCCCTGTGACATAATATATGATCTATTTTTAAGAAGGATCCATGTGTTGCTGAGAAAAAAGTGTAACTGCTTGATGTTGGGTGGTATATTCTATATATGTCAATTAAGTCTAGGTTATTAATTGTGTTATTGCGTTCTATAGTTTCCTTATTTAACTTTTGTTTGGAAGATCTGTCCAGTGGCAAGAGAGGTGTGTTGAAGTCTCCCATGATTATTGTATGGTGGTCTATTAGACTCTTGAACTTGAGAAGAGTTTGTTTGATGAACATAGCTGCACCATTGTTTGGGGCATATATATTTATGCTTGTTATGTCTTGTTGGTGTATGGTTCCCTTAAGCAGTATGTAGTGTCCCTCTTTATCTCTTTTGATTAACTTTGGCTTGAAATCTATTTTATTTGATATGAGTATGGACACTCCTGCTTGTTTCTGAAGTCCATATGAGTGATATGATTTTTCCCAACCTTTCACCTTCAGCCTATGTATGTCTTTTCCTATCAAATGCGTCTCCTGTAGGCAGCATATTGTTGGGTCTTGTTTTGTGATCCATTCTACTAGCCTGTGTCTCTTAATTGGTGAGTTTAAGCCATTAACATTTAGGGTTATTATTGAGATATGGGTTGTTCTTCCAGCCATATTTGTTTATTTCTGTTACTAAACATGGTTTGTTTTCCTCTTTGATTATTTCCCCCCCCTTTACTGTCCTACCTCCCACTGTTGGTTTTCATTGTTATTTTCCATTTCCTCTTCCTGTAATGTTTTGGCGAGGATGTTTTGAAGAGATGGTTTTCTAGCTGCAAATTCTTTTAACTTTTGTTTATCGTGGAAGGTTTTAATTTCATCTTCCATCCTGAAGCTTAATTTCGCTGGATACACAATTCTTGGTTGGAACCCACTTTCTTTCAGTGTTTGAAATATGTTATTCCAGGATCTTCTACTTTTCAGAGTCTGTGTTGAAAGATCACCTGTTATCCTGATTGGCTTACCCCTAAATGTAATCTGCTTCGTTTCTCTTGTAGCTTTTAAAATTCTCTCCTTATTCTGTATGTTGGGCATCTTCATTATAATGTGTCTAGGTATGGATCTCTTATGATTTTGCACATTCGGCGTCCTGTAGGCTTCTAGGATTTGGGATTCTGTCTCATTCTTCAAGTCTGGGAAGTTTTCTCATTTTATTTCATTGAATAGATTGCTCATTCCTTTGGTTTGGAGTTCTGTACCTTCCTGTATCCCAATGACTCTTAAGTTTGGTCTCTTAATGTTATCCCATATTTCTTGGATGTTCTGCTCATGGTTTCTTAACAGTCTTGCTGAGCTGTCTATGTTCTTTTCAAGTTGAAATACTTTGTCTTCATTGTCTGATGTCCTATCTTCTAAGTGTTCTACTCTGCTGGTAGTATTCTCCCTTGAGTTTTTAAGTTGGTTTATTGCTTCCTGCATTTCTAGGATTTCTGTTTGTTTGTTTTTATAACCTCTATCTCCCTGTATAGTTGATCCTTTGCTTCCTGGATTTGTTTGTGTAATTTATTGTCGAAGTGATCTTTCATTGTCTGATTTTGCTGTCTAATGTCTTCCTTGATACTCCAGATCATCTGAAGCATGTATATCCTGAATTCTTTATCTGACATTCCATCTGCTTCAGCTGTTACCTCTTCTAAAGCTGAGTTGAACTGCATTGCTTGTGGTCCTTTCTTTCCTTGTCTTTTCATACTGCTTGCGTTTCTTTCTGCTTGGTGAAACTGTTGTGTTTTTGAAATGCTTTTTCCCCTATACATTTATATTGCTCTTGTATAGTTGAAAAGTCTCCCTTGCAGGGTCGGGCAGCGGTCTGCCTACCTTGCAGGCGCGGGCAGCGGCTCTGCTCTGCCCCTCCTCCAATTGGTGTGAGGTGTCTACCCCACGCGCGGACCTCTGGGCCTGTTCTGCCGATCGGTCGCAGGTCTGCCTACCTTGCAGGCGCGGGCGGCGGCTCTGCTCTGCCCTTACTCCAATTGGGGTGTCGTGACTACCACGCCGGCAGGTCACTGGGCCTGTTCCTGGCGCGGGCAGCGGCTCTGCTCTGCGCCTACTCCAATTGGGGTGATGAGTGTACCATGCCGGCAGGCCACCGGGCCTGATCCGCCGGTCGCTTGCAGGTCTGCCTACCCTGCAGGCGCGGGCGGCGGCTCTGCTCTGCCCCCCCTCCAATTGGTGTGACTTGTCTACCACACCCGCGGACCGCTGGGCCTGTTCTGGGCGCGGGCGAAGGCTCTGTTCTGCTCTTACTCCAGTTGGGGTGACGTGCCTACCACCCCGGCTGGCCGCTGGGCCTGTTCCACCGGTCAGTCGCAGGTCTGCCTACCTTGCTGGCACGGGCGGCGGCTCTGCTCTGCCTCTACTCCAAATGGGGTGACGTGTCTGTCGCACCGGCAGGCCACTGGGCCTGTCCCGCTGGTTGGTCGCAGGTCTGTCCACCTTTCGGGCACAGGTGGCGGCTCTGCTCTGCCCCTACTCCAATTGGGGTGTCGTGACTGCCACGCCGGCAGGTCGCTGGGCCTGTTCCTGGCACGGGCGGCGACTCTGCTCTGCCCCTACTCCAATTGGGGTGATGTGTGTACCACGCCGGCAGGCCGCTGGACCTGATCCGCCAGTTTGTCGCAGGTCTGCCTACCTTGCAGGCGTGGGCGGCAGCTCTGCACTGCCCCTCCTACCACGCCCGCGGACCGCTGGGCCTGATCTGCAGGTTGGTCCCAGATCTGCCCACCCTGCGGGCACAGGTGGCGGTTCGGCTCCGCCCCCACTCCAATTGGGGTCACGTGACCACCACACCGGCGGGGCCTGATCCGGGCGCGGGCGAATGCTCTGCTCTGCCCCTACTCCAGTTGGGGTGACGTGTGTACCACGCTGGCAGGCCTCTGGGCCTGACTTGCCAGTCTGTCACAGGTCTGCTTACCTTGCAGACGTGGGCGGCGGCTCTGCCCCGCCCCTCCTACCACGCCCTTGTACCACTGGGTCTCAGGTCTGCCCACCTTGCCGGCGCGGGTGACGGCTCCGCTCCGCCCCCTCTCTAATTGGGGTCATGCGACCACCACGCAGGAGAGCCGCTGGGCCTGTTCCGGGCGCGGGCGGCGGCCCGGCTCCTCCCCTCTGGCTCGACGACAAAGCGAGAGAGACTCGGGTGTCTGTGACTCACCCTCCCTACCAACTGTTTCTGTCGCCGCTGGTATTGATGAAGTTCTCTCCTCCGCCGCTTTCTGATGACATCATATCTCTGCCATGTTGGTATCCTATGCGAATGGCAGCATTTCGTTCCCTTTGCCGGGTAACCAAAGCAACGGGTGAGTCCTGACCGGCCCTCACAGGCCCCGTCTCAGTCCTGTTGCCGCTGCCCACGAAGGCTCGGTTGGTATTTACCTCCACAGTACTCAGCAGGACCCGGACCGAGAAGCAGTTTCCGCGGGCTCCTTAGCCCTGGGCCAGAGCCATTCCGGAAGCCGGAACTCGGCAGCTCCGTGCTCGGTGTATGCTCTGATAAGAGCAGGCTCCAAGAAGCAGTTTCCGCGGGTTATTTAGCACTGAGCCTGAGTAATCTGTCTGCAAGCCGCAGGCGAATGGCAGCCTGAAATTACCTGTTCTATGGCTGAATGAGCTGTGGTCAGTCGAAAACAGGGATGGTGACGTCAGCTCTCCAAGATGGTGGCCGCTGGCCTCCTCTGTGGTCTGACCGGTGTGGAGAACCGAATTGGACCGCTTCCTTCCCCCGTCTCGAACCCAGAATTCAGCACTGAGTACGGTGCTTGCACGGCTGGCAGAAACTGCAGCGCTGTATCCCTGCGTCGCTATCTCCTCCTTTCCCAGCGCGCGCTGCAGACTCTAGCCGCGGGGCGATTAGCTGAATAAGCAGTGTTACCCTCCGTGCGACAAATCTCTCGCGTTTGAGTCCCCGTAGCCGATCCTCGTGCGATGGAAATCCTTCCTCCAGGTTCCGGAGCACCCCACTATTGCTGGAAATTCCTAACAAGATAGCCTTTAGCCGTCCTGACTCGTCATACTCCCACACAGTGACACGGCACACGGGGGCAATGCACTCCCCTCGCCGCCATCTTCCTGTCCCATTTCACTTTTCTAAACCAAATAATGTTGGTATTATTTTAGTTAAGAAGAACAGAGGCCAGTCATATACAATTTCTCTGAAGCATTTCTAGGATAGAACATTTGCATGAGTGGCAGATAACCAGACTAGTATGAATATATCAGCTTTTAATATAGCCTTTGAAATAGAAAAATGCCATGAAAAATAATAGCAACTAACTATAAGTATCTTAAAACATATCTGTTTAATTTATAGCAAAAACTGAAATTAAGAAGAAACTGATCTTGGTAGAAGAAAATGATCTTGGTAGCAATATGTGTTCATTGGAACCTTTCATTAGGTGAATGTTTGATTTCTTAGCTAACCATTGTAACCACTGTAGAATGAGATTTACTATTAGGCAGGCTTATCTTAGGGTTTATCATTCTTGGGCAACCTACTTACCTTCCCTGTATCTCAGTTACTTTATGTGTTGAATGTGGATAATAAGACCTACTTTCCAAGATTATCATGGTAAAGACAGAGAATTTGTGTGGTATAATGATGAAAATAGTAGGTGCTAAATAAATGATGATTGTTCCTATTATTACCATCATTTCTATTAGTATCAAAAATTTAGAGGGTCCTCTGTACTATAATAAAAGATATCTGAAAAATTACATAAGAGAGCCACTAAGCAAGAGCAAAGACCACTGAAAGTTGCTTTGATCATAGAATAAAAGTAAAAATCTGTTATACTGAAAAGCAATTGTATGAGCCAGAGAGGTCAGAGAACTCTAACAGGGAGCTTCTTGTAGACATTTTCAGACATGAAATTGATTAGTGAGAAAGGAAACTGAAATTCACAGACAGACCAACTCACAGTCCATAGGTCCCAAGAGTGGCATTTAGATTTCAGTCAGAGATGTGTTTTGCCAAATTATTCCATCTCTAGAACCTCACCCAGTTATGGATATTATCTTACTAAGTAGGAATTAAGGGCTGGATCGTCTAGCTTTTCTAAAGAAATATATGCCAAGGGCAGGCAGGCGATAAGTTACCCAAATCCCACCTCTGATTCAAGTAAACTTTGAAAAAAAAACCCCAAAAAACGTAAGCTCTTGTGAAAAGTCCTGTTTTCGGCTTTTGAAAATCGGAGGCTGCATTCCAGGAGGGTGGAGTGACAGTGGAGGAAAAATCACAGACCATACCTCCGCCCCTCTGAATAAAGCCCAGAGGAAATACCAATGGGACCAGAAAAAATTGTACAACTCAGAATTACAAGAACATACTTGTGGTTTTCAACTGAATTTATTACTTTTAATTTATCAAGGCTATTGTAATGAAATAAACAATCCCCCTTCAATTGATATTAATTTGTTGCACAATATAGCACCATAGCCAATTTTTCTTTGCTGAGTATTTCTCAAAACTATGAACAAATCAGAATTATTTTGAAAAGATGCTTACTTTTAATTCCTTTGTTTCTGCCAACTAGTAGGTCAAAACAAGTGATGAAAAATATTACTTGGAGATTCCAAAGACTATGTAATGACCTGTTTTTATTGATAAAACAGCAGTGACTCCTTCATTTACCTTTCCTACTTCTTGGTATAATTCAGTAACTTACATAGTCTACCTGTGCAAGTTTTTTTAAATGATATTTTTCATCCACAAGACATACAGGAATGTATTCATATTTTATTTCAGAAGAGGCTCAACTTGCCTTTGAGACATCCCTTCCCCACCAACTGCAGCTCTAATCTGTACCAGAGATAACCACTCTTAACAGTTTCCTTTCTCCATTTATATTTGTGTACCAATAGAAAATATTTGGAATTTTCCATTTTATGAATTCTTATTATAATGCATATACAACTCTCTGTGACTTCCTTTTATTAAAGTCTAAGAAATTCTAAGGTAAACATTTATTTATACAGGTTAAAAGATTAGCAGACATAAAACTGTACAAGCAGCAGGTTCTACACCCACTTTATAAAATAACAGCCAAGAAAATTTCAGTGTATAAGTTATTTTAAAACAGTCATCCCCATTTCCTCCTCTCACAGTGTTTGTGTAAAACTAAATGAATAGGTACATGTGTGCTTTGAAAACTAGTTTCATACACATATGTGCAGATATACACAATATTATTCTCAAATATTATCTAGAAAATGATCAGGTAGTATGGCATTCTATAAGCATATAATAAAACTATTTAATTTTTTATCCAAAGGGTGTCTCATGCATACATCAATATTGAAATTTTTACTAGTGGTACAGTCATTCCTATATGTAAATGCTCCAATGAAAACATTTTGATCTATTATATCAAAGGCTTAATCATAAGAAAATATATTTGCTATTTTTCTCATAATGAGGAAAAGCAGTTATGAAATTCATTTGGAAAAACAAGAGACCCAAAAGAAACAAAGCAATCCTTAGTGAGAAAACAGAGCAGGAGGCATCATAATACCATATCTCAAATTATGCTATAGAACTACTGTAACAGAAACAGCATGGTAATGGCACCCAAACAGGCACAAAGACTAATGGAATAGAATAAAAAACACAGAGACAAACCCACATACATACAGTTTTCTGATGCTAGACAAAAGTGCCAAAAACATATATTGGAGAAAAGACAAGATTTTTTTTTTTTAATTAGTGCTGGGAAAACTGGAAATCCATATGTAGAAGAATAAAATTTAACCCCCATCTCTTACCCTGCACAAAACTCAACTCAAAAGTAGCTCTAACCCTAGGAATTAGATCAGAAACTCTGAAAACGTAGGTCCAACACTCCAATATGTTGTCAGAGGAACCAACTTCCTTAACAAGATAAAGCACAAGAAATAAAATTTAAAAATCAAGAAGTGGGATGGCATCAAATTAAAAAGCTCCTTCACAGTGAAGGAAATCAATTGAGAGTGTGAAGAGAGAGCCTATAGAAGGGAGAAAATCTTTGCCTCCTGCTCTTTAGATTGGGCATTAATATCCAGAATACGTAAAGAACTCAACAGAGTTAACATCAAAAAAGTAAATAACCCAATCGATAGGTGGGCAAAAGAACTAAGCAGACCCTTCTCAAATGAAGAAATAGAAATCGTCAGCAAATATGTGAAAAAAATGTTCAATCTCTCTAGTAATTAGACAAATGCAAATTAAAACTACCTTGAGATTTCATCTTATTCTAGTCAGAATTGCAATTACCAAGAATGTAAGTAACAATAAATGTTAGCGAGGATGTTGGGGGGAAAAAGTACACGTTGTATGTGGGACTGCAAATTAGTGCAACCACTCTGGAAAACAGTATGGAGATTCCTCAAAAAATCAGGAATGGGTTATTTGGGTTTTTTTGGTGTTAAATATTTGTGTTCATTTTATATTCTAGAAATCAACACCCTACTTGTGTTTTAGGTGTCAAAGATTTTTCTCCCATTCTGTAGTCTTTCTCTTAATGCTCTTTATTGTTTCCTTTGCTGTGAAGAAACTTTTTAGTTTGATGCTGTCCCCATTGTTGATTTTTTATTTTACTTCTTGAAATCAGTTCCTGAGGATTAGACAAAGGGGAATAGAGGGGAGGTAGGAGGGATAGAAAAAGGAAAGACAGTGGAATGAAGCTGATATAACTTTCCTATGTACATATATGAATAGACCACAGTGAATTTCACCATCATATATTTCTACAGTAAATTAATTAAAAAGCCAAAACAAAACAAAAACAAATGAGGAATAAAACCACCATAATGATCCAGCTATCACACTCCTTGGTATATATCCAAAATATCTAAAACCAGCATGCTACTGTGATGCAACCACATCAATGTTTAGCAGCACAATTCACAAGAGCTAAGTTATAGAGCCAACTTAGGTACCTTTCAACACATGAATGAATAAACAAAATGTGGTATATATACACAATGGAGTATTACTAGGCCATTAAGAATATCTTAATGACATTTGCTAGTAAATGGATGGATCTGGAAACTGTCATGCTAAGGTAAATTAACCAGTCCTAAAAAGCCAAAGGTAAAATATTTTCTCTGATAGGCAGAAGCTAATCCAAAATAAGGTGGGTGTGTGTGCAAAAAATAGAATACCACTGGACGAGATGATGCAGAATGAAGGGAAAAAAGGATGGCTGAGAGAAAGAATGACAGTGTAATGAATCTGACTTTCCTATATACATATATGAATATAACCCAGGGAATCTCACCATCATGTATATCCACAAGACACACACACACACACACACACACGCACACACACACACACACAATTATAAGTAAACAGCAAAAAGATCAGTAGAGCAAGCAGAGGGAAGGGAACAGGAGGAGGGAGGAGTAAAGCAAAAGGGAAAGAACTGGGGACTGAATTAGAACAAATTTTATATTCCATGCTTTTATAATTATGTCAAAATGAATCCTAATGTTATGTATAACTAAAAAAAAAAACAATAAAAAAATCTCCCCAAAATATACTGGTTTATAGGCTCAAATTAGTAAATTAATCACTTAAAAATTTAACTCCATTTTTATATGTATAAGCTTCTGAGCTTGATTTCCAGAGCAAATAACCAACTGTTGAAAGGCATTAAAGTTTGGAATGACTACATCAGAAATGAGGGTGCAAAGTGACATTTAAAGATATTTAAAATTCTCTCCAAATCTCCTAAATGTGATCTTCAAATGAATTTATTTAGTAAAACAACTGTATGAATTATTTCAGTTTAAATTATAATTCTTTTAATCAAAATATTCTCTATATGATACAAGAATTTTAAGTACATTAAAACATTGCAATTCTTGTAGTAGTTAATTAATTCTGTAGTCTTTGAATTAAAGAGCAATACAGTAAAGTTGGTTATAGATCTGTTACCAGGCATATTAATTTGTTTTTACCATAATAAACACCAGATGAAAAAAATGATCTAGAATGCCTCTCTTTTGTATTTTTTTAATGAATAGGATCATCAATAATGAACCTTAAATAAAATTTCCATGCATTTGTTTTAATTGTCTTGCATTATGAAGTATTTGTTTCTGGGAGAGGGGAGTGAATTATGGATTAGGAGGGTTCCTGGCAGGAATAATTGATGTTCCTGAGCCTTTATGTTTTCATTGATTTGAAACACATTGCCCCACCTATTTCTTCAGACTCTCCAAGTTCAAGTAAGTACCCAATTACATATCAACATTAAAATAAAATCAACCATGGGAAAGTCCTGACATATACATAAATAAAAAATATCAAACAAAGCCATTAAGTTGGGGATGTGTGACGTGTGTGACTATGATCATAGTAAGACAACTCAGAGATGAGTTAAGATCCTGAAAATAAGACAAAGTGCTTCAGAAGTATATTCATGTCTGAGAAGGAAGGTGGGGCAGAATGGAACATGTATCTAATGTCTTCCTTTTAAATGCCAAATATGAAGGCCAATAATAAGAACATCTAGGTCAATTTAGTTCAATTCCAAATTATAAACTGAGTGAACATACACATTTAATGAATTAGTGGAATAAAATGGAATATAAAACACAAATAGAATAAATCACAATAATGAGTCATATGACAGTTTTAAGACCTGTTTTGATGTCCTAGCTTGCATGAATTTTTTCTAAATAAAGAAATTTTGGCCATTGGCACTTCAAAAATATTAGTTTTCACTCACAGGAAAGATCAGGAAATAAAACACAATGATGGATGCTCCAGGTAAGTAGACATAAGTGGAAGAAGTGAGAACTATGATTATCCATTTTATAAACTGGGTGATAGTAGAAAAAGCAGTAGAATCAGAAGACCACAAAGTCCCTAGTTTCAATATAGTAAAACATTTTGGATAATTTTTTCTTTATGTATCAAATGAGAGGACTAAACTGCATTGTCAATGTTTTCTACAATATATGATATTCAGTATAAATATTTCATAACTATAGCAGATTTATAAGCTTATGATTTGGATGCCAAAAATGGCAGCTAAGACATTTTTCAGTGGCCTGTGTGCCATTTATTGCTGTCGATTTTTTTAAAACTTTTTTTGGGTGGTCTGGTAATAAAAGTAATTACATGTTCTCTACAGACAAATACAAATAACAAGTATCACTATCCAAAGATAATGTAGTCTGGTACTACCTTTGTTACTTAGCACTTTAGGACACCATATACTCATGAATAATTCTATGGCAGGTCCTAAGTTTCTTTAAGTCTTATTTAGTATGTATTTTTGTTTCAATATATATTGTTATATGAATTATAATAGCTTTCAATTTTTTATAAGTGGAATATTTTATTTTCCTAAAAAGAATTTCACATAGAACTTTAATATTACTACATTAAAAAATGAAACTACACTAGTTGAAGTGATGATGAAGTGCCTACAGTGTTTCTGAGATAGCTGTCAACACACTCCTATTGAATCTTATACTCTGAGAATGATCTAGATCAATTGAGTTGGTCAATTTAAATTAATTTATATTTTATTTTTGCTACCATACATCATTTAGAACTTTGTGTACATTCATTTTTTTTCATCTGCAGGTGAAATTTCCAGTCAAATGGTTTTAAAGCAATGATCATGATACCAGCAGACTTTAACAATCACTTCTCCCTGAACCATTTGCCACAGGAAACTGCCACTCTCCTTTTTTAAGGCTAACTAGTTTCACTTACAGCATTTAAATCAGATTCCATTTCTTTCTGATAGATTACTAATCTTTCCTTTTTCTTCCTCAATATGCTAAACAGGTTACTATTAAGGTTATATAAATATCCTTCTTGAAGCACGGATACATCTTTTCTCTTAAATGCCACTGGATACCTAATCGATGAGCAGTCTCTGTCTCCAGCATCCAAAAAAAAAAAGAATGGTATAAAGAATATTTTCTAATGGGAAAAGAACTTTAATTCAATCTATGTTCAAAATTTTATAGACAATGACGCTGAGGACCACCGTGGCTCCTTCATTAAGTCAGTTACTGTTCACCACAAAATGGCAGATACTTTGATGGGTAAAGCCCAGATTATGACCCAAAGATACATTATATATATGGTGACTGCCCCCATGTGGTTTGTAACCTAGTAGAGAATACAGACAAAAAATGTTCAACAAATATTATACAGTATTGTGAAACATACTATAAGAAAATAAAGCGAGGCAGGTACACAGCAAGGAAGGTTGGATGAGTTTTCTGAAGAATCCAACACTTGCACTTTAGTTAGAGGATAGTAAATGAATCAGTGAGATAAATAAATAGAAAGGTGGAGGGCATTCCAGGGAAGGGGGACTCATAAACCTTTGGAGGAACTTGGCATAGGCCAGTGTTGTAAATGATGAATATTAAGATGTGTTTACAGGACTGGGGTTGTGGCTCAGTGGTAAAGTGCTTGCCTAGCATGGGTGAGGCACTGGGTTCAATCTTCAGCACCACATAAAAATAAATAAATAAAATAAACGTATGTATCTATCTACAACTAAAAAAAAAAAAAAAAAGATGTGGTTAGAGATGAGGCCAGAGAGGGATACAAACTCAAATTGGGACTTGTAATAAATCAGAGTGATGTCCACTCTAAACAGAATAGTCAGTATAGCCAATTCCTACTATTTGAGTGGATAATATTTAATATCAAGAGAAATAAAAATTTCACATTTAAAATTAACATTGGTACCAAAGTTAAAAAAAAATAGACTGTGCAAATTAGACCAAACACATTTGTTAACTCAATGCTGCTGCTGTCATTTTTACAACTCAGACTAGAGATTCAGTCAAGGCACAGCTAACAAAAAGCTCCACATACTAAATTAAGGGGTTTGAACTTTATCTTCAAAACTGTAAGAGACTTGGAGCCAACTAACATCTTAGAGGGCGTGTTCTGGCTGTTGTAGAATCACTCTAAGAGACCTTTGTAAAAAGGGCTTCAACCAAGGCAGTGATGGGACACGGAAAGAAGGAAATAGATTTGAAAGAGACTAAATAAGGCATACATCTTAGTAAACAACACAGTGAAAACTTGAACATAGGACCATTTTGCTGGATACTTTGAGAACTATAGCAGTATTATATGATGTCTTTTTGAGTGAAGTACTATTTATTTTCAATATATAAGCTATGTACAGGGGAAATTCTTTGTGAAATTAACTTGAAACATCAGAAATTTTTTTCCTATGGATACCATTAGTGTAGTGTAGGGAAACACTGCATTAAAATAAGTTCTAGGAAGGAGAATGCACAGAGAAATTAAGAGGAAAAAGACATTGGGCAAACATTGACCATGAATAAAGTTCCTCATACCATGCTTTATTTGGGTAACTTTGTATGTCAGTTTACAACTCAACAATGGATAAGATATTTCTATTGCTTGAATGATGGTATTCATTTCAAAATCCATGGTGAAACTTAATCTCCATTGTGAGGTCAGTAAATCACAGGGATGTGGGCAGAGGAGATTATCATGACAGCTTTGCCCTTATAAATGGATTAGTGCCTTATAAAAATTAGTTGAGGATTTCTGACCCCTTAAACCTTTGGCCATATTAGCACACACATGGACCTCTTTTGCCATGTGAGTATTCAGCAAGAAGGCTCTCACCAGACACTGAATGTCATTAACCTTGATCTTCAACTTCTCAGACTTCAGAACTGTGAGAAATAAACTATATTTCTTATACCCAGGACATGGTATTTTGTATAGCATCACAAGTAGATAAATATCATTAAATGCATGGTAAATGAATAGAAAGTGCTGTCTTATTCTATTCCTGACTCAAAAATTCTACGAATAAAAATGCTCAATTTGTAAGTTTCTAGATCATTTGCATTGTGGTTAATCTCTACATATGTAATGGAAGTAAATACTACTGCTTAAATTTGGTTAGTACATTTTAAAAAAAAATTCAATGAGTAAGCCAGACAACAAGCAAGTCAAATGGAAAGTGAAGTCATTAGGTGGGGCGAAGTGATGTCAAATCTGTGAGTGTTTTCTCTCTTAACCTTTAAGATGGAAGGTTGACTCTATTTGTCCAATTGGCACATGATGAGCTTACAAAAGAGCATTTGTTAAAAAATTCCATGAATAATAAAGTCTATTCCTACAACCTACTTGACAAAAAGCTGTATTTGTTCTTTATTAAACAAAATATTAAGCTTTCTCATCAAAGAATTTTTAGTTGTCCTAAAGTTTCTATATTATATAACTACACTGTATTGAGAGAAAACAAAACTTCCCCAACTACAACATTTAGAAATATATTACATGTTCATAAGTTTGTCACAATGTAGTTAAGCATTTGTTTACTTTCTACTCAGAAGTCAATATTCACTTTAGAGCAGGAGTAATATACTTTAAGCCAATGTTGTCTTGTGGTTCCTCGCTTTTATAAAAACACAGGAGTGTGCTAGCACTAAGAATATGCCTATTTAGACAAGCCTCTATATCCTGTCACTCAGAATAGGTTAGATTATCTGGGCATGGTGGTGCACACCTGTAATCCCAGTGACTTGAAAGGGTAAGGCAAGGAAATCACAAGATTGAGGCCAGCCTGAGCAACTTAGTGAAATCCTGTCTCAGGATGTATCTAGTAGTAAAGCACCCCTGGGTTCAATCCTGAGTACAAAAAATAAAAAATAAATAAAGTTAGATTACATACAGTAACAAACACTGCAATATCTCAGTTGCTAGAAATAGCAAAGATTTAATTTCTTATCCCTGCTATACTTATCATGCATATCCTGGGGGCTCCTCTCCCTGCTATTCTCATTCCTTGACCTAAGATGACAGGGCAGCCACCAACATTGCCAGTCACTAAGGCAGAAGGAAAGAAAGTTCTCTGGCTCAGAAGTTATATATCACTTTTAATCAAAATACTTGTTGGCAAGATCTAGTCTAATAAATAGCCTCACTCAACTCTAGCTGTGAAATTCAATGTTACCATGTGCCCAGAAAGCAGAGAGCTGGAAATGTTTGGTGAACAGAAGAGAAATGGAAATATTTGGTGAACAAAATTAATGACTATCACAGTTACCCAAATAACTGCTCTATTATGGTTTAAGGTGTCTTTGTTTTCTCTACCTGATTAGGCTATCAGAATATATGTCTTAAAAGGCTTCCAAGAAATTCTTTTGATTCACTAATTATATATGAAGTGAAGAGCTCCATTTAAAATATGATTGTCAAAAAAAATATATGATTTAAATAAAGTAATTATGTATACTTAGAACTTTTCTCCCAATTGTGTGTGCATGTGTGTGTGTGTGTGTGTGTGAATGAATGAATCTAGTTCTTGTTTAACAGTAAAGTTGGCAGAGACAGATAATATAATAAAATGATTTAAATCAGCTGAGCATACTGAAAGAAACCACATTGGTATTAAATCTAGGTATGATTAACAAAATAGACACTCAAAACCTGACTGGATTCATTTTTCCACAGATGTCACAGAACAAAGCAGAGCTCTGAAATTGCAATAATAGCTCTCTTTACCTTTATTGTGGTTGCTGTTTAAAGTTCCACATTAGAAATCACTCATGCACTGTTAAGGAGAAAACACTTGCCCATGCTGTCTGTCCTCATTTTAAGATCACAATCATAAATCTTAAATGCTTAGGACTCTCAAATCCTTATCTACAGATATCAATTCTCCTAGGAACTCCAGACTCATATATCTTAATAAATTTAATTTGATGTCTGTTAGGTCTTTTAAAACTCAACCTAGCCAAAACAGAATGTATTTTTTTTTTTTTTTTTGCTTGGTAAACCTGGTTCTTTGTCAATCCTTCCCAATGTCTGCACACTACATCATTTACCCAGCTTTTCAAGTTAAAAGATAAGAATCCTTCTGATTTCCCTATCTGCCTTACACCCCTAAGTCAAGACTTTCAGCAAGTCCTGGTAACTTTACTGCTAGAACACACCTAGGATTTGAAAACTCCATTTTCCCAATAGTAGCCTAAGTTACTATCACCTTTCACTTGGACTACTATAGAATCCCCTAACTCTGTTATCATCAAACTCCCCACATCCAAATCTATTTTTCACAGAATACTCATGGCAACCTTTTCAAATCAAATGTTACACCACATCTTTCACCTCCTTAAAACCCACCATTACTTTCTGAATAAAATTTCAAGTTCATTGGCCTTCAAAGTCCTGCATGATCTGACTTGATCACATGTTTATATCACCTACCACTTCTCTTTCCCACTACAAGGCCACCTCTTCATTCTTTCAACTTGTAGGTTTGGGTCGTCTTAGGGCTTCTGTGTTAGTACCCTCCTAATCTTTGTAGGATGTTTGTCTATCACTAATGGGGCTAAGAAGGGATAAAGTATGGTGCTTTAGTGTACTAATTACTTCACACTGAAAGAGCTAAGAAAGCAACAAATGCAGGAAGTGGCTTTCTCTGAAGTTCAATTGTTGTGAATCTTCTCTCTTAGAAGCTCATCAACTAGAAGAGGCAGACTCATATCACAAGAAGAAAGACTGGAGTTGACACCAGGCTCAGAGTCCAGATAGAATCTGTCACATGGTAATATCATTACCCTTTCTATTGATCAAGGAAACAGAAGTATAGAATCTGTCACAATTTGGGGCCCATTTACCTCCCTAAAATCATTTATTCTCTTTCTAAACTAATGAAATTCCTCTCACTTCCCTCTCCCCTATGAAGAGGGTATATAAGCTTCTAAATATCACTGGTTTTTAGAGTGTTCACTTTCCTATGATGACCCCATGATGTAAATTTGTAAGCCTTTTCTACTGTCACTCTGCTAATTGTGAGTTTACTTTGGCAGATTCAATTATCAAAACTACAGAAGGGGGAGACGTTCCTATTGTTCCTAAATCACTTAGGTTCAGTGTAAATTTCAATTCCTAGAGAACCTTCTGTGAGCATTCTATACAAAGAGGAACTATCCCATCACTCTCTTTACATGATCCTATTTTGATTATTTGTATTTCTCTTTATTATTATCTGATGTATCTTTGCTTATATCTTTATTTACCTGTTTCACACTGCTAGGACTTAGATTTAGCTGTTTTGTAGTTTTGCTAAATATCAATGCCTCTGTGTCTAGATGAGTGTGTGGTGCATATTACGTGTTCAGCAAATATTTGTTGAAAAGATATTTAAGGCTTGAATATACAAAAGACACATAGGATCAGCATGAAAGGTATTAAAGTTAGATAATATAAAATTACTCTTGGAGACTTTATAATGATTCAGGAAATGCTGATGATTCTGTTACTAAACATAATAAAATACAAATTACATATTTTTGTAGTTGATTTACCACAATTACTTGAAAAATAATTTGCATTTACCTAGACAATTGGACACTGGTATGGTAAGATAAAATGAATGGGGGAAAGAGCTGTTATCAGTGACCATTACTGTATGTTTACCAGGTGCCTGGCATATTATATTTGTCATATCATTAATTTTAATGAGGTGGGTATTGCTATTCCTATTTTAGAAATTAGTGTATCGGATATTGAGGTCCAGAGTGATTAAGTAGCTTGTTTCAAATCATATAGCAAACTACGGGAGTTAGGATATAAATCTATGTCTAATTCTTTATGCTATGCTCTTATTAGACCATTATGTGGTGAGTCCTAACTGAGCAACAGCAGCTGCTACAACTATAAAATTAGTAATATCTCAGAAATGAAAGGTGCAGCAGCAAGGGAACACCCCACACCAAAACAAGTGTGGCATACCATTATTCTCTGTAAATATTACAACACATATAAGATGTAGGCAGGTCTGGTGGATACAACTTTAATGGATGATTAGCAAATTATGTACATTCAGTATAAAGTAGTTCTCACCAAGAGACTGACATGTGAAAATTATGTTGTATACAAGAATGTTGATACCCTGAGGCTCTTTTAACTTGTAGGAAAAAAAAAAACTCAGAATAAAATGGTCTTTGAATTAAATGGGGTTATACCTTATTTATAAGTTGAGTTCTAATTTAAGGTCTTCATGTCAAAATCAAATTATCCTGAAAAATACTTAGGAAAATATTTTCCTCCAGCATGATATACCAATTTCAGTTGGTCTAGTTTTATAGGACCAATAGGTCTCTTCCATTTTGAGCTAGCTATTTGTTTTCCATTGAGCAGCAGAAAAATGTAAAACTGACTTTATATTTAGTGGTCACGTTTTAAGAAAAAAGTTTATCTTTAAATGTCCTGCTTACATTATGGAAGGATCCAAGAACCTGGATAGAAAGGGGGAAAGAAGATATATTTTTCTCATTTATATTCACTCCTGGGTATATGTCTGGGTAAAACATCTGGCATTAAATTATGTTATTTTTTTTCCTTCTTTGTCTCCTCCCTCTCCATTTTTGTGCTAAGAGAAAGGGACAGAGAGTGTGTTCAATACGCATAAGTGGCACAAACATCTTAGAGATGCTAAAAATAATGATAAATGAAAAACTGTTAATAGTACTAAGTATTAATTTTATGCCAGGCACTGTGATAATGAATTTATATGCACTATCTCATAATTCCCACCAATCAACATGGTAATATCATTACTTTTTCTAATGATCAAGGAAACAGAAGTATAAAAATGGTAAGTTTGGATACCCCACATCTTACTGGTAGTGAATAGTGAAGCTAAAACACACATACAGGCAGGTAGATCTGGGAATCCAACTATAAGTCACTATGGTATGGTGTTTTCTTACCCATAAAGTAAATCTGGTTAAGACCCTCATATTATATGAGAAAAAAATTAAGGCTAATAAATATTGAGTTACTTGGTCATGAACATATTTTTTTACTTGACTTGGTCATTATCCAAAGCATAAAAACATTCTC
Organism: Marmota flaviventris; assembly: GCF_047511675.1. NCBI lineage: Eukaryota > Metazoa > Chordata > Mammalia > Rodentia > Sciuridae > Marmota > Marmota flaviventris. Next base: position 99,338,644 of record NC_092502.1, read on the forward strand.
TTACCCATTATCCACAGTCTGTGTATTCTACTTCTCACCTCATTCTACTCTAATTAGTCATCCATCTCAGGGTCCCTGGGAGATCTCTGTTCTTATTGTACTTGAGTTCCCAGCAGCATTTGAGAGTTGACCCTTCCTTCTTGAGACATATTTAGCTTTTGCTATTAAATTAAAATCAGATTGTTTTCCTCCTATATTATTAGTTTCTTTTCCTCATAGCTTGGCCTCTAAGAAATATAATATATGTAAAGCCTGACTCCAAAACTGTGGAAAGTACCAGTGATTGGTCTTAGGCATCTTTTATTCAGATTCTCGATGATCCTTATGGTCCCAATGCTTTAAATACTAACTATAATTGATTTTTTTTAATATTTATTTTTTAGTTGTAGTTGAACATAATAACTTTATTTTATTTTTATGTAGTGCTGAGGATCAAATCCAGGGCCTCGCACGTGCTAGGTGAGCGCTATAACTGATCTTAATTATTCATAAATTCAGTATTCACCTGCTCATTAAAATACACTTTTAACCCCCAAACATTAGCTCTAGCCATTTTCTTGGTCATCTGACATATGCAAGTACAGAGCTGAGTCCAGCAGCATACATGTTGTCAGTTGACGTTGAACAAGGCACTGACTTCTTATTTCAGCTCTCATAATATGAACAGATGTTCTTTATGTGATATGTTTAGTGCCATGATTTTTGAATTTTTGTGCCTTTTGTGTGTGTGTGTGTGTGTGTGTGTGTGTGTGATTTTTGCTGTTTAAAATGGCCTTCATACATACAGCGGAAGGGCTGTCTAATGTAAAAGAAGGTTGTGGCTTGCCTTATGGAAAGAATATGTGTATCTTTAAGCAGAAACACACATAAAACCAGGATACATATTGAGCAGCTGATGAAAATGTGAACAGAGTCTCCAGGAACATAACCCTGAATCTGCTCTAAGAAAAAGGATCAGTATTTGTCCAAGCTACTTTACAGAAAGTGACTACTGCAAGAATTTATCATATATGCCTATGGTCTCTGAATCTTTGTTTTATTCAAAATCTAGCCAGAGAGCAATAAATCTCTACAGCCAGCTGCTTTCTTGACACATATCCTCTTTAATACTTAATAGGCACCTCAGTTTTAACTTAGAAAGAATAGTACACTTAATCCCCTGTGCTACCCTTAAACCTGCTCCCTCTTTCACCTCCCTACTCTCAGTTCTCCATCCACCCAAAATCACAGAAATCATTCTTTATTTCCTCTCATCCATTAGCACCATGTCTTATTCTTTCTCTCTCCCCAACTTCCACCAACTATTCCATCAGCAAAACTGTTTCCTTAGCTAGCATCTTCACACCACCATCATCATCATCATCTTCATGATCTCGTCCCTGGAATAATCTCTTAACTGCCCCTACTACAATGTCTGTCTCTCTCACTCAGAATCACTGTATAAGGATGTAAAGTATATAATTTGTACATCCTTCCATAGAAGAATGTTACACTCCAAATTTCTAGTACTAGCAACTGAATTGTTATAAAAAAAGTAATGAGATTAAGTCATCCTCTTGACTAAAACCCTCTAATGAGTTACAATGGAAAAAAAAAAAAAAAAAAAACAGAAGCCAACATTTTTATTCCAACCTCCATAGTCTGATATGATCTAGGTCTGTTCACATCTTTGATCCCTTGTTACTCACTCATGCCAATACTATTTCTGCTGTAACACAGGTCAAGCTAAGTCCCATTTTAGGAAATTTTTATTAGCTGTTCTCTTTGCCTGCAATACTCTTCAGCCATCTCATTGTCATTCACACCTCAGCTTAAACATCATTGAAAAGGACTTTCATGATACAATCTGAAATAGCCACCCAGTAATGCTATCACATCACATCACATATTTTATTTCTTTACTTGACATATAAAAACAATTTCTTTTACACCCTAATATTATATGCTTCATCACACACATATGTAAGAAAGTTCCTTGGTTCTTGTTCATACTTTTCTTATACCATCTATAACTCTTCCTGGCATGAGAAGGTGAATATTAAAAAAAAATGTGTGTGTGTGTGTGAGAATTTGGTGCTAGAGACTGAACCTAGGGCCTCATGCAAACTAAGCAAGCATGTGCTATACCATTGAGCTACAACCTAGCCCCAATACTTGTTACACAAATGAACAAATCATATAATCCCTTACTATGGTAATGAATTTAGATTTTAATTACAATGGGAACACACTGAAATAGGAAAAAATATAAAGTTATAATCTAATTTGTGTTTTCAGAAGTTCACTTTAGACATTGGATTAGAAATCAGGGAAGTTGGATTGGGGAGGCAAAGGCAACAGGTTGCAGTCAGGTAACAAAGATGACTGTGGCTTGGATGAAGTAAGGGGAGTGGAAAACAAATGGAAGGAAGTGTAAAACAAGTCATTAAACTTTAAAAGACATTTGCCAAGCAGAAAACATCAGACAGAAGATAGATTGGATGTCAGTGTAAAGGAAAGGGAGAAATTAAATTTGACAAGTTTCAGGTTTTAGTTACTGGGTAGACAATGCAATCACTTAATAAAGAAATTCAGATAGATGAAAGCAACTTAATAATTCATATCCCTCATAATAGAAGAGATATATTTTAATTTCATTTATGTAATAATAATTGAGTAAGACTATGTACAAGTGTTATGCTAATGCATAAAACTTTTTTGATAACTAACAACTTGCATTAAATTATCAATTTTAGAAATTAATTTCCGGATTTTATCAAAAGTAATATATTTTCTCATGGGTAGTCATATTTTCATGTATCCATCCTTGGTAAATGAAAGAAAAGGTAATGCTTTTTTTCTTTGTCATCTTTGCCTACCTCCAGTATTCATTTCATTAGGCTTTCCAAATGCATCTTGAACTATTTGATCACATGTACATATGATCACACTGCATCATAATGATTATTAGCCTAATTCTACAACTACATTATATTTTATTGGAGAGAAAGTACCTAATTTATCTTTTTTTTGTGCTATAGCCTTAGCACCAAACACAGTGCTTCACACATATCAGATACATCATTACTATATTAAGATGGAGGCAAAAGACAGAGACCTTGAACTACAGTCTAGATGGTGACTTGTAATGTTTTCTTTCCTGTAAAGGGTTTGTTTTTTTTTCCTTTCGAAGTTATTTTACATTCCTTAATAGCTTATATAGAAGACTCCAAAAGTATACAATTTGAAAAATCATCAAATTATCCAGGGAGAATACTGAGATTTCCATCTGCTTTCTTGCCCACATAGTAGGTGAGACACATGAAATGTTCTCATCAACAGTTTCTATTTTATATAGTACCATTTATTGTTTAATAAAAAATAACGTTCAGTGATAGAAAATATTTTTTCATGGTTTCCTTGAAATAGTGATACATTGATATGTTTAGTGTTACACCATCTCTCATTACTTCATTAGTTTGCCAAATTCATTAATATCTTATCCCTTATCATCTGGAAATTTCTAGAAGTTATATATCCTGGATCTATGGAAAACACTTTTTAAAATCAGCAGTATGTCCTTAACAGATTGTGACAGTAAAAAAAAAAGTCAATTTTCTCTATAGTCCCTAAGCAAAATATCATATATCCCCAAGCAAGAAAAATTCCATGACTTCAGATTACAATGAAAATTCATGTTCAGAAAGAATATTTCCTTATGTAAAAAGGAACCTATATCTGAAGAAAGGTTTTCAGAGGCTAAATAAAACACCTTCCAGAGTGACAGGCCTTCTTAAAGTATGATTTGAAGATGGCATGCTGATTAACATATTTACATATATGGTAAACTAAGTTAAATAAAATGAAATGAATAAAATGAAATAAAATATTAATGTATTATAACTTGTATGCTTGAGTATAAATATATCAGCACAGAAAAGGGAACTCTTTCAGAAAGTCTTTCGGGAAATCAATGCCCATGACCACTAAGTATTGTTTATGCAACTTGTGGTGGGCTGATTTCTAAATACAGATGACTTGCATTTCGAAAGTCTCTGTCCACCAAATAGCTTTCAATAGGTCTTTGGGAGTAAGACAATAGCAACATTGTTTCTCAATCTAGCTTTCTGTTCCTTTACAAACCCACTCACAAACACAATTACTGTTCTTCTTCTGATAACTAACTCTTCCTAGGTTACTACTACACCATCCCATCTTTACTGCTAATCAGTAAACTTTCCCTCCGTCTAATATATGGTTTCTGGAAAAATTGTCCTAAAGCACTTTTCATTGCGCCATTCTTTGCCTCAAAACCTTTTAACAGTTTCTTCTTGCATTCATAAAAGAAGTCAAAATAAATAAGCCTAGCATTTAATTGTTGTGATCTAAGTTCTTCCTACTGTGCCAGCTTTATTCATATTTCTATGTACCACATATGGGCACTGATCCTCTAATTCCTAGACTCTTTCCCTATGTATTTACTTATGCAGTATGTTCCCCTAGTAGGGATAGCCTTCCTTTGTGTTAGGGAATATTCCAAGTTTCTCTAACAAAGAGATTCAAAATATACCATGGCTGCCATCAAGTGTGACATTTACTTCTCTTATACAATAGTCCAGGAATAGCTGAGCCATCCACATGGGTATGTTGCCCTGCTCCATGAGTTTGTCCAGGAATTATGATTCCTCCTATTTTGCTTCTCAGCCTTCTCCAAAGATGCATTCCTTAAGTGCTAGTGAAAGATAGGCCGAGTGGGAGAAGAAGACATGGGAATGTCTGCCTAATCATTTTATGGTTCCATAATATTTTCCATCAGATGTTATTGACACTGACTATGTCACAGAGCCACACCTTATTGACAGGGAAGCTGGGAAATGCAGCCTCTAGGTTGGCAGTCACATGCCCTGCTAAAACTTGTAGATGCAACAAGTGGTGGAGGAAGGTTCCATTACTAAAAGAAATAACAGACGTCTGTAGACTGGGTTCAATTACTATATTATCTTTCTTCAGTTTATTCCTGTAGAAACATATTCATCTTCAAAGTCAAACTCAGATAAAAATTCCTCCTGGCCAGCCTTCTCTGATTTTATCATAACTCCTTATTTCATAGTCTTCCAAATACAATATTAACTCTCTGCTCTGAAATTACATAGATTTTGTATCTACTATGTTATTTGGCACACTGTAGAGATACTACTGTTAGTCATATACATATGAAAGATTGTCAGAAAATATAACCAATAAACAAGTGAATGTGTGCTATTAATGGATCTTTTGTCATTGTTTTATTTTATTTGTAAAGATTGCTGAAGACAGAGCCTATATCAACCTTTCATTCTGTATTTCTAGAAGTGGTATATGCAAGAGTTAGCATTCAATAGTGCTGGCAATGATAACACTGCTTTATTTAACATATTGATAATTTGTATTCATTTATTATGGACATAAAATTTTTTAAAAGTTAATTTTTTAATATTTATGTTTTAGGTATAGATGGACACAACACAATGCCTTTATTTTTAATGTGGTGCTGAGGATTGAACCCGGGTCCCACCCATGCTAGGCGAGTGCACTACTGCTGAGCCACAATCCCAGCCCATATGAACATAAATTTTTAAAAGTAACATGTACACATTTAATTTAGAGACATTAAGTAATTGTTTAAAAGCAAATTACTATAAAAGATTTTCAAGTAAATAAAATATATCTTCTAAAATTTTATTAAAAATATTTCCTAAATATAATGTACAAAGTATGTCTACATTCTCTGTTAGTAACAATTTACCAAAAGCAAACAAAAATCTTTGAGTAATAATTAACATATATGTAGTACATATAAATGTTTAGCGTCTTAGGTTCGTTGTTTTTTATTCTCTTATCTGATTGATTTATTCCATTTGAAAACATCTCAATTACTTTTGGAGTTCATATCTTATTTTACATAACTAGCTTATACTTTTTGAATACATGAAACAGCCTTTAGTTTTGGAGTGATAAAATACTTCAATAAACAAATACCTATTTTCCTTTTAGTTGCATATTATAAGAGATAATTTAAGCTATAGAATTTCACTATTACAATGTAAATTTTCAATATATAATATCAAATAATTTCTAAAGTACCTATTTTTCTTTAACCATTGAACTATAAATCATGAATAGGGAGTCATTTCTTTTGATTAATAACTTCACTGACAGGTATAATGAATATTTACACATTATTTTATGCTGGTTAAGGGTGTTTAAAGTGCCCATAATAATAATAATAATAATAGTATTATCAAACCAAATTTAGAGAAATTTTATGGGACGTAGTCCATCAAATACTAGGAGCATATAAATATGATAAATTCCCTCTACCTAAAATTCAGAAAGACTTAAATTTGTTCTTAAAGATTAAATTAAATTTGTTCTTAAAGAGAAATCTGAATCCATCAGTAATTTGAAATTTAAATACATGTATTAGCCTGGGGGAATTGTAGTAAGGGTTTTTCCCAGGGTGAGTTATAAACATGGAAATACATTTTTAAACACCTTTATAAGTTCCACTGAAACATAATAACTTGAGTTAAAATAGAACTTAAAATGTATGCACTTATAAGACTAAGTTTCTGATATATTTTATAATCATGTTTTAAAAGACCATAAAGCTATGATTACTTTTTAAAATATTAATATTTTGTCCTTCCTATATACTTAAAAGAAAGGCAGGCAAACTTTATTTTAAAATATAACTTCTTGATTTTATTGGCAAACATATAATAATGCATATGACCAATCTTGACTTACTTTGAGTTGCCAACACAATTAATAAATCATCTTTGAAGTGCCCTGACTATAATCAGTATACTCTGGAACAAATCCAAGGGGCCATTAATCAAAGCATGCAGCAAGGAAAGTGAGAGCTGCAGTCTGAACAGTTAGGTAAACACAGAGTGGAGCTAATAAAAACCTATCTCATTTTAAAACCACCACCATGTTTACTTTTGTAACTAATGTAAACATTATGATAAAATTAAAGTTGTCTAAAAAAATGAGGTTTGTTCATGATGACCAAAGTAAACAAATGAACATTCACTTTATGTTTCTAATTTGACAATGAAGAAGTTTAAAGTTCAGATACCAAAAATCTACAAGAATTAGATATTTGAATCCAATGATTATATTCTGAACAAAGACTGAACATAGTTTTCAAATATTTTGAGATTTGAAGGAGAGAAAAGAAGTAAATTATTATAAATTTTAAAGAATCACCATAAATATGAAAAAGGTTCTTTCTGAATAAGATGATGACCAGTTGCCACACTGACATATGCAATTTCTTCTCTCTCTGTGTATGTAATATATAAAATTAATTACATAAAATATATAATATATGTAATTATATACTTATAAATAAGTATATGTTTATATATAATATTATAGTATTTATAAATAAAACTGCCTTTAAAACAAAGTCTTCCAAATATATTATTTTCATCCAACACTTTACCTTATTGATTGTTAAAAGGAAGGAAAGAAAATTTGCTGAGTGAATACATCAAAGGGTATGGGCAAACTTCATTTCCATAAAAATTATAAGGAAAAGAATTACTTTAGGTTTGAAAATCTCACAAAGTTTCCTTCCCAATAAAATATTTCTAAGATTTAGCCCAAAATCTGGGAGAAATATTGCTTTTTAAGAATAACATTACATCATATTGATAAAGCATCCTATATGTAGTGCTTTTATACACAGAATTTCGTGTCTTGAAAGGCAGGGAGGAAGTGTTATTAACCCAAACCCTGTATTCACAGAGCTTACATTTCTCTCTCTACTGTGTTATTATAATAATTTTGAGAAAGCACTAAAATTCATCTTTATTTAGCTATTTACAAATATCTTTAAAAATATATCAAATAGAGCCCTAAATCATAGAGTTGCAGTGAGATTTAAATGAATCAATGCAATGAGATTCACATGCTTACTAATACAAAACCTGGTACATAGTAATCCAATAAATATTAGTTACTATTGTTAGTTTTGAAGTATAGTAAGTAGCTAAAACGTATGGTCGTTGGAATAAGACAGTCTATATTCAAAATCACTTATCTTTGGGAAAGTTATTTAACCTCTCAAGTTCTGAGCTTTCTGATCTATACAATATGAACAGTTTAATGATATAATTTATATAAAGACCTTAGTATAATGTTTAAGACATAATAAGTATTCAAAAGTGGTGTGTGAATACAAAATGTAATTTATAAAATTTAAAGACAAATTGCAAGCTGGGAAAAACGAAAATTAATATTTAAGATTTAAGGAGCTCTTAAAAAGCAATAGGAGACAAAGACCTCCTTTGAAAAACAACTGAAGTTATGAATGGTTAATAAAAATGAAATCAATAATCAATAAATATCTGAAAAATACAAATACAAAAATTCAACAATAGAATGTATTGATTAGAATGGCCTGGCAATGACTAAGTGAATTGGAACACAAAGGAACAAAAGGCAAACATAGTGTTTCTGAGAATACAAATTGTTATAGCTTTTCTGGAGGAATTCTGGATAAATATAACAAAGGATTAACATATACACCTGTCTGCTGGTCTAATTCATTTCAGTTTTGGGAATTCATCTAAGGAAATAATCATTTACATGTGCAAATTTACATAAAGTAAATATGGAAAAATATATAAAATGATCTTTACAATAACAAAAATGTAGACAAAGCCTACTTTCCAAAATGGGATTGATCGAAGAAATTATGGAACACTTATAAAATGAAATACTATAAATGTCAAATGATATTAAAGCAATATATCTATTAAAGTAGAAAATGTTTATAATATCTATTCAAGTTAAAAAATAGCATATTACTTCATAATTGGTGTGAGCTCAGTTCTCTAAGTGTGGAAGAGGAAGAGAGTTACAAAGATATAGGATATTATTGTTTTAATGGTGGTCATCCCCAGATGGGCAGGATAATGAGTTTCCCATATGCTCATTCTTTTATTTCTGCGCGTTTTCTTATTTTTCTGGAATGAACTTTTACTGCTTTTATAATTATGAAACAAAATAATAAACATTATTTTATTAAAAATAAGAAGATTCAATCAACAAATATATGAAAAAGTGTTCAACATCTCTAGTAAATTAGAGAAATGCAAATCAAAACTACTCTAAGATTTCATCTCACTCCAATCAGAATGGCAGCTATTAAGAATAAAAACAAAAATAGGTGTTGGCGAGGATGTGGGGGTAAAGGCATACTCTTACATTGCTGGTGAGACTGCAAACTGGTGCAATCACTCTGGAAATCAGTACGGAGATTCCTTAGAAAACTTGGAATGGAACCACCATTTGTCCCAGCTATCCCACTCCTCAGTCTATATCCAAAGGACTTAAAATCAGCATACTATAGTAACGCAGCCACATCAATGTTCATAGCAGTTCAATTCACAATAGCTAAACTGTGGAAGCAACAGTTTATCCCAAAAAACTAAAGGCTTTATGTTCTCTCTGATAAGTGGATGCTGATTCATAAGTGGGGGCGGGGGGGGGGGGATGGAGGAACTTTGATTGGGGAAAGGGGAGGGAGGGGAAGGGTGTCCTTCAGTAGATGAATGGATAAAGAAATTGTGTTATATATACACAATGAAATATTACTCAGTATTAAAAGAGAATAAAATAATGACATTTGAAGGTAAATAGATGGAGTTGGAGAATATCATGCTAAGTGAAGTAAGGCAATCCCAAAAAACTAAAGGCTTTATGTTCTCTCTGATAAGTGGATGCTGATTCATAAGTGGGGGCGGGGGGGATGGAGGAACTTTGACTGGGCAAAGGGAGGGTGCATGGGGGTAGGAAAGATGGTGAAATAAGATGGACATCAATACCTTAGATACATGTGTGACTGCACATATGGTGTGACACTACATCGTGTACAGTCAAAGAAATGAAAAGTTGTGCTGCAATTGTGTACAATCAACCAAAATGCATTCTGCTACCACGTATACCTGATTAAAATAAATAAATTAATTAAAAAATGGAAAGAGCCATATGCCTGTGGGCAAGTGGCAATGTACTGAGATCTGAAGAAGGACCATGATAAAAAGCTCGTTTTTCAAAACAAAACAACAACAACAAAAAAACCAAATAAATAAATAAATAAATAGTTTAAGGGTTAACTTCCCTCTAACTAAGTTTTAATTTTTTATAATCTGTAACATTGGTAATAGAAACAGAAGAAGAATTGCATCAGAAGGCAAACCAATTGTTTTCTTTAAAGTACCACTAAAAGAAGAGCTTTACTAACAGTGAAAATTTAAATTCTATTTGATTGGATAAGTGAGCTCTGCAAAATTCTGCAAAGTTTTGATAGATACGGTAATTTGGTTTGGAAGCCAGAAGAGTCTGATGTTTATAATTATTCCTCTAAAAAAGTACATAAATTGTACAATTTCTTTTCCAATCACATACTCTTCCAATACGAAAATTCAAAAATTGCATTGTTCTAGGTCCAAGAAGACCAGGCCTTACACAAATGGTATGGTAGCAACTTTGTAATTCTAGACTCCACTCCATGGAGGTGGGAAATACTGGGCTGAGATATACTGCATCTTTTTCTGCTTCTTTGAGGCAACAGGATTTTGCTAAGATTGTATAACCTGGACAAATTAAATCACAATTATTTAATGGGACCACTTAAAAGTTGACGAGAACACACAGCTAAAAATCCTTCTATACAATTAAAGGAGTAATACCTGTGGGAAGTTTTAATAACATCTTAAAGATTATTTTGAAAAACATGTTTGAACTTTGTATTTTCATAAGACATCTATCACATACAAGACTAAATCATGTTCATAGACCCCTGCATGAAAGATGTGAACCTATATATTTTACTTTCTAGCCTATAGAAATAAAGATTATATACAATAGTATCTAAAGCCTATATAGGTATTTATATTTACTTCTAACACAAAAAACTTTAATGGTTTCAACCTGCAGCTGAGATGATGTTGAACTGCTACTTTTAGGGTTTTCTAATTTACTGCAATCACTGGAATCATTTTTTAAAAATGACTGCTACTCTCAGCAGAGTAATCATTACGGCGAGCAGAACATTTCCTAAGTAGCAGGACTGTGTGTCAGGATAATAGGAAGGTGCCAAATACAAAGCAAATATTTTTTCTTATAATGTTTTAATTCCTCACAGTTAGTAATTATGACTGAGATTTTATTATCTTAAAAATCAATGATATTCAAGAATTTTGAAAGTCTATATCCCAAACTAGTAGCCTGAAGAACAACCTTGGGATGTTACTAAGTTTTGTATATTATGTATGTGTGTGGTGCTGGTGGTGGGGGACAGAAGCAGACTGTATGGGAATACTATGCTTAAGTGCTTTCTAAAAATCAAAAAAAGTCAAATAAATGATGTACTGTGGGGTTTACTCAGAGCCTTTAATATGTAAATCTCTAAGTTTTAAGGGTAGAAACATAAAGGACTGTGGGAGCTACGGTATAAAGCAGTTTCCTTAAGTATTTCAATATGGTATCCTTTCTAGGGTCCTTATTCTTTATATAGTTCAACAGAATGAAGTCTGTTAATGGTATCAAAATGAATAAATCCTGAACTCATTATCATCCAATTTCAATAAATCTCCTGATATTCTTCATTACATCTATCCAAATCTAATAGCTGGAGGACTTTTTCATACCTATCTATTTAGCTCTTCTGGCCATGTGAGGATTTTATAGTCCAGTTTTGATAACTGGGTGTCTGTGGCATATAGTTATGTTTGATTTCCCATCTTGGGTCTTCAGGGTAAACCTGGATTGGTTGAATTTGGATTTGGTTCTCTTCTTGGCCACCTGTCCTGGGGTCTGAAGCCCTAATTATGAGACAAAAGTGTTCATCTCTGTGGAAAACTTAACCAAGTTTTTGTCAGATGGCAATGCCAATTTCTCTTATAATTAGTTTTATTTTGAGATAGATGACATATATAAATACAGAACGCCTAGAAAAAGGCAAAGCAGAATTTCCAAGAAGGGAAAAATGTTGAAACAGTTTGAAGTGTCAAGAATTAAGATGTCAATTAAATCATTTAATTCAAGCATCTTCTTAGATTTTATTACCTGCCTTATAATTTCAGTAATATTGGAAATTGACTCAATTTGGCATATAAGAAAATAAAGAATTGGTTAATTAATCAATTTCTTTAAAAAAATCCAGCTAAGATTGGCCACAAGTAACATTGAGACATATTAACAGAATGGAATTACTTGACTTTCATTTACTGGTGTGAACAGACTTGGACCTATTTGTATTAGCTTTTACAGGATGTCTTAAGAAATAATAGAAGGTCTTAAATTTTAAAAAAAGATTTAAATAAAAAATACTGTGAAAATTTTTAATAGTATTTTAAAGATTCTTTTGAAAAACATGTTTGAATTCTGTTTTCAGAAGATATCCATCACATATAAGTCTAAATCACGGTGATAGATGAAAAATACTTTTTTGGCTATATGGTGTATGATAAAAATTAAAATTTTAAGTTTGGTACCAAATAAAGCCTGGATATAGTATAATTTTGTTTAGGTACACGGTATATGCTATTACATTTCCATAGAAAGTAATTTTTCAATGTTCTTATTTATACTCAGGATTTTACCTAATATTATTGAAGTATATAAATATGAAAGCAATTTCACAATTTTTTGTAGTCTTTGTTAGTGGTTTTATTTTGCTTAATATATAGAACTAAAAAAGCCTTACCAAACAAATAGTTTTAAGTGGTGCAAGATAGTAAATAGCAAGGAATGCATAGCATATGGTTATGCTGAATAGTAACCCTTAGTGTTGATGTTAGTTGACAGAACAGGATGAGTGTTCCTCAAGAATAATCATATTGTGTGGATTAGTCACACCAAATTTTTTAAATGAATGTTTATCAATATATACCAGATTTAAGGATTTCAGAGTATTAAGAGCAGGAAATCATCAACAACCTACAAGTATTCCTGAAAAAAAAGGATTTCAATTTTGAAGAAAAAGGCAACATGGCAGTACAATTCTCAATCTCAGGACTGCCTACACATGCTAATTTAAACTTTTTTCCCTATGGACACTTGATGAACTTCAGTATGTTTTCAATTTTCTATCTTCCCGTGTTTCCAAAGAATGAAAGTTTTATTATGGGAACCAAAAATTTTATAGTGTGTGGTTTGAAATACAGTTAAAAGAACAAAACTAAATATAACAACATTAGATAATTTTAAAATTATTAGATCTTGGAAGATGTAATAATGGCCAAAATATCAAAATTTTCTTCTCAGTCTCATAATTTGATAACTCGTAAGAGTTAAAAATCAGCATCAAATGGTAGAAAAACCAGAGGAAAGCTCCTCTACAACTTGAGAAACAAGAACGTTTCTTTATGCAGGAGGAATGATTGAATTCTTAATGTGGGCCACACAACTTCTTGATCTGGCTGTGGTTCAGTGCTTAGTCTCATCTCATACCCTCTCTTTCTTGCTCTCTATCCTCCTTACACTCACACATTCTACCTGAGCATGTGTTCACAGGCTGCTTCCTCTATTGAACCCTGTACTCTAATCCCTATTCCGCTATTTTACATCTCTTTATCCTTTAGATCATAGATGAAATGATGGTTCTTCAAATAATATCCTCCTGAAAATGCTTTCTCTAAATCCTGAACTCCTTTAAAAGTTTACAATTATATGTTCTATGCAATGATCTAATTAATGTTTGTGTCCTCTTTAGACTAGGCTATCTGAGATCAGGAATGATGAATACTTTGCTCAGTACTGTGAGGGAAATCAGTCAGAATTCTTTTGTTTCAAACAATAGTGCCTACTATGTGTTTCCTCAGTCAATCTGAAATCATGTGGTAGTCCTATAATGAATGCAAACTGCTGGGGCAATCATAAGAAATACAGTGGAAATAAAAATGTAACAGCCTGACAAAAATGTTTGGAATCCTGCACATGATTGGTAGGAAAACAATGAATGAATTCAGTGAAATATAATGGTTAAAATGACATGGTGATGTGAAATAGAGTATGTCAATTCACTGATCTACTGAATTATTTAATTATTTAAATAACTCTCTGGTTTTGTGACCCTAGGTAACTTACTTAGTCTCTTTCTACAACATAGTTTTTGACATTATTGAACAGAGTAAATATTTCCATATTGAATAGTTTCCACTTAATATGTTATGGTTACTTTCAGAGGAAACTTAGAAATTTAGTACATCTATCTTGGATTATAAAATATTGTTGAGACATCAGTAGTGGTATATTGAAGACCTTCTAAAATCCATAGGACTACTGTTTTGAAAACTGACTATTAAAAATGCATTTTTAGCTTAATAATTTTTTGTTAATATTTTCTAATGTGGTTGAAGAATAATTATTTTCACATAAGAATTGAATTTGGCTTTATAAATCATATTTTTAAATGTGTTTGACAATCTGTTCAGAAATTATTTGCATTATAGCTTTCAAATTTATTTATAGAACCTAAATAATGCACTGTTTTTCTCTATCAACAATTTTTAATTGTTCCCTAATTATTTTGCTATCTATTCAATAAATGTGTTTTAAAGCCCAGATACTCTGAAAGGTCACCTTCCCTTTACTTAGTATTTAACATCTGTTTGGAAAACCTGTCTTTTCACATTCCACCATCCTTGCTAATTCCCTGCCTCCTCCCTTTCTCTCCCACCTCTCTTCCCTATCTGTAATTCATCTGTTCTGAAAGAACATATATGAAGACATGAACTGGGTGCCAATCTACTTTATATACAAACAGAGATATGAAAAATTTTGGTATATATGTGTAATAAGAATTGTAATGCAAAAAAAAAACAAAGTACATGTTTAAAGACATGAATTGACACGAACAAACTTAATATACAAAGATATGAAAAATTGTGCTCTATATGTGTAATAAGAATTGTAATGCATTCCACTGTCATGTATTTAAAAAAATGAAATTAATTAAATAAAAAAGAAAACCTGTCTTTTTACCATGAATGTATACAGAGAAGAGCTAACATTATGTTGGAATGAAGAAATGGACAGAACTTGGACACTGCTATGTCACTTCATCCTTTCATTTAAACTTGATTCCCCAAATTTAGATATACTTACTACCAAAAACAAACATAGGGGGCTTTTCCATCTTAAATATTACATACTTCAACAGTATTTTACAAAATATGGTTAAATATTTCTATAGTAAATTTCAGACACATTTTCTTATGAAACCTAATTATAAAATTTTTTTAGTTGTAGATGAATACAATATCTTTATTTATTTATTTTTATGTAGTGCTCAGGATTGAACCCAGTGCCTTACATATGCGAGGCAGGCTCTGTACCACTGAGCTATTTACTGTTTTTACTGGCACAAACAATTCTACTACAATTTTTATATTTGATATATGCAGTTTTGCCCAGATATTGTCAAAATTTATAAATAAATTAACTTTTCTCAGGAAAAATAACACACTTTTTATCACATGCTACTAAATTATAACTACTACTTCATAATGTCATTTCACCAACTTGGGAGGAACCAATTTCTTTCAGAAGGAAAAGTTTACTATAGTTTTTAACAATGAATACAAATCTAATATGATATATGAGTTATACACTGTAACTTTCTATATGTCCTTGCTTTTGAGATCCTACCAGTTAGATCCCAGTGATACCACTAACAAGGAGCAGCATTCTTTTCAGCTACAAACAAAATGCTCTAAATTCCTTGTAATTAGTATATTTTAAAATATGGAAAAATTTCAATGATTCTGATATGGAACCTTATGGGTGGTGTATGTCTCCCACTCTGGTTCTTGTAATCACTTTGTCTTTCAAAATATTATAAGCTGTACTGTGGAAGTATACAGAGGGAACTGTGAGGTTTAGCGGTCTGAGTAATTATCTTTTTATTCAACCACATCTGCATTTGCCTGGGAAGCTATAAATAGATTACATTCACCTAAATTATATAAATTGTTGATAAGTTGTAAGAGAATAAAAAGTACTTAAGAATGCAATATTATAAGAAGTAGTATTAAAAACATAAAATAAAGGCTTCTAAGGGTTTGTTTGTTTGTTTTTAAGAGCAAAGGGTATGTTTTTATTTTATAAAAGTTTCTTCTTTTTTCTGGTAAAATGAATTGGGAGAGAAGAGCTAGTACAATTTAAGAGTCATAAAATTTCAGTCTGCTATATTTAAAATGTGATTTAAAAATCCGAGATATATTATATAAAATAAGAAAAATATATGTAATTTTTTTTTTTACACTTGGGCAAAGGAAGAGGAATTATGAAGCAGGATATCACCATTCGATGTCTAATTGATACAGGTTAAACTAAATTTTTTTTAATCTTCAAAATTCTCTCTGGTATCTAGTAATGTTTCTTATTTTTAATTAGTGGTAGTCTTGCCAACAGGTCGTACAATAATATATTTATCAAGCAATTCAAAAAAGCTTATATAGTTTATCTCAACTTTTAAAATAGTGAAAGCACACAAAATAAACACTGAGATGATCATTTGAAAGTGGAAAAGAGAAGAAACATAATTTAATCATTAGATTGTTTGTGGAAACAAACACATTGCCTTCATCAAAAAGCTAAAAATATTTTGTCATGATTCAGAGTTAAATTGCTTTCATTCTTCTATCATGCATGTAATATACTTTTAAAATGTCAGTAGCCTCAAAATTTTACCTTTAATTCACACATACAGTGAAAAGTCCTAAGATGTAGTATCCAACATGAAATGAACATATTTCTTTCTTAACACACACCCTGAAATTTTTACCAGAGGAAGAAAAATAGATCAAAAGCTGCATGAGGACACAGTCCTGTGTCTGTTTTACACTCCCCTGAATCCTCCGCATTTCACTATTCTGGCACATAACCAATACTCATGACTTACCATTTGCCTAATAAAGGGCAGAATTTTCTGAATATTTCAAACTGCTGGTAATTTTATTCTTTTCCATAATAACATATAGGAATAGTTTGGCTATTCTAATGTTTGTAACTTGGAAATAGATTATACTCTGCTTGAAACTCAATGAACTCTCTCAAGGGGTTAAAAGCTGAGGTTTTAAATTTAGATGATAACCACAAACCAGCAAGAGTTCAATGTACACTGAGCTTTTGCATGCATATTTTCTACACATAAATAAGCTATACATAATAGACCCAGTTTATTTTCAGGTGACATATTTTAAGTACAAGTAGATCAGGCCAATTGTGGACAGAATAAACTCAAGGAAAAATAGACAAAATAATCTTACTGTTACATATAAAACATTTATTTTATTCTAAAAAACTTAAACTTTCTCCTATCAGTTTGCCACTTTCCCAAGACATGCAATGAAACTTAGCCTTACATTTTTACTGTCAATAACAGAATTGTGAAGCATTTGATCTCAGATGAAATTGGATTTTTTTTTTGTGTATGTTTTTTTGTTGTTGTTTTTGGTATGCCTGGGTCTAGTTGATACTAGGCAAGTATACTACCATTGGCCACATCCTCAGCCCCTACTTTTGCTCTCAGAATACTTGTAAAAACACTTGTGAAAACACTTGAGCGCCTCAAGAGTTTTGTGTCTACATTTTGTTTCTGTGAATTATTTCTGCATATTCAAAATTAAAACTAAAAATATTCATCAATTCATTCAACAACATGAAACATGCATCATGTGATAACACTAATACCATTCTTTATGAAATATCATATATTTTACAAGCAAAAAATCTTATTATTGCATTGTTTTATTCTTTTGCATGACTAGCATGATTAAAAACATTTAGATTTTCATTAGCGTCTGCATTCAATCAGCTGTGGCATGTTATTTTACTGAAGGATATGAAGAAAATCTAGCTGCATAGAGGTATGGAGTTGAAGAAGGGAAGACCTTGTAGAACAAACAAAGGGCGTCATAAGCCTCATGGATCCTCATTCCACACTTTAAAAATCATTAGACTATAATAATATCATCTGCCATGGTTATTATGTCTTAACTATATGCTAAATTAATGAAAACCTAGACAAAAATAAATTCTGATAGCAAACATGTATACATACATATAAATATATATATATATATATAGCCAAACACATACACACACACACACACACACACACACACACACACACACACATCTCCAAATTATCTGCACATTCACTTTGGATTCAACTGATAATGTTATTATAAATACTTGTTGTTTTGTTGTAACAAAATGTTTATTATTCTAACTTTTCTACTCATTACAAGTAAATTAGAATGCAGATTGATGGAAGGCAGACTAAAGATTGAAACACAGTAAAATTAAAATATATAATGCTAAAATTTAATAGAAATAAACAGATGATTAGGAAAATGACATCTTACTTGAAAAAAATACCAAGCATAACCAAGTGGCTAATTTGAATACATGTATGGGTCTCCTTTAAGCAGTAAATTAGATTAAAACACTTCACTAAACACAAGATGGAGTCTAATATTTTTAGTATCCTACATGACATTTCTAATTAATCTGTAAAAACCACAAGAAAAAATTTTCTTATATTTATGGCATGTCTGCTTTAAATATTAATAGGAATTAACCAAATGCCAAAGAAAATGTACTGATTCAGATATTCTATAATTTCTAAAATCATAATTTTTGTTCTTAAAAATAAGTAAATTCAGAAATAAAAATGTTTTTTAGATTATATAATAGATTTTAAAAAATCTCATCTCACCATTTGGCAAAGAATAAAATGACTTACTTTTCTTTCTCTTGAAGTTGAAGCTCCTGAGGAGTCATTTTAGGTTCAGTCCCAAGATTTTTTTGCATTAGCTGCCTCCTCTTTCTACTTGGTGCAATATCAGTGACATCAGGACTTGAAATAATGGAGTCATCTTTACTTAAAGTGGCTAAAATAAAATAAAAAATGTAACCCAACTAAATTATGCATATAATATAAGTAAAATATCAACTTGCTGCTTTAGCATTGAAATAAGGTGGAACAATTAAAATACAGAAAAACTATTTTCTCGAAACTATTCTCCTATACCTTCATGCAGATTTGTTGAAGTGAGCCAGTTAAAATGGTTTGTAATACTTTTTACCAACATAAAATATTAGATATACTGTACAGTGGATTAATTTGATCAGAATAGTTTTGCCCATCATAGGAAGAAATTTCCCAAACACATTATTAGCACAGTTTACTACGTTGGTGTTGGAACTGGTTGGAGGTACTGTAGTCAACTGTAAAAGGTATTTTGGGTGAAGGGCAAAAAACCCAAACTGTTATAGGGATTATTTGAATCAATTTGACATTAAACAGTAATTATTAGCAAGTACAGGAACTTCTCTTTGTAACTCAGAGATAATTTCATAGTCTTTTGAGCCAAATGTGGAAATAAGAACAAGAAAGCTATAAAAAGTATTAAAAGATATCTCTAATATGGCTAAGTCATTAAATTACTCCTCAGAGTATTTGGTGCATGTGAAACAGAAGCAAGAATAGAAACATGTTTGATTTATGTTCCCTTATTCTCTATTAACAATAAGAGGAGTTTAGAATTTTCATTCATCCATGCAATACACAGTATATTCTGCTAGGATACATGCTTCTATAAATTTGAAGAGGTGCTTTGCTCTTCGTAAACACAGCAATGATGTCAATATAATCTGAACTTTAGGATATTCTGTCGGTTCATACAATATTTTTTTAGCATAGTAATATTTAAAAGTGATTAGGGACAAGCTTTCCTTCTAAATAAGGAGAGAGTGTCTTAACCATGTAAAAATGCTTAAATGGGAGGAGATAGAAAGATAACAATTCTGTATAAGTCAATTCCTTTAGCACAAATAAAGGCTGGTTTAATAAACTAAATGAGACAAGAACTTCACACTTTTTAAAAGTATACTTCTTTGCTAAGTGGTGATCAGAGCTGAAATAGTTATGAAAACATTTCTCCCTATATCTTGGATATTTAATTTTGATGGAATTATTAGGATCAAATGCATGCAATAACTCACATCTTCTCCCTTTGAGAGGAAGAGTGATGCAAAGGGTCGCTGACTATGATTCTGAATGTAATTTTTGTTGGAGATTTATTGGAGTTAGGATTTTTATTAGACTTTTAATGGGAGGCCTAACAATAATGACAAAACTGCCTAATTTGGGGGCTTTGGGCTCAAACTTTAATATTTCTCCCATAAACTCCATTACTTTTTTTGTAGTTGTAGATGGACAGTGTGCCTATATTTTATTTATTTTTGTGTAGTGCTAAGATCAACCCAGTGCTTCATAAGTGCTAGGCAAATGCTCTGCCACTGAGCAAAAGCTTCAGCCCTAACTTCCTTATTTTTAGTGTGCAGTTTTACAGAAAAAGTGGTTTTCAGGTATATGTGTGTGTGTGTGTGTGTATTGTGTGTGTGTGTTTGTGTATATATATATATTTATATTTATATTATTCTAGCAGAAAAGCCTGCATGTTGCCTTCTCACTCTATGGAATTCACACTTGATCTCTCTGAAATTGCTTACACATTGTTGCTCAATCTCTTGAAATTCTTCCCTTGATTCCATTTTTTTTTCTCTTAATAATAACTATTATTTTTGAGAAATTATATGCTGGACATTTTTCTATGGGTTTTGCACGTGTTATTTTATTAATCCTTAAATGACCTTTTGAAGCATTTACTATTACAGTCTTTATTTTACTTATGGGAAATCTGGGCTTCAAAGAGGTTAAGTGACTTGTCCAAATAACACAGCCTTTGTTCTTAACATAAACTTAACAATTAAAAAATTATTTTTAATCATGGGTAAAATATTATTTGATAAAATATTAACTGAATATCCATCAAAGTATATTTTACTTTCCAAGGCTATTTTAAGTTTTTAGGACAAATGACTTCCTCTAGATATGTTGTACATTAATTTGTTAACTTGTAAAAATTGTACTGAGAGTAGAAAAGGTAAATTTAAAAAAAGGAGTTTGGATTTTGGTTTTTTGTTTTGTTTGACACATTCAAGCTGAATGATTTCCTAAATTTTATTAAGCTGAGAAATGAGTAATTATAATACAACTATATAGTCCATGAGGAAAAAGAAAACTACCAAAAGTGTTGAAGGTAGAGGATATTGCAATCGTACATAGGCTTGTAAAATGGAGAGATTATAGCTGATGTCATTCCTCAATCTAGGAAGATAGAATATTGTTTTAATTACAATTTAAAGTAAACCTTTTTAAAAAATAGTCACCAAAAAATTTTTGTCATTCATTTCAAAACTCCAAATGAAGCCTTACAAATTGGCAACCAAAATGGATATTTTATGTGTGAAATGGCCACACCATTTGTTATAATTGCAATTTACTTTAAAATACAATGTGACTAATGTGCATTAGTTAGGGTGAGCTATAACCCAGTTGTTTCTAGCTCTAATCAGGAAGGCACAGACCATAAATTTGACAGAACAAAAAATTCGTATTCCTGAGAGTATTATCATAGGTATTTTGCTATTCACATTTCAATCAACAACTGATGATTTACTGCTTGTTCTAATGAATGAAAAAATATGTGTACCTACTAAAATCAAGGCATATAAATTATATTAATAAATGTTACATATAGCCATTCATGAGCAAAATTAGAGATACTCATGATGCACAGATTGGCTAAAATACTTTAGAGATACTCTCTACCATTTTATGAATGAGGACTAGAAATCCCATGAGGCCTATTTATTTTTAGAGATGATTTCTTATGCTACATTTTGAAGTGACTCTGTGACAAGGCAACTGCATTATCAGAATAAGGACTGTCATTCCTATTACAGGAAATGTTATACGTGCCAAAAGGGAAACCTCTTACAAGAGGTGGTGACTAGGAAACTTTAAAGGACACCAAGCTTGGAATTTATTCAAGCTTTTGAGGCAGAAATTATTTTGTGCTTATTTACTAGTAAATATTTTTACTAACTACTTACTATTTTTACTCACTAGTTAATGGTTTTATGTGTGACAAAATTTAATCTGAAAATATATTACTATAATTATTATTAGTAGTATTACCTTGTAGCCAAATTATAAAGTATCTAATATTCTCACACTTTAAACTTCTTGGTGACTATCATTATTTAACACAAAGAAGCTGAACTTGTGTATGACCAAATATTTCTGGCCAGTTCACCCAAACATTATGATTCATTTCTCTTGACAATTACAGTGGCGCCTTTCTATAAAATTGGCAGGAGGAGAAAAGGCAGCTGTATAAGCTTAGTTACTATTTAAACAGAATATATCTTCTTTGGTTTGTGTTTGCACCATGGGAAACTGTGTTCCCTTCAGTTTTTCAGGCACATATAGTAGCCAACTGTATTGTAGTAAATTCTCCTACTTTAAATATTCCCTTAAAATACCCATCTACCTTTAATGTCTGGCAAAATACTTTGGCCTATCCTCCCCTCTCTACCCAGCAATGCCAGAAACCAAGAAAAAGAGGCACTACTCCAATATCTGGAACCTAAATATTAAAAGATTCATTTAAAGAAAGCATTTCTCCAATTTCAAACCATCTTGCCTCTCTCCTCTAGCTATGATAATGTTCGGTCCTCTCATTCCCTTTGATCTTGACACTGGATACTACATTTCTATTCTGAACACTGGATCCCTTAAACTACAGCTGTGAGTCTCCAATCAAACCTGTGGTGAAACCACAGAAGGTACAGAATTATATTGATAAGAAGTTAAATACAGGGACCTTCCAAAATGTCTATACCATTCATTGGCCAACTTACAGTTGGCCCTCTGCTCACTTGGGTTCTGCATCCATAGATTCAACCAATCACATAGAGATATTTATGGGGGTCCTGAGACCAGTACCACTAGATACAGAGGCATGACTGTTTTTTTTTTAACTTTAACAATTCAAGTTTTCATTTTAAAGTCATAATATCACATTTTAAATAAAAAGCATCAATTCATATTGTTTATTATTTATACATACTTGTTTTAGAAGTAAGGAATAATTTGAATAGAATTGTAATGTTTAAGAACAATAAGGAAAGTATGGCCAGGATACAGTGGTGTTTAGGAGAGAAAGATGTAGGAAATGAGATGATATATAGGTAAAAACATTAGGGAAGACGTGGCGAGAAAAGTAGACAGAGATATTAAATAAATTTGTAAACTTTTAAATTCAGGCAGAAGAATCTGAATTTGGGATTGACCAGGGAGGTGTTCTGCTATGATTCCACTACCAGAATTCTGAGTTTTCAATATTATCATTAGTTTCTTTGTCATAACAATGTGCCTTTCACCATTTCCAGATTTTTTTTAAGAAAACAAAAGAAAAAGAAAAACTATTGCTAATTCACCTACCCCAGTTAAAATGGTGATTGGCATAGCTATGGGATGAAGTTCAAGTTTTCATTAGGTTCACTGCATCTAAAAAATGGGGAATCTTTACACAAGCCCTGCTATTGTGGAAGGTGGCTCCACAAAAAGCCACACTTCTTCTCATCTGACAGAAGAACTACAGGATGTTGGCAGCAACAGATCAGACATGAGAAGAGTGTTGGCTTCCCTGGGTATTCTGAATGTTGAAATAAAATGATACCCTTGGCTAATCTGCCAGGAATTTGGATAAATCCCATGAGTTAAACTACCTTGAGTTAAACTTCAGTCTGACCAATGATGAACTCTTAGATCTTCATATTTTTCAAAATTATTTTCCACCTTTATAATTTGTTTTATCAGGTTCCCATTCTATCACATTTATGGAATTTTTCTCTTCATGTTATGTGTATCTTGACACACAGAAAGAGTCTAAAGTACCCAAACAGAAATGGTCACCTCTCCTCCCTTTCCCAGACTCCACACATCTCCACCTTACCACCATATATACATGCTTATGTAGATATCTATCTATGTCCTAAAGCATGTTATTAATGGCAATGGCAATGAAGTTGTTAGACTCAATTATAGAACAAAGCAGGCTCTGATCTTGGGTCCCTTAAATGTGTGCTATTTGCAAATGCCATGACCAAATAACAAGAACAACAAAAATCAGTGGTTCCCTACTGTCTATAACATAAAGTCCCATGATCCTAGCTCTGTGTTCAAATCCCTTCACAATGTGACCCTTACTTGCTTTTGTGACATCTCCTCCCTGAAATACTCTGTAACTATTCCAAGGGCTTCAGAGCTCCTACATTTCCATTATTGTTTCTTACTTTCCCTGTTTTCAATATCCTTCACTCCTGTACTGATCCATGTTTGTGCAGTCATCTAGCATAGCCCAACTCATTTTAGTCATTCCTAGTAGTTAACAATCGAAAGGAATATCCGTCTTTTCACTAGGATTTACAGTTTATTTTGTTATTTTTATTTTTATTTTTTGTGGTACTAGGACTTGAACCCAGGGGTACTCTACCACTGAGCTATATACCAAATCCTTTTTATTTTGAAACAGTTATATTGCTGAGGATCTGGTGTCAAACTGGTGATCCTCCTGCCTAAGCTTCCCAAGTCATTGAGATTACAAGCAAGAACCAGGATTCCTGGTAGTACTTACAGTTTTAATCACTCATTTTACACCTACTATCTTGTATTTGTTTTTGTCTTTTTGCATTTATTTTGTTTCTCCAATTAGAGTATGAAAACTCAACAAGTGAGAGTCCACATCTTAAACTTTGTTACATTACTAACATATAACCCAACAGTTATATACATGAGAAACATGAAGACTGGAACTCTTATTTTCAAGAGTTATTTCTTTATTTTTTCCATGAAAACTTACTTATGTATGAATGTCCAGATGAGATAAAGGGGAAAGTAGATTGATAATACATGGGTATGTGTCTTCAGAATTTACTTTGGGCACATTACAGAATCTCAGTGGAGATGTTGCATACTAACCATGATTTTGGAGATGATGAAGTAAATAAACTGCTTATAAAACATCTTATACATTTGAAAATTGTTTTATAAAGAAAAAAGCATCAGACATATTTTATGTCACAATTACAATATTATTAACAAAATATGTGAGTCTTTACAACAGACCAAAATGAGATTCATTTTGATGAATTCGAAGAACTTTACTACTATCTTTTAGATCTTTACACAAATACAAAAAGAAAAACAGAGCATTATAATTAGCTATTTTCTAAATTCAAAATAATTCGGTAATTACAGAATCACCATCCATTACGAATACAGAATCCTTTGACTGCTATCACTTTTTGGGGCTGCTTTAATCATTTCAAAAGTTTTTATTAAGTCTTTACAATCAGAAAGTCATTGTGTTTTATTTCAAAAGATTTACAATTTTAAGGGAAAAAAACAAACAAAATCTAAACTTTAGAACATATTCCTTGGTAAATCAGAAACTTCAAAAAACATATTTCTATCCACAGAGAAAACAAACAACCAATACCACAGGCTACTAGTTTGTCTCTGTATTATGTCTTCCTGACAAGAATACAGATAACCAGGAAAAGGAGCTGAGATAAGGCCAATTGTGCCATACTTCAAAAAGCAGTTCTGAAGTAACCTATCTGGAGGTAATAAATTTCTTATCTGACCAAACAGGCAAACATTATTTTCCCTCACTATTAAAAATTTGTAACCAGTTGTTATCCAGTTTTCACAATCTAATTTGAATATCTGATGACCATCTTCCACAAAAGGTCAACAGTCTAACCTATTAATCAACAACCATCAAATGAAGTGATAATTAACATACCACTAAACACATAAAAGTGTGTCAGTGTGTGGATCCATGTACACACTTTTCCAATAGTCTGGCTTCTCTCTCAGCCAGCACAGCTGGAGGTTAGGTTTAACAAATACCTACTAAAATTGGGGTAACCTATGAGTTCATCTTGGGTAATGCGATATTTTAATCTCAAAGGCAGGATGGGGCACTAAAGATAAATTACAAACTTCAGAAGTATCCACAGCACAAAGAAGGCTGATTGATTATATTAAGTGTGTTCCTCATCTATAAAACAATCTAGTGTTTTATTCATCCAATCATAAGTTGTAAGTGAACCTTTATTTTACTTATTTATATGTGGTTCTGAGAATCAAATCCAGTGCCTCACACATACTGGGCAAGTGCTCTACCACTGAGCTACAACCCAAGACCCTAATGTTTACTTTTGAAAATATAATCTTAAAATTATACAGCAGACTCAAAAGGTTATACCAAGAAACTTCTAGAGCTAGTAAATGAATTCAGCAAAGTGGCAGGATATAAAATCAACACTCATAAATCAAAGGCATTCCTGTATATCAGTGACAAATCCTCTGAAATGGAAATGAGGACAACCATGCCATTCACAAAATCCTCAAAAAAAAAAAAAAAAAATACTTGGGAATCAACCTAACAAAAGAGGTGAAAGACCTATACAATGAAAACTACAGAACCCTAAAGAGAGAAATAGAAGAAGACCTTAGAAGATGGAAATATATACCCTGTTCATGGATAGGCAGAAGTAACATCATTAAAATGGTGATATTATCAAAAGTACTCTATAGGTTTAATGCAATGCCAATCAAAATCCCAACAGCATTTATCGCAGAAATAGAAAAAGCAATCATGAAATTCATCTGAAAAAACAAAAGACCCAGAATAGCAAAAGCAATTCTAAGCAGGAAGAGTGAAACAGGCGATATAGCGATACCAGACTTTATACTACAGAGTAATAGTAACAAAAACAGCATGGTACTGGTACCAAAACAGGCAGGTAGACCAATGGTACAGAATAGAGGACACAGAGACCAATCCACAAAATTACAACTACCTTATATAAGACAAAGGTGCTAAAAGCATGCAATGGAGAAAGGATAGCATCTTCAACAAATGGTACTGGGAAAACTGGAAATCCATATGCAACAAAATGAAACTGAATCCCTTTCTCTCGCCATGCACAAAAGTTAACTCAAAATGGATCAAGGAGCTAGGGATCAAACCAGAAACTCTGTGTCTGATAGAAGAAAAAGTTGGCTCTAATCTTCATCTCCTGGAGTTGGGCTCCAAATTCCTTAATAGGACACCTATAGCACAAGAGTTAAAATCAAGAATCAACAAATGGGACATACTCAAACTAAAAAGTTTTTTCTCAGCAAGAGAAACAATAAGAGAGGTAAATAGGGAGCCTACATCCTGGGAACAAATTTTTACCCCTAACACTTCAGATAGAGCCCTAATATCCAAAGTATACGAAGAACTCAAAAAATTAAACAATAAGAAAACAAATAACCCAATCAACAAATGGGCCAACAACCTGAAAAGACACTTTTCAGAGGAGGATATACAATCAATCAACAAGTACATGGAAAAATGCTCACCATCTCTAGCAATCAGAGAAATGCAAATTAAAACCACTCTAAGATACCATCTCACTCCAGTAAGAATGGCAGCCATTATGAAGTCAAACAACAACAAGTGCTGGTGAGGATGTGGGGAAAATCGTACACTTGTACATTGCTGGTGGGACTGCAAATTGGTGCGGCCAATTTGGAAAGCAGTATGGAGATTCCTGGGAAAGCTGGGAATGGAACCACCATTTGACCCAGCTATTCCCCTTCTTGGACTATTCCCCAAAGACCTAAAAAGAGCATACTATAGGGATACAGCTATATCAATGTTCATAGCAGCACAATTCACAATAGCTAGACTGTGGAACCAACCTAGATGCCCCTCAATAGATGAATAGATAAAAAAATTAGGCATTTATACACAAAGGAATATTACTCAGCTCTAAAAAAATAACAAAATCATGGCATTTGCAGGGAAGTGGATGGCATTAGAGCAGATTATGCTAAGTGAAGTTAGCCAATCCCTAAAAAAACAAATGCCAAATGTCTTCTTTGATATAAGGAGGGCGACTCAAAACAGAGCAGGGAGGAAGAGCATGAGAAGAAGATTACCATTAAGCAGGGATGAGAGGTGGGAGGGAATGAGAGAGAGAAGGGGAATTGCATGGAAGATGGAAGGAGACCCTCATTGTTATAAAAAATTACATATAAGAGGATGTGAGGGGAAAGGGGAAAAAAAGAGAGAAATGAATTACAGTAGATGGGGTAGAGAGAGATGATGGGAGGGAAGGGGTAGGGAGGGGGGATAGGAAGGGGATAGGAAAGGAAGCAGAATACAACAGATACTAGTATGGCAGTATGTATAAACGTGGATGTGTAACCAATGTGATCCTGCAACCTGTACACGTGGTAAAAATGGGAGTTCATAACCCACTTGAATCAAATGTATGAAATATGATATGCAAGATCATTGTGATGTTTTGAGCAACCAATAAAATAAATTATACTACGAAAGGATTTCAGTTTTTTAAACCTTCCAGATTCATTCATTTCTTCTCTCATTTAACAAATATTTATTGAATGTTTTCTGGTACAGTCATGTTTGAGAAGACATTCAAAAATTTTATAAATTAAGTAGGAGAGAAGAATGGAACTATTTGGAAAAAACACATAAACCACAGAATAATAAATGAATGGATTTAAAAGTTTTAAGACACAGTTTTCCAACCTTTCACTATATTTTCTAACTTAACCTGTGAAGATTCAACTTTTCTTTTCTGTTGTTAAAGACCTACTCATATCCTGATATTTTTTATATTTTTATTCTCATATACATACTTGTTTTGAAAGCATAACAATTATTATCAGATGGCTCTGATATAGATTTTCTAAGAGAAAATTAAAAGGCTAGCTTACTCTAAGCAAGCTAATTTAAGTACAGACTGGGATTTAAAATTAGGTTTTGAGCATGCTCAAATAGCAAATCTGAATTGAAATCGTTCAGTCACTTTTTGGAAAGCAGAGTCCTCGTGGATAGTTTTTTAACATCCTTAATAGATTTCATCACATTTGTAATAATTTATCTAATATTGATTAGCCCAATGAAAGTAGAGCTGAGTTTATTCTAGTCACTGTTAGTATTAGCACAATGTGTAATACATTGTAATTCCTCTATAAACATAAATTGATTGACTGCTATAAATTCTCAAATACTAGTGGAGTTAACAATAAATAACTTCATAAACTGGGTATGATGGTGCATGCCTGTAATCCCAGATACCCAGAAGGCTGAGGCAGAAGGATCAAAGTTTGAGGCTAGTCTGAGTAGCTTAGCCTCTTAATTCAATCCACAGTACCAGAGGGGGTGGGGAAGTGTCTATGTGAAATACTACACTATTGATTACTGTTGTCAATCCAGTTAACACTAAGAAAAGAAATATATTACTAGGGAAAAGCAGTTTATGAAACAGCAACACTATACCTTCGATTAATATCGTTTTGCAGTTAAAAATAAGTTATCTCGGAAAGCACATTAAATGGCTAATAAGTTTTCAGAAAATAAAACTACAGTTTCTCAGCTTTCAATAAAGACCTATATTGTGAAATGTTAGCTAACATAAAGCTTTCACTATTGGTTATGAGTCAGTATGAACATTTGTCCACTTAAAAACATTTGTTAATGTTTTGTTCATAGAGAGTTTTGAAATTTCCATTGTTTTTTATTTTGGTCAACTTTTAATAATACCTATACTTTTTAGAAATCTTAGAAATCTTTCATTTCACTAAAATGAAAACATTGGACAAAAATAAAGCATAAGACTTTTTAAAAAAATGTAGTATAGAAAACCTCTTTTCAAATAATATATTACAGCATTTTATCTATAGAGACTCTAGGTTAACTATTTAGAACCAGGACAAGATCATTAGCTTGAACAGTGAGTTAAAATCATAATCTGATAAAAGTGTCAAAAGTAAAGACAACATGAACCATGTAGATGAAAATCAGTAATATGGGCCAGAAAAGCACTCCAATCATTAACAGGAGTAGGAAGAAGGACTTGACTGAGTTCATGTTAATGTCAGGGAATTTTAGATTAATTTTGATACATTAAGGAAAAAACACTCCATTTGTACTTTAAACTCCTTTGTAGTAAGGTTAATGCCTTTGTAATATAAATTTGGCAATGGTTCTTGAAGCATTTCTTGAAAAGTATGGAATGATTTTCAAAAAGAAGGAGGAATAAGATAGACACAATTACCCTAGTTACATGAATACGAATAGTGTGAGTCCACTTCATGCACAACCAGAGAAGTGAAAAATTCTGCTCTATTTGTGTACAAAGAATCAAAGAGCTTTCTACTGTCATGTATAACTGATTAGAACAAATAAATAAAGCAAAAAGCAGGAGTCTGGGGTGAGAACTCAATGGTAGAGTGTTTGCTTAGCCTGTGTGAGGTACTGGGTTCAGTTCTCAGTACTGCATATAAATGAATAAATAAAAAAGAAAGGTCCATCAACAACTGAAAAAATATTTTTTAAAAAGGAGATCACCATTTGTGTTGCTAGATATGTCAAAGTAGCTTTCAAACCAAATATGATTAAAGGAATAATTTTACTTAGAATAAGAAAATGTCTCTACCACTGGTAAACTAAATAACTAATATAATGTTTATAGCAGAGTTAATAAAATATGTTAAAAGCATCTCAAACTTGGTTCAGTTAATCACTCCTCATGGCTATAGGTACGTCACATAATAATTCTATGAAAAATCGGTTTTTTTTAATCTATAAAATTAAGTGTGAAGTTAGACCAAATAGTTATTTCTGGTATAAAAAATGTCTTGATTCTATAACTTAGCTTAAAATGCTTTAAAATAAGTTGTTTAATTTTTTTAGATAAACTAAATGCACATTAAGACCATCCTGAAACACTTTTAAGTTTGTGTTAGGTGAAACATCTTGACCAAAAATAGAAACTTTTCTAGCATCAGTATGTTGTCAATATAGGATACTACTTAATATTATAAATTAACTTTTTAGTTTTCAAGAAAAAAAATCCCTTCTACTTCTTTTGCTGTTGTTTTGCTCTTCTTTTTCTAGGATTTTGAGATGAAGTATGAGATCATTTATTTGTTGGTTTTTTCTTTTTTTAAGGAATGAACTCCAAGCAATGAATTTTCCTCTTAGAACTGCTTTCAATGTGTCCCATAGATTCCGATATGTTGTGTCTGTGTTTTCATTAATCTCTAAGAATTTTTTAATTTCCTCCTTGATGTCTTCTATAACCCATTGATCATTCAGTAACCTATTGTTCATTCTCCAAGTGATGTATTCTTTTTCCTTCCTTCTTTTATCGTTGATTTTCAGTTCCATTCCATTATGATCAGATAGGATGCATGGTATTATCTCTACTCCTTTGTATTGTCTAAGAGTTTCCCTGTGACATAATATATGATCTATTTTTGAGAAGGATCCATGTGCTGCTGAGAAAAAAGTGTAACTGCTTGATGTTGGGTGGTATATTCTATATATGTCAATAAAGTCTAGGTTATTAATTGTGTTATTCTCGAAACACTGGCCAGAGCAATTAGACAGACGAAAGAAATTAAAGGCATCAAAATAGGAAAAGAAGAACTTAAATTAT
This sequence comes from Marmota flaviventris, assembly GCF_047511675.1. NCBI lineage: Eukaryota > Metazoa > Chordata > Mammalia > Rodentia > Sciuridae > Marmota > Marmota flaviventris. The sequence goes on from NC_092502.1 coordinate 99,370,141, forward strand.
CACTATTTGCAGATGACATGATTCTATACCTAGCAGACCCAAAAGGGTCTACAAAGAAACTATTAGAGCTAATAAATGAATTCAGCAAAGTGGCAGGATATAAAATCAACACGCATAAATCAAAGGCATTCCTGTATATCAGCGACAAATCCTCTGAAATGGAAATGAGGACAACCACTCCATTCACAATATCTTCAAAAAAAATAAAATACTTGGGAATCAACCTAACAAAAGAGGTGAAAGACTTATACAATGAAAACTACAGAACCCTAAAGAGAGAAATAGAAGAAGATCTTAGAAGATGGAAAAATATACCCTGTTCATGGATAGGCAGAACTAACATCATCAAAATGGCGATATTACCAAAAGTTCTCTATAGGTTTAATGCAATGCCAATCAAAATCCCAACGGCATTTCTTGTAGAAATAGAGAAAGCAATCATGAAATTCATATGGAAAAATAAAAGACCCAGAATAGCAAAAACAATGCTAAGCAGGAAGTGTGAATCAGGCGGTATAGCGATACCAGACTTCAAACTATATTACAGAGCAATAATAACAAAAACAGCATGGTACTGGTACCAAAACAGGCGGGTGGACCAATGGTACAGAATAGAGGACACAGAAACCAATCCACAAAACTACAACTATCTTATATTTGATAAAGGGTCTAAAAGCATGCAATGGAGGAAGGATAGCATCTTCAACAAATGGTGCTGGGAAAACTGGAAATCCATATGCAACAAAATGAAACTGAATCCCTTTCTCTCGCCATGCACAAAAGTGAATTCAAAATGGATCAAGGAGCTTGATATCAAATCAGAGACACGCCGTCTGATAGAAGAAAAAGTTGGCTACGATCTACATACTGTGGGGTCGGGCTCCAAATTCCTCAATAGGACACCCATAGCACAAAAGTTAATAACTAGAATCAACAAATGGGACTTACTCAAACTAAAAAGTTTTTTCTCAGCAAAAGATACAATAAGAGAGGTAAATAGAGAGCCTACATCCTGGGAACAAATCTTTACTCCTCACACTTCAGATAGAGCCCTAATATCCAGAGTATACAAAGAACTCAAAAAATTAGACAATAAGAGAACAAACAACCCAATCAACAAATGGGCCAAGGACCTGAACAGACACTTCTCAGAGGAGGACATACAATCAATCAACAAGTACATGAAAAAATGCTCACCATCTCTAGCAGTCAGAGAAATGCAAATCAAAACCACCCTAAGATACCATCTCACTCCAGTTAGATTGGCAGCCATTATGAAGTCAAACAACAACAAGTGCTGGCGAGGATGTGGGGAAAAGGGTACACTTGTACATTGCTGGTGGGACTGCAAATTGGTGCAGCCAGTTTGGAAAGCAGTATGGAGATTTCTTGGAAAGCTGGGAATGTAGCCACCATTTGACCCAGCTATTCCCCTTCTTGGTCTATTCCCTAAAGACCTAAATAGAGCATGCTACAGGGACACTGCTACATCGATGTTCATAGCAGCACAATTCACAATAGCTAGACTGTGGAACCAACCTAGATGCCCTTCAATGGATGAATGGATAAAAAAAATGTGGCATTTATACACAATGGAGTATTACTCTGCATTAAAAAATGACAAAATCATAGAATTTACAGGGAAATGGATGGCATTAGAGCAGATTATGCTAAGTGAAGCTAGCCAATCCCTAAAAAACAAATGCCAAATGTCTTCTTTGATATAAGGAGAGTAACTAAGAACAGAGTAGGGTCGAAGAGCATGAGAAGAAGATTAACATTAAACAGGGATGAGAGGTGGGAGGGAAAGGGAGAGAGAAGGGAAAATGCATGGAAATGGAAGGAGACCCTCAGAGTTATACAAAAGTACATACAAGAGGAAGTGAGGGGAAGGGGAAAAATAATACAAGGGGGACAAACGAATGTCAGTAGAGGGGGCAGAGAGAGAAGAGGGGAGGGGAGGGGAGGGGAGGGGGGATAGTAGAGGATAGGAAAGGCAGCAGAATACAACAGACACTAGTATGGCAATATGTAAATCAATGGATGTGTAACTGATGTGATTCTGCAATCTGTATATGGGGTAAAAATGGGAGCTCATAACCCACTTGAATCAAATTGTGAAATATGATATATCAAGTACTATGTAATGTTTTGAACAGCCAACAATAAAAAATTAAAAAAAAATAAAATAAAAATAGAAATGCAAAAAAAAAAAAAGCCAAAAAAAAAAAGAAAAAAAATCCCTTATATTTTTTTCAGAAGAGTATTTTTTACATATTAATATATGCACACAATATAACAATATAATTTGGCCAATATCACTCGTCAGCAGTTCCCCCCTCCTTCCCTGGCTTCCACTTTTTGATCCCTTTCCTTAATTGATCTCTCTTTGATTTTCATGAGATTCACCCCATCTTTTTTTCCTCTCTACTTTCTATGAGAAAAAAACATTATAATGAAAATTGACCTTCTTAGATTGACTTATTTCCTGAACATAATTGTCTAAAGTTCCATAGTTCCATCCACTTTCCTACAAATGCTATAATTTCATTTTTCTTTATGACTGAATAAAACTCCATTGTTTGTATATACCATATTTTCTTGATCATTCATCTGTTGATGGACACTTATGCTGTTTCCAACTTTGGATATTGTGGATTGTACTGCTATAAACATGGGTATGCATGTATCACTGTATTATGATGACTCTAATTCTTTGGGATAAATCCCAAGGAGTGGTATAGTTGGGTCATATGGTGGGTCAATGCTTAGCTTTTTGAGGAACCTCCTTTTTTGTTATACATGATTTCCATAGGAGGTGTACTAATTTGAAATCACATCAACAGTTCAAAAGTATTCCTTTTCCTCCAAATCCTTTCTAGCATTTATTATTATTTGTATTCTTGATGACTTTCTTCCATTCTGATACGTGTGAGATGAAATCTAAGTGTAGTTTTGATTTGCCTTTCCCTAATTGCTAATGATGTTGAACATTTTTTCATTTATTTGTGGCCTTTTGTATTTCTTCTCTTGAGAAGTGTCTGTTTATTCATTTGCCCATTTATTATTGGATTATTTGATTTTTTTGGAGTAAAGATTTTTAATTCTTTATATATTTAGATATTAATCTTCTGTCAGAAGAGTAGTTAGCAAAGATTTTTTTTTCTCATTCTGTAGGTTCTCTCTTAACATTCCTAATTGTTTCCTTGCTGTGAAGAAGTTTTTTGTTTTTTTTTTTAATTAGATTCCATCCCATTTATTAACTCTTGGCCTTATTTCCTGAGCTTCAGGAGTCCTGTGAGAAAGTCACTGCCTGTGCCTATAAGCTGGAGTGTTTCTTACATTTTCTTCTAGGAGATCCAAAGTTTCTGCTCTAATTCCAAGGTCTTTGATCCATTTTGAGCTAATTTTTGTGCAAGGTGAGAGATAAGGTCTAGTTTATTCTTCCACCACTTTTTCCAGCAGCATTTGTTAAAAAGGCTTTCTTTTCTCCAATGTATGTTTTTGGCACCTTTGTCAAGGATCAGATGACTGTAGATCTGTGGGTTTGTTTCTGTGCCTTCTATTCTGTTCCACTGGTTTGTCTGTTTTTATGCCAGTACCATGCAGGTGTTTTGTTTTTGTTTTTTAACTATAGCTCAATAGTATAATTTAAAATTGATTATTGCTTTCTTGGCTTAGAATTGCTTTGGCTATTCTGGGACATTTATTAGTCCAGATGAATTTTGAGATTATTTTTTCTAGTTCTGTGAAGAATTTCCTTGGCATTTTGATGGGGATTGCACTGAATCTGAAGATAGTTTTTGGTAAAATGGCCATTTTAACAATATTGGCTCTGTCTATCCATGAAGATTAGAGGTCTTTATCAATTTATTTAAGGAGAGAAATTTGTATATCCTTTTTTCATTGATGTTTAGAATTAGACAAAAGCCGAAGTTATTTTCAGGATCAATTTGACAAGAAGAATAATGTCTACAAAGTTTACTATGGTTTATGCTTTTTAAAAAATATTCATTTCTTAGTTATAGGTGGACCCAATATCTTTATTTTATTTTATGTGGTGCTGAGGATCAAATCCAGTGCTTAACGCATGCTAGGCAAGCGCTCTAACTCTGAGACACAACCCCAGCCCTGGTTTATGCTTTTTTTTAGTATGAGATTTATATTTATAAAGATTGTCTAGCAATCTTCAAAGTACTGTTAACAATCATCACTAGCAATGAGTGAGCTCCTCATTTTGTCTTTGTAATATACCCAGGACAAAGCTTTCAAAATGTCACTCTCCATACAACTTGCCCAGCTCCAAACTGGAAATTTCAAAACTTCATCATACAAATTTAATTGCCATACCTAAAAAAACTTCTTAAATTTGATAATTCTCTACATCCTCAATGGTTCATAATCACTGACCTAGATTATTGCTATAGTTTATATAACCAAAGCAGTTGCCATCACATCTCCCTGAAATATCTAAAAGAATTATTTTTTCATTTTTTAAATTTTAAAATAACATTTCTTTTTAAGTGAAAGAAAATAACTATATATTTATGGGGGTATGGTGTGAGATTTCAATAACTGCATACTTTGTATAATGACCAACTCAAAATATTTTAGATATCTATCAAACATATCATTTCATGTAGTGAGTACATTTAGAATTCTGTCTTCTAGTTATTTTGATTTTTTTATTCATTCTTTTGGTTATACATGTTGACATAATTATACAAATGTGGAATATTTTTCTAAAAATACAACTTCAGTCATCTCAATCCTGTATTCTTTTCCATGGCCTTTAAGACAAACCTAATACTCCCTAAACTATTTTAAAGTATCCTCCTTTCCTGAATCAGTTTACTAGCTTACTTCTACCTCTTATGAACTTTACTCCTCTGATCTTCTGCCCTAAAAAAGTGTTCTACCATCTTCTATAATTCTAACCCATTTTTTTTTGTTTGTTTGTTTTTAAGACAGGGTTTCTATAATTTGCTCAGACTGCCAGACTGGACTGGAACTTGCTGTCCTCCAATCTTATCTATCTCAGCCTCCCAAGTTGTTGGGCTTACAGGTGTGTACCACCATGCTCAATTCTCACCCACCCTGTAGTGTCTCAAGTAATGGTATCACTTCTGTCAAGAAGGCTTCCCCAATTCCAGAACTTGGGTTTGATGTTCCTCCTCTGAGGTCCCACAGCACAATACCTTTAACTGTTCCTATCATTGTAGTATGGAGGAAAGGTGAAGGTCAGTTAAATTTAAGAAAAATAAACTGATTGAGAAAAATATAGACAAAAGTTTAGAAGAACAAGTAAGTGGTCTCTACAATGGGGCTGAATATTATTATAAAATCAGTGCACAAGGCAATCAATCACAATCAAAACTACTTTAAACATTTCTTTTTTTTTTTTTTTTAGTTTTAGATGGACACAATAACCTTATTTTGTTTATTTTTATTTGGCACTGAGGATAGAACCCAGTACCTCACATGTGCAAGGCAAGCACTCTACTCCTGAGCCACAACCCCAGCTCCTCAAAACTATTTTTAAATAAAATTCCTTAAATACCTCATTAAGTAATACATAGTGCTAGGTATATAATAACTCAGTGTGGTATACATGCATAAATATTTAATGATTATAAAATATATAGTTTCATAGAGAAATTACATTCATAAAGGAAAGCATTCAAGACATTCAATGGTATAAACACATTATCAATACAGAAAGATTCCATTTATTAATCCAATATCTTCATTTAAATCTCCTGTTGAAAATATATCAATTTCTCTGATACTTCCCTAGCCAGGCTCCCAATACATTTTTTACTTTTTTCTTTCCTCTGGCTTTTCCAACTGGTATTCACTCCAGTCAGGCTTCATTAAATTTATTTTGTGGACTAACACTTGCTAACTGGGACTGCAGGCAATCAGTATAACTAAAAATTTCACTCTCTTTCCCCATTGTAAAATCCATATTAGAAGCACATGTAATTAAAGAAGGTTAAGATACATATGATGTCAACCTACTATGATTCACCGCTACCTAAGAAGTCTAAATTTCAATTTCCTAAGTATTTTCATCTTGAAACTGGAAGTGGGGGTATCATATCATAGGAGAGTTCATAGAGTTATCCATCTTGCTATTTCTGAAATTCACAAAAATGAACATTTCTAAAAGATGCATTTACCTTAAAGTTTAGTCATAAATGAAAAGGGACAAACTATTACTATGGAGTATTAGTAATTTTTCAGAATTATCATTTTGAATGAAATGCAAAAACTGTTAAGTAAAAACTCCTATATAATAAGTGTGTTCCAATGAAGCAAATACTCCATGAAAGCCAACATTTTTTATATTACTAATGTTTCCACAATAAACTGACATTTAGAAAAATGGTTTATAATGCTGCTTAGTACATATTAGCTACGTAAAAATTACTGCTGGATGAAAATAGCACCAAGAAAAATACTGAAAATTTTACAAATAGAATATAAAAGACAACAAAACTTTTCTAATTAAACACAGACTTTTAAAAAAGCAATAAGTTTGACTTATTTATCTGCAAACATGACTTCTAAAAAGTCTATAATTTTCATCATAAGTCCAACACTAAATTCAAAACCTAACATATTAAACTGCAGACTACGTTTAAAGTGTCCCTGCAGAGAATGTGTTCTAATGTTGTACAAAGAAGTACATTATTTGTAAATAATTGTTACCAGATATCTTAGCCAAGGAACATAGTTACACAGGGGAAGTTATCATAACACAGCTGGGAAAGTACAGGAGAAGAAAAGGTTTGTATATGTGTTTCTGTTCGGATAGCTGCAGATATAGACCTATAGAGAAATGAGGGTGAAAGAAAATGGTAACCTTCAAGAATGACTATTCAACAGATTATAAACCATTTCTTATAGGTCTTTTGATTGTTGCAAAGGGAAGAAGAAAGATAGACTGGAAGTGAGAGAAATCCTAAAAAGGACTATTCAACAGATTATAAACCATTTCTTATAGGTCTTTTGATTGTTGCAAAGGGAAGAAGAAAGATAGACTGGAAGTGAGAGAAATCCTAAAAAGGAGAGGGGGCAAGAGGGAGAAGACAGAGAGGGAGAAAAGATCAAGAGATTTTTGGTGAACCCTTTCTAAAATTAATTTTCACTTCTTCTCTAATCAAATAAAATGATTTTAGTCATCTTTTATATGATTATTTACTCTATCCATAATTGTTCCTTTAGGTAAATAAATATTCCTTTTAACATAAATAAAGTAAGTGGGCATTTTTCTTGGTAATCTAAATAAACACGAACATTTTAAAATCTATAAATTTTTGGCCAAAAAAATACAATCATTCAAACAGTAATTTTTATTTAATTTCTCCTATTTACCCCTACTAATGTGTTATTTCTATGATGACGATAAAATTGTATTCCTATTTTTTCATAACCACATCTTTCTGATTTGTGTTTTATGATAATAAATCACTCTTACTAACTCTAGAAAAGTACACTAAACACAATAGGCCCCCAAATCCATAAGGCCATATAACTCACTTCCTAGATTTCCTTCTCCAAGTCTATAAGGCATCAGATTAATTTCAAAATCTCTTGTTTCAGTAATTATAATAAAGAAAACAGGGCACTCTAATGATTTAAGTCCTGATAGTTTTTGTTTTATTACTTAAACACCTGTTGCTTTTTCCCAACTTATTTTCATTAAATACAGAAGAATGTTGATTTTGTTACCTGAGGACATCAAAAGCTAAGAAAACAAGCTTTCTTAATAGAACCATTCTCAGAACACTTTCTCAGCACAAGTGATTTTAACATGCTGCTCTTTCTCAGGATGGGGTTTTTATAAAGCAGTTTACATTGATGTTTCAAGCTGCTGTAATTTATCTTTGATATGTTGCTAATACACAAGTTTTTTAAACATCTTTAAAACAGTAGATATACTATTATGAAATACATAAATTTATTTTCAGCAAGAGACACCCTTGAAGAAATTGAATTTTAGATAAGATTCATGTTAAAAATACTTTCAATTTCTCAAAAAGAAGTGATTATTTCCTAACACTGGAAAACAGTGTGGGCAATGCTGCACTTCCTGACAGACGGGGTGAGCCCAGGACCATGGCATCTTTCTACCTTGAGGCACTTTCTGAACCTCATCACAAGGAGGTAGACAGAGCTCAAGCAGAGCACAGTAACTTTACTCAACTGATAGAAATTAGCATTTAGTGCCATTAAATTGTTTAGAATTTTCAAGGCAGTGGAGTAAAGAAGAGACAAATGGACAAAACCTGGAACCAAAAAGGGGTTATCATAAGTTGCTAGATGAATACTAAGCTGCACAGACACAGAACAAAACTCTGTTAAAGCCTGGCAGAATAGAGCTTGTTGATGAACCCTGAGCTGCAGTCTGAATAGAGATCCAGTCACATATATATTGAGAGATACAGAACTTCCAACTGGTAGAGTAAAGGACTTCCATGAAAATGCTGAGCACTCAGGTGAGACCCATAAGAGGTCTAGAAACACTGTAAGTACACTTAAAATAGCAGAAGAAAAAGGATCAAGTTGATTTGCCAGTAAATTAACTTTGGTCAAAACAAAACTCAAAAACCTTTAAAGGAAGACAACAAACTCTAGCCTCTCTATAACATAGATATAATAATGTCTGGTATGTTATAAAAAATTTACTAAACATGTGAAATAGAAAAATTTGAACCACAAAGAGGAACAAATCACTACTACTTTGAGTGTATATGAAGAAATGCTATATTTATTATTCTATTACATATGATAATGCATACAATATACAAACTTTGGAAAACAGAAAAATAATATATTTAATTATACCATTTCAATCCCCAAAATATAATAAAAATAAGATTTGCACTAAGACCCGGCTTTATCTGCCACATCTCCACTATTGCTTTCTCTATTCTATTAATTTAGACATTCTCAGTGGCAGGAACATAGCAGGAATGTAAACATGATGGGTCCCCTTTTTATCAACTTCCTGCTTGCAACATGGGAGGCCAGTTAGGTCAACAAATGTAACACAGAGTCCTGTCTTATCCTTCCTTTTTCCACATTAAAATGTACTTCCAATTTTCCAATCTCCTGCTTCCTTGTACTGTTTTCCATAGTCTTTGGGATTAATACTCTTCCTCCAGTCTCTCTTTCGTAGCATTCATTTTCATTAAATTTGACCCATAATCCCTATAAAGGTAACTATACAATAGATAGTCTTTTCCATTGAGAAGAAACTCCTTGTTATAAACTGAATGGTGTTCCCGCCCCCGCCCCCAAATCCTTTTGCTAATGTTCTAAATCCCCAGTGTACCTAAGAATAAGGTTGTATTTGGAAATACAGCCTTTATTAAAAGTGGTAATTATGGCTAATGGAGATGATATAGGTGAACCTTCACCTAATATGACTTGTGTCTTTATCAGAAGAGAAAGAGACACCAGGGATGTGCATGTATAGAGAAGAAAGCATCTATGTACAAATTCTAGGCTCCAGGAATGTAAGAAAATACTTTTTGTTGTTTAAAACATTCAGTCTGTGGTATTTTGTTATGGTAGCCCTAAATAACCAGTAGACTACTGAATATATCTTCATTTCTTCTGGGGATTTTACTCAAACACTTCATCACTATGAAACAAACTTGATGACATCACTAAAAAACAATCTCATCCCTTGAAGTCATACAAGCATATAGGCAGACTTTTTATCAACTACAGCTGCTTGTAGACTACTATTCCAACATTACATATCTATCTTTAAGGATAATAAGTTTTATTTTGAAGAGAAATAATGTATCAGAAAAGAAAGGAAAGAAAAAAAGGGAGGGAAGGCGGGAGACAGAAAGAGAAAGAGAATGAGATAAGTGAGAGGTATATCATTTTGAAAATATCTAAAGCAATGTGGTATAATAGAAATCTGTTTATAAGAGTCAACTCTATATGATACCTGAACTTGAATCCAATTTCTCTGTTTACTGCCTGTGCAATCTTGGGGAAAACAGACTTAACTTCAAAATGGACAATAATAGAATCTCTACTTCCTTAGGGCTGCAGTGAATGCTTGCTAAAGAAATTGACTTTGGATAGGATTATAAGGGAGTAAAGGCAAAGGAAAAGAATACTGGTGATGGAAAGGACAGAGTAGCACATTCCCCCCTGCCATATAATAAATACCCTAAAAATTTGTAAATATATGAAGGCTAAAATGAATAATAATTTTAAAATAAAGGAAGATTTCTTAATTATTTGCTTTAAGACAAATGAGAACTGCATATTTACAATCTCATAAAATTTTATAATCTCTAACTCCTCATGAAGGTGACAAACAGAATGAGCATCAATGAAACAAAACACTGAAAGAGATGAAGAGAGGTGGAAAAATGCCTAGAGTAGAGATTTTCCAACTACAAGTCATAACGAATTAGTAAATTAAAAAATAAATTAGAAGAGATTAGAAGAGTGGTAACTTTGGACATTTTGAAATATAAATTATTTTAGAGACTATCAGAGTACACAAATGAAGTTAAGTAGTGTTTTCTGCAATGTTTGTGTCAGTTTTACAAAAACACTCACATGCCCATACACACATATGTGCACACAATGTGTAGACTCATTGGAAAGGTGAAATATATTTTTACTATGAATTTAAGTAAAAAGTTTAAGAACTTATCTAAAGCATAAGTCATTTTTGAAAGACAGATTCTTTCTCTGAGATGAGAGGAAAAAGGATCCATATACTTGGAGTAGGGAAATATTGTATTTAACAGAATTAACTTACTTGTATGTCATACTCATTACAAAAAACTGATCTATGTAAAATTATGTAGTGATTATTGGATTTTAAAATAAATTATATGGCTAATGATTAAATAAATGTATTAACAAAAATCAACTCAAATTTTATTTTTGTATTTTATTTACTTGAAATTGCTGAATTTTAACATGGTGAATGAATCACTCTTGGAAAGTCCTATGAGACATTTCACTAAATTTAATTAACTATAATCACTAGATTTCACATACTCATATTACTCAATATGGGTTATTTAAAAAATGCCTCAAAAATAACCTTTGTGTTCCTAAGAAAGTCCTTAGAGGTTTCAGAACTCCCCATATACCATGATATAGGTGATCTTAATCAACTTTTGCAGCTTCCAATTTTGAGGTACACATAAGAGCATAGAATCTACCCTTACTTGCTTGCTTTTGCTGTTCTAGCTACAGAGTTCTCCGTTTCCTAGGCACTTTTTAAAATCTGAGGTCTTCAAACAAAAATTCAATAATTAAACATTTCCTATTATTAGTTTTGATTACTAGCCTTGTGAGCTATCTACCTACTAATTTAAAGATAGAACACCTAAAAATCAGAATGCTCCCATTTGTAAGAAATAAATCATTAAGTTTTGTCAATTCTGTTGCTAATTTTCAATCTCTTCCTTCTCTGCTCCAGAGGATACTGTTTTAGCTCAGGTCATCATTTCTCTCATTTTAATTCACCACCTTTTAAATTCCTTTCTGCCTTTCAGGTTCTCTCTTTCTAGTCCATCCTCCAGAGTCTAATCAGAGTTATCTTTCTAAAAAGCCAAACTGTATTACTCTCAGACGTTCTATAGAACTTCTTTCTCATCATTATGCCACACATACTCTAAGCCCACAAATCACAACCTCTCTTGCTTCTTCCTATTATTAATAAATAAGTGAATATGTCCTATTCACTTATTTATTAAACACCTTCATGGCTCTGCCCATTTTCTTTTCTCTGTGTAAGTGTTCTGTGCTGCTTGTTAGTTCTAGCTCACTTGTTAATTCTACTACTTATTCTTTCAAGTAGAGTTCATACATCATCTCTCTAAACCATAGTTGGAGAGTTATTTCTTTTTTATCTTCACAATATTCTCAACATAGCATTTTAAACATTCATGTACTAATCATTCATTTAATATGTACTGCATTTTGCCCATGATCCAGGAACAATGTTTATACTTGCTAATTTGCACTGCAGTTGTTTAAATGTTTTTATCTTCCCCTAGAGGGTGGACTCCTGAAAGAAAAACAACATCTTATTTAATGTGGGATCCCTGGAGCCAGACACCTAGTAGACATTTAACAAATAGAGTAAATAATTTGCTGCTAACACACTATTTTCTTGTACCTTCAAATTAATTCTATTCTTCCCCCCAAATTTTAAAATTCTGTGAAAACAGAATCATTAAGTATTTAATTATTGAAGGCACAGTCTTATGTGAACAGAAATTAAATATCCTTTCTAAAGAGACACCAGACCACTTAGGAACTGCCTAAAACATGGAATCATTAATACCCAGTTATAGTCTCCTAACAATCAGTCATTTCTTAAAGGAAAACTAAACATGATTTTGTCTGCTTTGTGACAGTTCAGAAATTCTGTATCTTAGTCACCTTTACAATTCCTGATACAATGATTTATCTGTTAACTGAGTCTGTTGCTAATGAACCCAAGGACCCTACAACTAAAAAGGATTATGACTCAAGCTTCTTTCTTTTATGAAAACTAAATTGATTCAAAGAAGCAAGATCAAACTTACTTCTAGCATCAGTAGCATCATATAAGTAAAATAATTCTCTCATTTGCTTATATATATACATACAGATGAAAGCTCTGTGTACATTGTTGTTAGTTTTTCCTCTCGTCACTTGTTTTTTTTTTCTTTAATCAGGCTACAAATTAGAGCACTGGCTCAGGAAAGAGCATTTTGAAAATTTAATAACATCTAGTGACCCAAACAAACATTAAAAGAACTTTTAGAGCACAGTAGCTTTGTCTAAATTTTGAAAATGACCAGGGATGTGAAGGCTCATTGTTTCTCTCAACAACTCACATTCTTCTGAAGCCTGATAGATCCTTTCCCAAAATCAAAAGCATTTTTTTAAAGGGGCGAGATGTCACTCTACTGTCAATTTCTACTGATATTAAATTCCAGGAATATTTTTAAATTACAAGAATAAATATTATAGCCATAATTGCAATTGCACTTAACAATGGTACTTCATACCAACACCAACAATAAAAGTAGTATTAATAATAATGTGAATAACAACTAATTCTTATTTTAGCACATAAAAGGAACTATACCACAATATATGTATATTTAATCAGATGTAATAATAACTAACATATATTTAAAACACATAAAATTACTTATTTAAGGAAGTTTAAATTTAAACCTCTTTAAACCTAGAGTACTCATTTATCCATTTCATAATTGAGACAACCTCTAGGTGTAAAGCACAAGAGTAATATAGACTCCAAACCTAGCTATTAGGAAAACAAATAAAGTGAACCATAAATTTCTTGGTGTCATAGGAGAAATGTTCTGAACCAGGCTGGTAGACTTTATAATCATTGTAACTTTCCCTTTATTTACATATCTGGATTTTCCTTCTCAATAAACAGAATTATCAAACACCTTAGGGCTTCTGAAAAATCAGAAGGAAGAATATAAAGCTGTGATTTAAGCAGTAAGGCACTTATATAATTTCTTTCAAAATTATTGGAATAACAACAGATGAAAGAAAACTTAGGGGCAACCCTTCCTGAAGTACCATTATGTAGTTATCTCCTAGCACATTATAGATTTTCCTGACCTCCTTTTGAACAAAAAATGGTCTTAAATACATTGGAAAACTACACATTAAGATTGAATTGCATTTCAGTCATTATCTAATTTTACTCTTACATTTTACAGATGAGCAAAATGAGTTGCAGAAAGGTTAACAAAAATTGCCTTGATCAGAGAGCTAAGTTATTGTTAGAACTACAACTAACAGATATCTATGATTCTAGTAATTATTGTTGATAGAATTTTTTAATATATAGAAGGTTTAGGAAGTAGGTTTCTGGTTAATATAAATCTAAGAGGACTACCCTTTTCTGAAGAAAAATGTGTCCCCACCAATGAGGCAATTGTTAAACAAAGAATTGAGTTTCATTCAACTAACATGACTATTCAAAAGTGATGTAGCTGATTATTAACAACTTCCTCTAGTATCCTAAGGACGAGAAAAAATAAAGGAGGACCTTATTCTCTCTATATTTGTTTCCAGAGAAAATCAGAATCTATAAGGTCCATTGGCTTATTGCACAGACATAGAACACATGGTTAGCCACAACAAGTGGAGAAACAAGTAGGATTTATAGTGCTAACAGAATTATTAAACAATGATAGTTTCTTTATAGATTGTTCATTTCGGTGTATCTAGTTAACGTTTAAATGATGGCTGAATAATTTTATTTTCTAGCAGGATAAATGACACTTTGTTTTTTGTTTCAATATTCTTTATTTAAAATCTTGTAAGTTCACCAATAATTTAAAATTTGTTTAACTACTAAATCTAGGTATTAATTGAATGAAAAAATAGCCTAAATAAGAAAGTAAGTAATTAAATGGCATGGGCTTTGTTGTCACTCACAAATGAGTTCAAATTTTGGCTGTTCCTATTAATCATTGCGTAACTTTGGACAAGTCACTTAACCTTTCTTGAAATGAGATAAATTATGTACAGCATAAAACCAATTTTAGTTCACTTTTCCATTTCTCTTTTTGACCAGAAACATATAAGACTCAATAACTTTGCCTTTGAACAAGATTTGATTACAATAATCCTAGTCATCCTAAGTTGTACACCATTTTAAAATAGGGATAAGAATTTGGATTGAACTTCAGTTTCAGTTCTTCAGAGTCAACAGAACAGATAGTTTCAGATGAATATCCCAATGTTCCCTACTAGGCTTTTATTCATTATTCTAAGAATTACGTGATAGCTCAGTTCCTGTTCTTCTGTGTTTTGGGCTTTAGGCAATAATTCCAAGACTTTTTTGGAATATTCCTAGTAAAGATTTTTCTTTGGACTTTTATGGAAGTATTGGGAAAATTCAATTTGACAAATTATGTTGGCTACTTATTAAACACAAAATACTAGCTAACGCTGGGATGGTAAACCATGATTTTATCCATTTTCTTACAGAACTCACAATTGGGCAAGAATAAAACTAACGAAGGGGGTAGCTTTATTGCACATTCTAAAACTTATCAGGAATTCAGAAAATTATTCTTAAAAATAATTTGCATAAAAAAGCTGTCATAGAAATTTGTTGTTGTTTATTTTTATGAAAATATTTTATGGGGGCACAACAAGTTTGCATTCTGGCTTTAAAAATATTCTAGGATATGGTTTCACAAAATGAAAAAGATAATAAGGGGTAAGAATATTCTATGGGGTGATGTCAAACAAAATAGACTGACCTGCAGATGAAAGGAGCACACTTTGTAGAGAAAGTTATTAAAAACACCTTGTTACATGTTATAATGTCCAATAGCAAAGGAAATTGTGACTCATTTAAAGTGCAAAAAATGACAAATCCATGAAAGTGGCTCTCACTGGCAGTTCATAATCAATCATAGTCAAAAAATCTGTGAGTAAGTGGCATACCATCCAAACAACAGAGAATGAATGGAGTCTTTTAGGCTAATTTGGGTATAACACAATGTTTAAATAAGTGTTATGAAGCCTGGAGAAAAACAACTAATATAAACCATACTTTACCCTCCTCAAATGGTAGGAAATTCTATGAAATAAAAGTCCTAACTGCTGAGTTTCATTTAGTCAGCAATGTGACAGTGTTAAAATAAATGCTTAGGTAGTCTTGATGTCATGCCAGGTAATAATGATAAGAGCCCAAATTTGTCAACATTTTATAAATAGTGTTTTAAAAATATACCAGGTAAAATGATTTAGAAAGAATAATATGATTTAAATTTCAGTTTTTATGTTTGTCTCGAATTTTAATTATATTATAAAGAATTGATTCAATACTTACTAAACAATTTAAAAATTCTTACTATGTGTAAAATACTGAACTGGGTGATTCAGGAATAACACTAGATTAACTCAACTATCTTTTATTAAACAGAAATCAAAAGTATGCACTATGGTGGTTCTTGCCTGTAATGCTAGATATTAGGGAGGCTGTGGAAGGAGGAGCTCAAATTCAAGGCCAGCCTGGGCAATTTAGCAAGACCTTGCTTCAAACTAAAACAACAACAACAACAAAAGGATAGGGATGTAGCTCAGTGGTACAGCAACCTTGGGTTCAATCACTGGTATGGAGGGAAAAAAGTGTGGACTGTGGAAAACAAAGAAAACTTTATCTGAAAGTTCTTTGAAATTTATAAATTCTTACTTCAACTTAAAAGAATACTAGTATAAATACTAACTGTGTAATCTACAAAGTGAAATTACATTTACATATACACAGCTTCCAGAATCCCTGTCTGACATATGGGTAAAGGATGAGTATCATTATTCACAACAAGAAGAAAAAGATTAGACTTGAGCTCTCAGCTTGTAATCAAAACCTCTTCCATTAAAATAGGTTATGCTGCCTCTCCTTACAGACATGTATCATTTTCATAATGCTGAAAAAAATAAGAAAATAGGACTAAAATGAAGTACCATCTAAAATATACTGGTTCTTGTAATTTATGTGATATTTATTTATTTAATTCATTTATTTTTGTGGTACTGAGGGTTGAATCCAGGACTTTGCAAATGCTAGACAAGCACTATGCCACTAAGACTCATCCTTAATCCTAATTAATGTCATATTTAAACAAGATGGTGGTAGAACAATACAAAAGCAACCCCTAGTAAAATAATAATAATAATAATAATAATTCTTACAAGTGGATAACTCTCCCTTTTTAGAATTACAATTGGTAGTTTAAAAGATGTCATATTTGCCTTGTAAGAGAGAAAGGGATTAAATCTAAAGTTATAATTTGCTCTTTTTATATGTATGACTATTATTATTATTTGTAGTACTGAGAATTGAATCTAGCAGTGCTTGACCACTAAGCCACATCCCTATCCCTATTTTATTTGGAGACAGGGTCTCACTAAATTGCCCAGGTTTACCTTACACTTGTGATTCTCTTGCATTATCCATGTCAGTAGCTAGGATTCAAGTGTGTACCACCATGCCCAATTCATAATTTGCTTATAATGTTTGGTCCCTAAATGAACATGAAGTGAAACAATAGAAAGGTGCTATTAAAATATTAGCACTTCCATTTGATGTTCTCAAAGCAAGGAATTTCTTTCTCTGAGTTACTAAAAAACCTAGCTTCCAATCATAATCTTTGTAACATAAGGTCTAAAAACTTGATTTGGAGTATAAGACTTTCCTACAAATAGAATGTCTATGTAAGGTTGTCCATGTAACTATGGGATGCTACTTTTGTTTATCTTTGGATATTAAAAAAGCATAAAAGAAAGACTCATTCAAAAACAATTGAGTTTTAAAAATAAATGATTCATTAGTTCTGATATCCTTTGTAACAAAATTATAGCAAAATACAATACTTTGTATACATAATGCCTTAAAGAACTTATTTATGTGCACACTGACTCTAATAGTAGCAACATCTGATTTATTCCACTTTAGAAAATTAGATCATAATATAGTTCCTATAATACAACAAAGAAGGAGCTCCTATGCAGGCTTGATATGCAATTGAAAGTTCTGAAAAGAACCTCAGATTTTTTCAAAAGAAGTTACATTAATTAGCCTTTGAAAAAATTTAAAAGAAAGTGGTAAGAGATTTCCAGATAAAGTAAAACTACTTAATATGTTTCAAATTCTCTAAAACTGATACTATCACATTTTTATTTTAAAACATAACATTACCTAATTTCCTAATTTCACCCTTCCAAATATGCTACAAATATCACTATGAGCAAAATAACCAATAATGAAAATATATAAAAGAAAAGATAAATGCAGAGACAAAAGGGAGCTTATATTCAGTAGACATTGTTTACTAATGATTTAATATCAATAAAATTAATTCCTATACAGGAGGACAAATAAAAAAGTAAAGTATATCAAACATTGTTAGACACTTACTTAATTTTTCATTTCTCATAATCTGTTAGAAATTAATTAACTTTCTAGTAATGCAAATATTGAAATATGGAAAACAGTGCAGTTTATATTCCTAATTCAATGAAATTAAACTGCATATTAATTATTGTATTAAAAACTGAAAATTTTATAAATAGAGAAACTTGTTCAATTTGCATTAACTCAATGATTTCCAAATGTATTTGCTCACACAAATCATCTTTAGCCAAAAATATTTAAACAGTTTGTCTCTCAGAACATAGTTTCAATGAAATGAAGATCATTTCTCAGAAGATATTTCTCTAGTTCAAATTTATTTTCCTATCTCTACTCAATTTTAATGTTATAATTTTTTCTCAAATAAAAACCAATGGAAATGCATTCAAAGCAGGACAGATAACATCTTCTTTAGACTCTATCATTGACTTTTGAATTAACAATCTTAGCATCCCTGATATCCCATCACCACTATCACTACTACTCAGCACTCACCAAGATTATATACTGGACAAAAAATTCCAGATGATTTGTATAACTTAGTTAATGCATCTTGAGTTATCACAATATCTGCCATCACAATGCCTAAGAGGATCATTACATGTCAGTGCCTCATAACTCAAATCCAGCTCACATAATACGTTTGAATTTCTCATTCATATTGTACATCATTCTTAGATCCCTCCAAATATTTTAAAACCTTTCTCCAATTGATAGAAAGTGGAGTTTTATACCAAGAAAAATGAAAAGGATGAAATACAGTGTTTACATTTTGGTGATGTTTCTTCTGATTTTAATCACCTTTTTGTGGGATTTAGTTTTGATGCTTATGTACATTCATTGAATCTCCAAATGCAGCTGATTCCTGTTACTCTGTACCACAGGAACTGTAAATATTAGGATGAAACACATAGTACTGCCAATATTTGGTCATTATTCACACACACACAGATTATATATTGCAAACAGTATAAGGACAATATTATCTCTAGTCATATTTTAATAAAAAAGGAAACTGAGCAATGTTTAAGATAAAAGAGAAAAACAGGATACCACAAAAGGCTTTATAGAAAAAAAATGTAGCCCAAACTGGCAAAGAAAGTTAATACATAAAACTAGCATCCAGTATCATCTCAATTATTAACATAATGGGATAATATTTTTATTTTAATGAAGAAAGTTTATGACAAGGTATACATGTAACAAATGAAAAACAAAACAATCTTTCAAAACAGTGTCAGGAAATCTGGATACCCATTGCAAATTGATGTTCATCCAACTTTTGAAATGCCAGGTGGACTCAACATTTTCAGAAACAGCTGAACATTTTCAGAGCAGTGCTGAACTTACGATTATGATTCCTAAATCTATTCATTAGATGAGGGGCCTAATTCCAAACTCATTAAAATCTTAATGCCACATGATTTGAAGTTTAGTCATCCCTCAGTATTGACAGGGGATTAGTTCCAGGAACTCTACAGATACCAAAATCCTCAGATGCTCAAATCCCTTATGTGAGGTGGTATAATATTTACACACTTCTCCTGTATAAGTTATAACCAGATTATTTATAATAACAAATATAACATAAATACTACTGAAATAATTGTATTATTTAGGGGGAAATGGGATAGGAAAATAATTTTTACATGTTCAGTAAAGACATCATTTATTTAAATATTTTTGATACGTGGTTGATTGAACCAGTAGATAAGAAACCTGGAAATACAAAGAGCCAACTGTTTGTGGGGGGGCAGTGATACAAGACTATGCACAAATACTATATATACCATGTTATTATATAGGGGACTTAAGCACTCACATATTTTGGTATCAATGGGGGCTCCTGGAAATAATTCCCTATAAATACAGAAGGACACTGTATTTGTAGTAATCAAAGTCATGCAAGTAAACCACATCTAATGAAAAAAAAATGAGGTGCATCTAAGTATTGAGGACTACAGAAAACTAGGGAACTAATTCCTTGTTTAAATGTATTATTCATATCAATTGTTTGAAATACTGATGTCACAAGGAAAAACAGAATATATAGCCTAATTTATTATTTAAAACGTTGATTTTGTACGAGTTATGCATTTAAATTACAAAATAATATGGTTACTAATATATAAAGCTTGAAAAGTAATGTGAAAAGTATTACCCTAAGTTCTTTTTTGTTTTCTCATCCCTCAAATTATATTCCTTATCTCTCTTTATAAAATCCTAAGTGTTACTAGGTTTACTATTCATTAGCACTCCCCAGTTTTACCACAAGGCTTGAATTTGGCAATTAGGGTCTACCACTAAATCTTTCTTCTGACCCTACATTTAACTGTTTTCTTTGCATACACCATGCATTCAGAATCTGCTTAGCAAGCCTCCTGATATCCATCCTTCACACATCCCCAAGCTCTCAGAGCTAAACTGCAGCAAGTATCACATCACTGCTGGTGGGCTGGCAACATTCCAGAATCTCATCACTGGTAACCTTGCCTATCCTTTTGATCTTAAATATGGCTTCTAGGTGATGTTGATGAATTAGCTTAAGGGACCAGATGTGCTGTTTGTAGTAGAGATCCCTGTCACAATCAGAGAGAGAGAGAGAGAGAGAGAGAGAGAGAGAGAGAGAGAGAGAGAGAGATATGAGAATTCTACATACTACATTGTACACATTCAGCTGATTTAGAGACTGCTGCTACACTCACACCACCTTTTGTTTCAGCTTAGTCCTGATTTGCAGTTTTGGGTCAATGAAAATGCTTTCCTTCACTTTCCTAGGACAAACTAATTAGTGAGGCAGGCATTTTAAAGTTGAATTTATTAAAATATGAATTTTTTTTTTCCAGCGTCAGATTCTAAGAACTCAACTCAGTGAGTGATATGGTGATGCCACTTCAAAAAAGAAAACATTTGGGAAGAAAAAGAATTTTTAGAATTAGAATTAAAAATTCTAGAATTAAAAAGTACAGCATCTTATGCATTTAAATATACTGAATTATTGCAAATGCTCTTGTGAGTTTTGAAATATCTTATGAAAAAATACTTCTTTTTGAAGAAATAGTTTTATTGATGTACTGTTTTTATATCATAAAATTCACTCATTGAAAATGTATAATTTGAATACCCCATTTGAATCAAATGTATGATATGTCAAGATCATTGTAATGTTTTGAGCAACTAATAAAAAATTTTAAAAAAAGAAAATGTATAATTTAATGATTTTAGCAAATTTAAATATGTACAATCATCGCCATAATCAGTTTTAGGACATTTTTGTCACTCCTAAAAATTCTCTTGGATCCTCTTGCAATTAATTGTCATTCCCACCCCATTCTTAACAAACACCAAATCTGATTGCTTTGTCCATAAATTTCCCCTTCTTTGTATATTACATGTGAATAGAATTACACAATAAGCAGTTTTTTTTGTATATGGTTTCCTTCACTTCAGCATAAACTGCTTGTTTTTCATCCATGACACAGTATGTATCAGAGGTTCACTTGTTTGTATTCCTGATAATTGAATGTGTGAATATGTGATATTTTAGTTACACTATCACCAGTTGATGGACACTTGAATTTATTCTACTTTGGAGCTACTATGATTAATGCCATGATAAAAGTTCAAGCATGTCTTTGTGTAGACCTATGTTCTTATTTCTCTTGAGTAAATACTTAGATGTCAAACAGATCATATAGTATCATATATTTTATTTTTGGAAAACTGCTAACTGTCTTAATTGGATGTACCATTTTACAGTCTCACCAGTACTATCTGTTTTTAAAATCATACTCATTTTCTTGGCTATGTAGTAGTATCTTATTTTAGTTGTTATTTGCATGACTAATGAAGACATGCATCTTTTCATGTGTTTTTTAGTCATTTTTGTATCTTCTTCAATGAAATGCTTTTTCAAGTCGTTGACCCATTGTTTTAACTGGGTTGCTTATTTTCTTACTATGTAAGTGTTCTTTATATATTCTGTAAAGAATTCCCTTATCAGATAAGGTTTGCAATTATTTTCTCCTGATTTGTGGCATATTTTCACATTCTTAACAGTGCCTTCGTATTTTTTTAAGAGAGAAAGAGAGGAGAGAGGGAGGGAGGGAGGGAGAGAGAGAGAGAGAGGGAGGGAGGGAGGGAGGGAGAGAGGGAGAGAGAGAGATTTTTTTAATATTTATTTTTCAGTTTTTGGTGAACACAACATCTTTATTTTATGTGGTGCTGAGGATTGAACCCAGCGCACCACACATGTCAGATGAGCACGTTACCGCTTGAGCCACATCCCCAGCCCATGTATTTTTTGATTTGTATGTGTGTGGTGTTTTGGTACTAGAGACTGAATCCAAGGGTGCCTCACCACTGAGCTACATCCCCAATCCTTCTTATTTTTTATTTTGTGATAGGGTCTTGCAAAATTGCTGACGGGCTCCCTTACTTATGGAGGCTGGTCTAGAACTTGTGATCCTCCTGAGTTGGAAATGTGTCACCATACCCAGTTTAACAGTACCTTTTGAAGTATAAAAGTTTTATTTTACTTGATTAAATCTAATCTATCATATTTTTTAATATAGTGGGCCTTTTGTTATATATAAGAACTTGTTACTTAAACTAAGTTCACAAAGATTTTCTGTTTTCTTTCATAGTTTCAGTTACAACATTTATGTCTGTGATTTAAGTTAATTTTTATATTTCATCTTAATTAAAGATCTCATTTGATTTCTTTTCAAGTAGATACTCAAATGTCCAAGCACTGTTTTGTGCAAAAGACTATCCTTTCCTTACTAAGTTGTCTTGGCAATTTTGCTGAGGATCAGTTGACTGTAATGATAAACATTTGTTTCTAGACTCTTACGTCCATTTAATTTACATAATGACAATCTTTAGGCTAGAATCCCACTGTTTTGATTTTTCTGTAGTAACTTTTGAAATAGGAAGAGTTCCTCTTTGTCCTTGCCTTTGAGAATGTGTTGACTATCGTGGTTCATTGAAATTCTATATGAATTTCTACATGAGTGTGCCAATTTCTGCCCAAAAAGGGGTGGAGGGTTTGTCAGGAATTATATTGAAACTGCATATTAATTGGAGAGTATTTAACTAAATAATACTGAGTTTACCTATCTATGAATACAAGATGTTTTCCCATTTATTTTAATCTTTTTTTAAATTTTTTATTGTTGGTTGTTCAAAACATTACAAATTTCTTGATATATCATATTTCACACTTTGATTCTAGTGGGTTATGAACTCCCATTTTTACCCCATATACAGATTGCAGAATTACATCAGTTACACATCCATTGATTTACATATTGCCATACTTGTGTCTGTTGTGTTCTGCTGCCTTTCCTATCCTCTACTATCCCCCCTCCCCTCCCCTCCCCTCTTCTCTCTCTACCCCCTCTACTGTCATTCATTTCTCCCCCTTGTATTATTTTTCCCTTTCCCCTCACTTCCTCTTGTATGTAATTTTGTATAACCATGAGGGTCTCCTTCCATTTTCTGTCAACATTTTTTTTTTTTTAGTTTTCAATATACAGCTCTTGAATTTGTTAAATTTATTCCTAGGTATTGTATTATTTTTTTTTAATTCTTCAGAAAATTTTATTCAAACATGTTTTAATGTACAATAAATGTAGTTTTCCTTTCTTAAACAAAAATAAGCATACTGACATATTAGCCTCCCGAAAGGCTCTCTTCTGCCAAATGTACAAAAATGAGACCCTTCAGATGTTGTTAGAGATAACCAACAAATGTGTTTGCTACCTTGATAAATAGTTCACTTTCAGCTTAAACTCCATTGTCCCTTTTGAGAGCTTAATCATAGATATTGTATTCTTTTTGATGTTTCCATTAAGGCAATTATTTTCTTAATTTTATTTTTAGATTTTTTTACTGCAACTGTATAGAAATACAATTGACTTTTGTACTAGTCCTGTAAACTATATTCTTGCTTAATAAATTTATTAGCTTTAATAGTTCTTTAGTAAATTTCTTAGCAGGCTATATTATCTGCAAAAATAAAAAAGACAGAGGCAGAGAATTCTATTTCTTCTCCAATCTGAATGTCTTTTATTTATTCTCTTACCTCTCTGTCCTGGCTACAACTTTCAGTAAAAGGTTGAATAGAGATTATAATAGCAGACACTCTTGTATTTTTCTGATATTGATGGAAATTAATTTCAGTATTTCACCATTAGGTATGATTTGCAATTAAGTATAATTTTATGATAAACATCAAATTAGATGTTTACTTAAGATGATATTAGTTGTGGGTTGTTGCATAGATTTCCTTGTATTCCTAGTTTGGTAAGTGTCATCAATGGGTATTGCATTTTGTCAAGTGGTCTTTCAGGGTCTATTCAAAGGATTATGTGGATTTCATGCATTATTCCATTAATAAGGTGAAAGACATTACTTTTCAGATGAAAACTATCTTTTCATTAGAAAGATGAATCTCAATCGGTCATGATACCGTTTTTATATGTTGCTTGCTTCACTTTGTTAATATTTTGTTTAGAATTATTATATTTATGTTCATGATGGACATTAATAAATAGTTTTGTTATCTGCTTATGTCTCATCTGGCTTTGACAATATTAGTCTCATAAAATAACATGGATGTGGTAACTCCTGTGTCTTCTGAAAGAGACTATCAGGGAATGGTATAATTTATTCTATAAATACTTAATGTTTATAGAATGAAAAAAATCTGGGTCTTGTGTCTTCTTTGTGGCAATATTTTAATCTACTAATTTGATATCTGTATTTATCAATCTATTTCAGATTAATGTTATCCTTTTTTAAAATTTTGCATCATAAATTTTATTCCCAATACGGGAAAGATCCCTTCCATCCCCAAAATGAATCACATACTGCCCTGATGAGACTTAGAAAACTCTCCCACTATATTCCGGGAAGAAGTGAGAAAGATGTGCTGGGGACAGGGAAGGCTTTGCAGTTCCCCAACCTATCTATCTGTCCCTTCTCAACAAAGGATAGCTGCTCTTTGCTATTATTCTTCTCATCCACTAAATCCCTTTAAAAAAGCCATCACTTAAAAAAAAAAAAAAAACATCTCAAGTATTGGGGGGACATAGGTTATAGAGTAAGCAATAGAAAAGGGAGGGAAAAAGGAACAGTGACAATCACTGCTTCTGCTGCAGGGCTTCCTTGTTTGCTGCACCCTTTTGCAACTGTGTGTCCACTTGTCTGCTGGCAAAGGCATATAACGGACCACTGAGCCAAGGATGAAGCAGTTAGTTATTCACTGATAATATGTGAGGATATTTCTTAGGTTCTGTAATACTGATATCAGCTAGTTTGAAGTATTCTTCCTAGTTTTGTCTTCCTTCTTGAATTTGTATTACACATATATAGGTACACCTAATATTTACCTACAGTTCTGATGATTTATTCACTTAGATCAATCGAATGTATAATACATGAAGAAAAAGAGTAAACAGTTCTATCTTCAAGTGCACTGAATTTTTTTTCATCTGCCATATTAAATCTGTTGTAAAGCTGATCTGCTGTTTTATAATTATACTCAAACTCCAGATTTTATTTTTGCTCTTTTAATACTAATTTTTAATCTCCTTATAGAGAATCATCATTTGTTAGTTAAATGTGTTTTCCTTGAGTTATCTGAATATTTATAATTGTGCTTTGAAGTCTTTGTTTATGAAATGTAACACTGGGGATAGTGTGAAATAGTTTCTATTGACTATTTTCTTTTTCATGAATACAGGAAACACTTTCAACGCAGGTTTAGTTTTGTCAAAAGCTAGAGAATTTGGGCTGGGGTTGTGGCTCAGAGGTATAGTCTTGCCTAGCATGTGTGAGGCACTGGATTTGATCCTCAGCATCACATAAATATAAAATAAAGATAGTGTCCACCTATAATTTAAAAATAAATATTTTTTTAAAAGCTAGAGAATTTAAATAATATATTATAACAACTCTAGGTCTTCGTTATTTTCTTTCTGAAGTTTGCTATCATTTTTCTTGATTGTTTAATAATTTGCCTTGGGTAAATGCATGAAATCAATTTCTATTATAGGAATCAGCCATTAATGTCTCTGCACATTTTAGGTTATTTATGTTCTTTAAAAAATTTATCCTTGGAATAAAATTGGTTGCCTTTGTGTCTGGATCACTTAGTGATCAGCCTTTAAGTGACAGTGGTGTTTGTACTCAAATGCTTCAAACCAATAAGGTTTCTTTCCTTTTTCTTCTATGGGGCTGGGGTATCAATTTAAAGTTCAAGTGCAACATTTCCATTCTTCTACATACATGTGTATAGCATTAGGGTATATCAGAAATGTATAAATAGCTTGTGCTTCCTTCAGTCTTCATTGCAAATGTACATGCACAGTCTCAGGAAGGAATATGTTTGCTTCAAACATAAGTATAACCTCAAGCTAGTGGATCTATTGGCCAAACCCATTTATCCATTGCTGCCAAGATCATTACCTCCACTGTAAATGCTACCAGGTGTGAATATCACTCTGTGCTGCAAATACAGCAAGCCTCTTTTGGCACAGTACAGTCCTCATGACCTGCCAGATCCTGACAAAAATTCCATACTGATGAAGATAAGGAAAGAGTTCAGGCGGCAAACGTGCAATCCTAGGCCACAGACAACCATTCCTTACCCAAATTTCAGCATAAACAATTCTCTTATTGCTATTTGTCTTTTGTCAAAGTTTTAACATTTATGTATTTATTTTTGGGGGGTGGGGGTCAATCTTAGATTCATAGTTGTTTTCTGGGGAAAGAATTTGCTAACCTTTTCACTCATCACTAGTCAAAGACAAGTATTTTAAACAGATTTCTTTCTTTCTCCCTTTCTCCCTTCCTCCCTTCCTCCCTCCCTCCCTCCCTCCCTTCCTTCCTTCCTTCCTTTTTGCCTAAGGATATATAAAGATATAAAAATAAGTGCTTGGGAGGTCATATCAAAGGTACATTTTAACAACACGATATTGGGAAATTATCATAGCGGACAACCTTTTGACACTTTTTTTTTTTTTTTTTTTGTGGTACCAGGGATTGAACCCAGGGGCACTTAACCACTGAGCCACATCCCCAGCCTTTTTTATATTTTATTTTGAGACTGGGTTTCACTAATTTGCTCAGGGCCCAGCTAAATTGCTGAGGTTGACTTTGAACTCATGATCCTCCTGCCTCAGCCTCCCCAATTGTTGGTATTACAAGTGTGCACCATAATTCTCTGCTAGCCTTTGGGACTTTGAAAGTTCTCAAGTAAACAGGAAGAGTATGAAGCAATTAACATATAGAGGAAAGACTCCAATAGTAATTTATGTATTCTATAATTCTGTCTACAAGTTAAATGTATTAGAGTCTTATAAATGTAATCTGATGATGTAGACTAAGTTTCTGGAGCAATTATACATACATAAGATCTTTCTTCTCCAAAGAAAAAATATTTTCATTATTCTCATATGTCAATGGCAACTTCTTCAATATTAGGAAATTTCCAAGGGTTTTTATAACATCTCAAAAGTACAAGAGCAAATGTATAACATATTGTTTTAAAAGGCAAAGATTTTCTCTTTCTCATTACCTGTGCGACCAAGAGTAAGATACCCAATCTTTCTAGGTCTCTATTCCTATTTGGGAAAATGGTGGATTTGAACTAAAGAATCTAGAACTATAAAATATTTAGAAGCATATAAGCATACAAATTCAGATGAAGCATATAATGTCATTCCTAGCAATAATGCTTACATGTAAAAACCTACTATTGCTAGAAAATACAAATTGTTTATTCAGAAATTAAGACTTTTATTCAGAACTTACAAATAATTGTGTTTATGATAAATAAGCTGGATGAAGATTAAGAGCAAAATCTGTGATTCTAAAGTTAAATTTCTGAGTAATCTCTTTGGCAGTACATGTTGTTATCCCCTCTGTGAGTACACATTCACTGTTTGAAGCAACGAGCCCTTTGATACTTAGAAATTTTGGATTCTGTTCTATTTTTAAAAGCAACTATATCAGTATTCATCAACTGTTTGACATAGCCATTCATTTATTTTCAAAAAGGCTATTCTATAACCACATTTCCTTTCAGGAAGCCCACCAAGTAAGTAGAAGCCCAAATGACTGATAGCAGTTATACAGGGACCTTCCTGTTAGTTGAGAAAGAGGATAAATTAAACTGATGTGCTAAATCTCGGGCTAATAGTTATGCAGAAAAGCAGAAGTAAAGTTTATTTTTTTAATGGTGGTTTACTTTTAATATGAAACTAAAGAAATATCTTTCTAACATTCTAGAAAACTATTTTCTTATCTTTACTTTTAGTAATGCTGATTCAATTATTCTCTAATTATAACAAATATGTCAATTTCTATTAACAGAATTATAATTTAAAAGCATTGATCATTTAATAAAATAATTAATGAGTCATTAAAATAATTCCTCTTGTGATAGTTAATTAGGAGAATTAAGCAAAACTTCAAAATACTTTACAAGAAAGACACTATCCCTATGAAATAAACCCAATTTTTCCACTAAATATTTACATACTTCTCTAATTATGTTAAGATTAGAAAGTATTTTGTAAAAGTTGCTAATTCTGGGCTGGAGCTGTAGCTTAGTGGTAGAGTACTTGCATACCATGTATAAGGCCCTGGGTTCGATCCTCAGCACCATATAAAAATAAATAAATAGAATACCGGTATTGTGAAAAAAAATTCTTTAAAAAAAAAGTTGCTAATTCTTAGAATATTTATACATATTTAAAAATTGTTTTCACATGCAATCAAAGTCGTTCTGAAACAATATTTTAAAACTACATAATGCACGGCAAGGAAAGAATGCAGGATCTTTAGATTGAGCAGAGGGGAGAGAGACAGTAAAATGAGATGGACATTATAACCTCTAGGTACAAGTATGATTGCACAAATGGTGTGACTCTACATCATGTACAACTAGAGAAATAAAAAGTTGTGCTGCATTTGTATAAAAAATTAATTATTAAAAAAACCTACACAATGATAAATTATTTTTAGGTTTTATCTGATTCTGTTGAGGCAAATGAAAGGCCAGTTAGGTAAGGTGCTGTGAGTTTTGTTGTCCTACTATACTAATGACACTTACATCTTTTATATTTTTGTGACATTCTGTTAGTGATCAAGTTAAATTAGGATGTTTCTTTAATTTGGATCCAAACGACTAATTTCCTGTAGAGAAGGATGTTTCACAAAATATCTAATAACCTGACAGTTTTCTATTGACAAATACCAATTCTGCATTGGAGTCATGGGAATATAAACAATCCAGAAAATTCTTAACAGCCATAGGAGTTAGTATCAAGTAATGGGGGTGAAAATAACCCATTTTGTAATCCAGGTGTTGAGCTATAAAATAAATCACAGCAGCTATTTTATATATTTTAAGCACAATCAGAAACCAAATGAAACTTATGAACTCTATGGCATTAGGATGTAATCACGGTATAAGAAATAAAGTCAGTAATAACCTTTCAAACTATCTGAACATTCTGGAAATCAAGACATAAAGAAGTAAGTCTTTTTTTAAAATTCTCTTTTAGTTGCTGATGAACAATTATGTATTTATTTGTTTGTTTATTTATTTATACACGGTGCTGAGATTCAAACCCAGTTCCTCACACATGCTAGGCAAGGACTCCACCACTGAACCAGAATGCCATCCCAAAGAAAGTAAATCTTGCTATACAAAAATGTAAGATGTAGTATGGGGTGGTATTACCTCTAACATTCAAATCTCAGAATACTATGGGGATCTACTTTCAGCCAATAAACTGCTAAAACTGCTCAGTGTTTTTGAGAATTTTCATGGTATATTGTGTAGGATACAAGAGCAGATGTAGTTCATTAGATTGGACTATTTATCATTAGTTACCTCCCCAGCAATCCTAGGAATATGAAAAATAAAACAAAATAAAAGCAAGAAAATTGATTTTTTGTTCACAGAAATGTTAGCTATCAATTTCTTTCAAAACTACTGTATCACTACCGTACTTCCGGTTTTATTCATAAAAGTAAACAAATCTTCTCCTTAAATGAATATGACAGAAGCACTTAATGAGCTTGATCTCACTAAACCTATTTTTTTTATTGTCTAGGAATGGGGCTACTAAATAATGTGAACAACCCACGGGACTATGAAATTTTAATAATTAATGATGAAAACCATTTACATAATAAAATTGCTACAAAATAACACATTCAGCCACTTGAACAAATGACTTTCTGAAAGGCAGTAATATATTATTCGCTATTAATCTCTCTTCCTCTTGCTTTGACTATAGGCAAAACACAAGTGAAACAGCAATATCTAAAATACACCCACAATTTTGCTTATTTTCAAAGAAAAAGCAATTTATTATGAAAGATGGTAAAATAAGTTTAGAAAAAAAACACTCACTGCTCTCACATAGATACCATATTATGTAGTATTACTATGTAGTACATATAGTATTATACTCACATAGTAATACTATAGAAAATACCACAAAGAGAAAGCTGTGCTCAAAAAGTTAATATATAATGGACTAAAAATATACTTTGTTTTAATGAAAGAATTGTAGAAGCTGATAAATCACAAGGAGGCCCATCTCATTATTTAACATACATAATGCTCTTTGTCAGATCTATGGACTCTGGTTCTTAATTATCAAACATTTCAGACCTATTTATTTTTCATCTTAATGAATATCAACTTCCTGATTTTTTTTTACTTATGCAGATGTAATAGATAAAACTTGTAATAAAAATGCTTTAACCCTCTGACATCAAAAAAGTACCCAAAAAAGGTAAAAGCAAAAACAAAAAAATAGAACCAGAGACTTATATATCTGATATGAAGTAATCTAAAAATGAATTAAAGAAATAATGATACCTAAAACATAGGAAAAATACAGAATAAACGAAGAGAGAAATTTTGCCAAATTTAAAATAGTACAATTATAGCTTAAAATTTTACTTAATAAAAGACCTCATTCTCATATACCCATATCTAACCACAAATTTCCTATTCAACAATAATTTTGATCTACTTTAAATGTTGGTGGAATACACTGAATAAGAGCAATATCAAATGTAATTATATTTAATAAAAATTCTCCAAGTTTAAATAAGAGAGTCTGGATTTTCTTTGTGAGCATTGTGAGATTACATGATTTCATTTTAAATGGGGCAAAATGAAAAAAAGCATTGCCTCCAAATGAGAAGAAATTTAATTCCCAAGTGTAAACATGTGATTGTGTGATTCAAATCTAATTTGTCTAGAGTCAGATTAATCAATCAACTAGTCTAAACCTCAGAAAGTTTCCATGACTTCCATTAGTTACCTTCCTCAGTGTCCATTAATTTTATATTCTCTACTGTCACTATGAGAAGTGCCCAAGCTCCTAGCTAAACTAATCCACTAGTTGTACATTGGATCCTGTCATATCTACTTAAAGACAGTATCTCAGCTCTTCTTTCTGTCTATGAGTTGATGTTTGTTTCCCTTTCTCCTATCAGTATACATTCTTTCTTCCATCTTAAAAAAAAAAAACAAAAAACAAAACCTCTTCACCTAGTTTCCCCTCAACTCTGCACCGTATCATTTCTTTTCTTTGTGAAACTTGCTAAAGTGTTGCCTATATTTATGTGGTCTCATCCCCAATTCTCTCCTCCCTTTGAATATCCTATTTGCTCTTCTCTTCCAACCTCCCACTGAAAATATTATACTAAGGTCTAATAAAGTTTACATTGTTGAACCTGTCAATAAGCCCTCAGTTCTCATCTTTTCCCCCATTTGTAGCAGCATTCAACTCAGCTGTTTCACATTTATCACTTCAAATACTTCCTTTATGAATTTCACTTCCAGGATAGGATATCTACAGAGTTGCCTGTAATTTCCTGGCTGCCCCCTTTCTATTTTAGTCTTCTTACTCACTCTCCTTTTGCCATAACTACTTCAGCAAATCGTGCTTCTTGTAAATGTTATCTGCATTCTACTCATTGCTCATTATATTCACTATCGCTCATTCTTCACCCAATTGTTGAACTAGCTTCCTGTTATAACTTCTTCTGCACTTGCCATCCTATAGTCTGTTACCAATATAATAGCCAGACTAATCCTGTTAAAATGTAAGTCTAATTATGCCACTTGACTGTTTAAAATGCTCCAATAGTTTCTAATTTATGTAAGATAAAAGCTGAAGTCTTTAAAATGGCATACAACACCCTACATAAAATGCGGCCCATTATCTCTCTGAACTCCTCTCCCAATTCCCAATCCTCATTTTTCAACTCTTACTAACCTCCCATGTTGTGGCTTAAAGACATCAAGGCCTCTGTACATAAGTGGTTTTTCTGTCCAGCATGCTCTTCCCCTAGAGAGACTTGGCACTTTATCCCTCAGGCCTTCCTAATTCCCTGGCTAAAATCATAATTTCTTTATCTACTCCCAATCCTGGCATTTCTATCATCCTTCCTTGTTTTATTTTTCTCTTTCACTTAACATAGCTTATACTTTATATTTAGGTTACTCATCTTATTATTATCTGTTTCTCTGACTAGAATTTAAATTCCACACTGGCACAGAATTTTGTGTTTTGCTGTCTATTGCCCAGAAAAGCTCCTGATGCATAAGAGGCACTCAAAAGTATTTCCTAAACGAATGAATCAAACATTTGTTTTTTATAACATTAGGTTTAGGTCAAAAGCTTTTAAGTATTAAATGAATTCAGGGGCTCGGATTTCCACTGCCCCTTGGAAATTTACAGAATCTAGGAAAGTAATCCATGGATTTAAACACCTACTGTGTACTTGATCTACAGGACTAAGTAAGGTAGATTCAAGTATTTCACACTGAACTGACATTTTCCTTTCTTTGTCCTCTATACCTTTTATATCATAGCAAACCTTTTTCTGAAGAACAACCTTTTCTGCCACAACCTTAGGATAATCTAAAACATTCAGAATCACTCTGCCCTATCCATAGCCTTTGCCAGATAAGACCTCAAATGCTGAGGGCAACCAGCTCTGAGCTGGTGATATTTAGCATGAAGGTACATCTTCCTTACTGCCTATGCATCCATTTAACCCGGTTTAACCTTGGTGTGTGGGTGTATGTATGTTCATTTTGCCTCCTTGATAATGAACTGCAGTATTTTATAATAAATGCTAATTTTTAACATTAAGTATTTGGAGTAGTATATAAAAACTGTAGAGAATTTTGGTGGAAAATTTTTTATAATACTTTTCACTAGAGTAATAAGCCTTGGTGAGATATTTAACAAAGGAAATAAACTATTGCTCTTACCTTGAGCCAATACAGAGGATTCAGACATGTGTTCACTTTCCTCATCAGTGCTTTCATCATAGATTGCACCTTGGTCAGCAGTTATTTCTTTGTTTTCCCTAGAAACAAAGAAGCAAGAATTAAGTAGCTGATTCAACCATCTAGGTATCAAATTTGCCAGTTAAGTAATTTTAGAAAATATTTCTGGAAAAAGATTCTTTAATAAGACTGAAAAAATATGCACATATGATTTAGATGAAATCAATTCAAAGACTATATAATAACTTATTTAATAACAGGTTCTTTTAGTTAACAATCTGAATATTATTTAATGTTCACTATAATTAATTCATAAATTAGTATCTTATCACTTATTATCATTCTATCAAAATACTATTCTATAAGATAATTTCTGTGGGTCACAATGTATTTAGCATTCTAATAACCTAAACCAGTTCTTCATCCTTAGATTGTCCCAAAAGTGAAGCAAAGAGAGATTAAATGATATGCCAATATAATACACAATAGATATTATTGTAAGATCAGTATCTGAATTAGGATTAGTTGACATCAAAAGTTATCTTTATTATAACATGTCATTGGTATAACTATGCTTTGTTTCCAGTTCAGGGAAATAGATAATGTATATCTTCTAATGTTTAAAAAAAATTGTTCAAAGCCATACTAACCATTTGTCATACTAACCATCTGATTTTTTCTCCTTAGGAAATCAAGTATACATTCACTCACAGAGAAAACTTGACAGAATGATGACAAAGAGGATCACACTCTAATCAGATAACATAAATTAAACATTTGATTCTAGAGTTAACCAATGATTAGACTTCAAGATTACAAATGTGCATTAACAAGGCATGGTGGTACCTGCCTATAATCCCAGCTGCTTGGGAGGCTGAGGCAGGAGGATCCCAAATTCATGTCTAGCTTCAGCAACTTAGTGAGACCCTAAACAACTTAGCCAGACCCTGTCTCAAAAATATAAAATAAAAAAAGGCTGAGGATGGGTTCATTGGTTGAGTGATCTTGGGTTCAATCCACAGTACCAAAAAAAAAATTTAATAAAAGAAAAATTACAAATGTACATCAAATTCTGGAGTCCTTGAAGGAGATGAAAAGATTTTTAAATTCTTCCTTAATGATGTCTAAGAAATAAAAAATATTAAACAAATAAATTAAATTAAATAAATAACATTAAGACTTATGCCAATTTTATAAGTTAAGTATAGGTAAGACAGAAGGTAGGCACAGAAGAATCATGTTACGAATTCTCTAAGCCAACATCCTTGCCCTAGCAGTTCAAACCCAGATTATCAAATGATCTTACATTTCCAAAACATCATTAGTGTAAAAGTACTACTTAAATTTACTTGTCTACCATCCAAAAGCAGAAATGCTATACCTTTCATCTTCAGCATTCTTTTCCAATTCTTGAACTTCTTTTAATAAATTATGTAAGCTTCTGATCTTCGATTTCTTCTCATTCAACACCAGAATAAACCGTTTATAGAGATCAGTCTCCAAGGCTTCTTTGGCACTCACACATTTTTCAAACCTAAAAAAAGTAAATTAATCATACAATTTTTCTTAGCAATGCTATTCATACTAATACTGAAGATACCAAGAAAACTCTTCAAGAAAACTAAAAATTAAAAATTATTTTTACATATGCTTTCATTGTCTTGGAAATTATATTTACTTAAATAAATAATTAGAAATTATTGGTTATTAATATCTGTAATTTATATACTGAGGTAAAGATCAAAATTGAAAGCTTATAGAAAAAAGCTTTAAAAATCTAAATGCCTAAATATAAACTTATTCAAATCTATGGTTTATATACAAAAGAATGTTTCATGGAAGAAATTTCAAATAAGCAAATGTAATCTGTTTCCCTAATACTTTGCTAATATTATCTTAATACCAAGCATGATCTTGTTTGTGATAAAGCAATATACCCAATATATACGACTGCACTACTAGACTATGAACTGCTCCACAAGAATGACCTGTCAAGTTATACCCTTAAAACCCAGCACCATATACACTTATAAATATACATAAAAACACATATACACAAACATATATATATATATAGAGAGAGAGAGAGAGAATAAACATAAACTACTTGATATTTCCAAGGAGATATTAATAAAACAACAAATATCTTAAATATGTGCTATAAAACTCATAAAATTCTCCATTATTTATAATTCTTCATATAATGCTCAAATGAACTAATAAGGGATTATATTTAAACTTCACATGAGATATAAGGTAGAGAATGCAAACTAGAGAAGTTGTATACACTTGCTTAATATGGACACATATAAAATCTTTTAACTCTTTTATAGATTTAAATATAAGTTATTTCACATAAAATATTCTGTTAGGGGCTGTGGCTATAGCTCAGTTTATAAAGTGCTTGCCTCACATGCAATTCACAAGGCTCCAGGTTTAATCCCTGCACCACAAAAAAAAAAAAAAAATTCTTTCTGGGCTGGGGTTATAGCTCAGAGGTCGAGCTTGCCTAGCACATGTGAGGCCCTGGATTCGATCCTCAGTACCACATAAAAAATAAATACTTAGAATAAAGTTATTGTGTCCATCTACATACAACTAAAATAATTTTTTAAATATTCTTTTAAATGTAGTCTAGTTCTGCCTGATATTCTCTTACAATACTGCTTATATATAATTCTGATGGTCATATAGCCATCCTAGCCTTTACATATTATATATATGCATATCAGAGGCAATATATACATGTGGGTGTACATACATACATTACAGTGAAATAACTAGAAACAAACATGTCAAATTGTAATACTTTTCCTATTTGACCTTAATGCTTTTACAATCTACTAATTTAGAGATGAAGAAAATTTCTCATAGGATGAAAGGAACATATGACAATGTATCTCTGGAATCAATTACAGCAAATTCTTATAGCAAAGTTTTGCTGTGAATTCCAAAGAGCATGTGTTTTACTGTGTAGTTTATCCTTAGTACCTAGGAGAGTATTTGGAATTTGACAGATGTTTAGTAAGTATTTATTGGATAAATGAATAAAGCAAGTGAGTTAATATGCTTATATTTTTCCAGCTTTACTTCTGATTTATTAAATGTCTCAAAGAGTACATTATTTTTATTTTCCAACATTCCATTCTGCAGTTCCTTGACCCTTTTTTCCATGAAGATGGACATCCTGGCATTG
The DNA here is from genome assembly GCF_047511675.1 of Marmota flaviventris. NCBI lineage: Eukaryota > Metazoa > Chordata > Mammalia > Rodentia > Sciuridae > Marmota > Marmota flaviventris. The sequence goes on from NC_092502.1 coordinate 99,406,645, forward strand.
GCTTGGGCTATGCAAAGACTTCCAAATGCCTGGAAGTTCTCCTTGAGATGGTGGTTTGCAACAACTCTGACTTTCTCCTTCTTGTAGATTCTCCATATCTGTATTACTGGTCCTGCCAGCTGAGTGGCCAATTTGAGTTCTTCAGCAGAATTGTATCTATGCTTGGGGTTAAGAGCTTCCTGGAGAATAGGATGAACTTGGATGAGCTCTTTCAGACACTGAACATTGGCCTACATGGACTCTGTTCTGTGCCATTTTCTTGTGCATGCCTCCACCCTTAACTCTTCCAAACAAACTAAAATGACTTCTAGTTTGTTCTTTGGTCTAATATTTTACAGTGGAGCATCATACTATGATATCTATTGTCCAGGTGCAGGATACAGAGCCATGCTAGGTGCTTTTGATTGATAGATCTTGCACCTGTAGATCTTCCTGGTAGCAGGTTTAACCAGATGGCCTCAGATCATTGCCAGTCCTTATGAAAATGAAAATTTGAAATAATGCCATTCTAGATTTTACTTTTTGAGTTTTAGGAGTCTTGTTAAGGAAATTCAGTTCCTAAGCCCATATGGGCCTACTTTTTCTTCTGTTCTAGTGCCTAAGTCTTTGATCCACTTTGAGTTTCATGCAGGGTGAGAGATAAGGGTTTAATTTTATTTTGGTACATATGGATTTCCAGTCTTCCTAGTACCATTTGTTGAAGAAGCTATCTTTTCTCCAATATATGTTTTTGGTGCCTTTGTCTAGTATTAGATTACTGTATTTATATGGGTTTGTCTTTGTGTCTTCTATTCTGTACCATTGGTCTATGAGTCTGTTTTGGTGTCAATGCCATGCCATTTTTGTTACTATGGTTCTATTGTATAGTTTAAGGTCTGGTATTGTGATGCCTCCTGTTTCACTCTTCTTGCTAAGGATTGCTTTGGCTATTCTGGGTCTCTTCTTTTTCCAGATGAATTTCATGATTGCTTTTTTCTAGTTCCATGATGAATATCATTAGGATTTTAATAGAAATTGCATTAAATCTGTATAATGCTTTTGATAATATGGCCATTTTGACAAATTACTTCTGCCTATCCAAGAGCATGGGAGATCTTTCCATCTTCTAAGGTCTTCTTCAATTTCTGTCTTTAGTGTTCTATAGTTTTCATTGTATAGGTCTTTCACCTCTTTTGTTAGATTGATTTGCAAGAAGAAATACAAATGGTCAAAAAATATATGAAAAATTTTTCAACATCTCTAGCAATTAGAGAAATACAAATCAAAAATACTCTATGATTTCATCTTACTCTAGTCAGAATGGCAATTATCAAATATGTAAGCAATAATGAAAGGATGTGGGAAAAAAAGGAACACTCATACACTGCTCGTGGGACTGTAAATTGGTATAACCACTCTGAAGAGCAGTATAAAGATTCCTCAGAAAACTTGGAATGGAACCACCATTTGACCTAGCTATCCTACTCCTTGATTTACATCCAAAGGACTTAAAATCAGCATACTTTAGTGACACATCCATGTTTATAACAGCTCAACTCACAATAGCTAAACTATGTTACCAGCCTAGGTGCCCTTCAAAAGATGAATGGATAAAGAAATTGTGTTGTATATCTATACAATGAATATTACTCAAACATAAATAATGAAATTATGACATTTGTAGGTAAATGGATGAAGGTGGAGGATATCATGCTAAGTGAAATAAGCCAATCACCCAAAACCAAAGGCTGAATGTTTTCTCTGATATGCAGATGCTAATTCACAATAAGGGGCTGGTATGAAAAATAAAGGTCCTTTGGATTTGTCAGGGGCAAAGGGAGGGGAGGGGGTTTGAGGTTAGGAAGGATAGTAGAATAAACTGAGCATTATTACCTTATGTGCATATATGACCGCCTGACCACTGTTATTCTACATTATGTACAACCAGAAGAATGAGAAGTTATACTCCTTTTATGTATGATGTGTCAAAATGCATTCTACTGTCATGTATAACTAAATAGAACAAATTTAAAAACAATAATAATAAGGCCATTCTAGATGGGCACCACAACTGCCTATGGCTATCCTCCCAAAAAGGAATAGCTGAGTGAAGAGCTAATATGGACATCTCATGAGGAAATGGAAAACCAATTATTCTGAACACAGTCATGCATTGTTTTGAGAAATACATCACTAGGCAATTTTGTTGCTGGTAAACACTATAGAAGGTACTTTGTACAAACCTAGCTGGTATATCAACTACTTGATGTGGCCTCTTCATGCAACCAAGAGACAGTAGACAAGAGATTTACAGAGTTGCTACTTGTTGAGAGCCATAGCCCAGTTGGGATGGCGCCTAGCATTTTGCCAGTACTTTTGAGTTCTCGTGGAGTTCCCGTTGAGTTCCGGTTGAGCTCTTGTGGGGATTCCTGGAGAGTTTACGGTTGACATCTCCCCAGGATTCCTGGAGAGTTCGCTTTGGTGGGTGAAGTTCCAATGGAGGGAGTTCTGGTTGGTTTGTGGTGTGTCCTGAGAAAAGCCGTGTGGGTGGCGTTCGCGGGAGTTCGGAAATAAAGTTTGTTCCTGCTTGAGTGGCTCATGATTTGTGCCCAGCCAGACTGCGGCAGCTACTAGAGGAACACAATATGCATTTTTTTTTATGAGCATGAAATGAAAAGTTTAAACAATGACAAAAAGGTATGGGATAGTAAACACATAAACCAGCAGAAGAGTTATTTATTTTCATTATCAAGTATTACATGCACTACATATTTGTATGTTGTTATGCTTAGGTATGAGGTGTCCTCCAAAAGTTCATGTTTGAAACAATGCAAGAATTTTCAGAGTTGAAATGATTAGACTAAGAAAGCTGTAACATAATCATCTTAATTAATCCATTTGAGTGGGTTAATGGATGGTAACCTTTGGCAGGTAGGGTGTGGCTAGAGCTGTTAGGTCACTGGGGGTGTACATTTGAAATATATATTTTGTCCCTTTTAAGCAGTGCTTTTTCTCTGCTTCCTGTTGTCATGTCCTGAGCTACTTTCCTCTATCATCCCCTTCCACCATGATGTTCTTTCTGCTTCAATTTGGGCCCAGAGCTTAGTCAGTCATTTTTGGACTGAGACTTCTGAAAGTCTCAAATAAACATTTCTTCCTCTGTTGTTCTCGTCAGGTATTTTGGTCATAGTGACAAAAAAAAAAAAACAAAAACAGCAGACTAAAACATATGTGCTATACCTTAAACTACTAGGAACACAGGTTTGGTTTCACCAGCATCTCCCCAAACTCATTAGTAATGCATCCTGCTACAATCTCAGGACATCTAAAACTTCAATAGGCAACAGGTATTTTGTAACCCCATTTCAATCTTCTGGCACCACTGTCATATGTGTGGCCCACTGCTGATTTATGTAACATAGAGTACATGACTGGATAATATTTTTTCACTCATTTAACAGCTATACACCATTTTAACAGTAGTTTTTATATTCTTTGGCTTTTAAAATAATCTGTGGTAAATAATATTAATATAACAGGATCTGGGTATTTGTCAGGGGCAAAGGGAGGGGAAGGGGTTAGGAAGGATAGTAGAATAAACTGAGCATTATTACCCTATGTGCATACCCAGATCTGGGTATGTTTCAAAAAACACTTTTGGGGGCTGAGGTTGTAGCTCAGTGGTGCTCACCTAGCATGTGTGAGGCACTGGGTTCAATCCTCAGCACCACATAAAAATAAAAACAAATAAAAATAAAGGTATTGTGCCCAACTACAACTAAAATAAATTATTAAAAAAACACTTCTAATCCTCAAACTGGATAACATTTTCCACAAAAGCTGATAGTAACAGTTGGCTAGAATAAAGTATTATTTTAAGCAATTGCAGGGTGTGAATTTACTCTTCATTACTACTTTCTCAACAGACTTGGAGAACACTAACCATTTTCTAAATATTTAGAAAGTAAAACACACATAGCATCTGTCCACCTGATTTTAATGCCAGTCCTCTTCTAGAGCCATTACAATATTACTGTGCCTTTCATATTACTTGGTCCCTGCCAAGCCTCTGTCTTAACAACTGGGAAGGAAGTATTAGTCAAGTGGAGACATAAGATTCACTGTTAATTCCAGTAGTACTAAAAGTAAGCCCACTTACAACTGGAGCAGACTGCAACCAGTCTAAGGATCACCTCCAAGACAAAGTCATACCAGATAATAATATCAAACAGGAAAGGCCTAATGACACTTCATTCTTTCAACAGTTACTATGACAACAGAATAATAAAGCTGTTAGTATCCCTTAGCACTGAGGTATACCTATGGTCTTAGTCCAAAAAATCGTAATTTTTAAAAATAACAAAAAGATAAAAAACTCAATAAAGAAAAATACTGAATATTCAAAATGAAATAATTATGGGTGGCAAAACAATTGAACAAAAACATGTTGAAACAATAATGAAAATAAGAGCAAAAAATGAAGCAATTTCATGTAAAAACAACACACAAAATAAAACAACAGATTAAATGATAGCTCAAAATCAAACAACAGATACATGAATATGAAGATCTGGAACAGAAACACTGTTATCATCATTATATTAACAATCAGTCCTGGCCAAATTTATATGCAGTTCAGGGTTGTACAGAAAAAGAAAATCTGAATAGAGTTTAAAGGACAAAGGATGCTAAAAAGAGCTGGAAAAGAAAGCAGTAGTAAAGATTTTAAAAGGCTTTAAGCCCTGAAGATGGTGAACAGCTGTTCCTCATCTTTTCTTATGACAGCACTAGAGGAAATGGCCTTCAACTATATCATGAAGGATTCAGATTACCAATAAATGTAAGGAAAAATTTTCTGACTGTGAGTGTTTTAAACACTGTAAAGGGCTACCAAGGAGACAGGAAGATATCTCTTGAGGTCTTTAAAAATCTGACTGAATTCATCTGTAGATAATATGATTCTATCTTGAAGGCAAAAAGACAAAGTAGAAGAGCTATCAAGGTCTTCCATTCTGATTATTCCACAGTGTCAACTCAATTCACAGAAAACTGCCTCCAATTATGTGTTTGATAACTATAACTCAGAATAAAGCCAGAATTTCTAAGTTGAATTCTAAGAGCAAACAAAAACCTATTCAGTAACATGGAACTTGAAAGTTGTTATTTGAAATTAAGTAGGAAAAGCCAGTGAACTAAATACAGCTAATAAGCTGAGGATTCATATTCAACTTGTCTATTTTTTGCTCCCTTATTAATAAACTAAAAAAAATCCAGTAATGCCACTTGTTCAAACATTCAAAATGGAGCAAAGACAATTATTAAATAGTAACTAAAAAATAATAGTAAATACATATGTTAAAGTCTAGGCATTAAACGCTTGCCCCTCTTCCCCTTTTAACACCTCCTCCCCTCCATATGCAGTAATATGGAAGGGAAGAAATAGTTGATAACAAGATGGATAACTGACAAAAGAATAGTCAGAGGCTGCCCTAAAACTGAACTATAGCTGGGCTTAATATCATGGCCCATTTCTAATGATTCTCTACTTTTTGTGTCCCTAATATAAGTTACCTAGCTTAGTATGCTCCTATCCCACTTCTAATCTTTTAAAGACTCTAAGTCAGCACCACTGCCTTATGGAAGCTGGAGCTGTAAATCCTCTGCTCATTTTCCAGGATCCTAAGACTCTAGAGGAGAGTCTTGGGCATGACCAAGATGTATTTATTTATATCTCCTTAAAGAGGCCACTTTCTCCTTTCAAAGGAGAAAAACCAAATTCAGGAAATACATAAAGGACTAATCTGACATCTGATATACAAATGAAAGCTTGGAATTCTGAGTGGATTGTCTTTCCTCCCAGGTTGCCAGTTGAACCCAATGGCACACACTGTCAGCCTCTGAAGATCTAATCCAGTATAAATTACAACAACAAAAAAGATAGCAGGAGCAAGCATAATAAGGCAGGTAAAGGAATACATGACTATGCTTTTGAACAAATAGAAAATCTCTTGCTTAGTAGAATAAAAGCAAAATCTGGATAGCTCAGGAAGAGCAAATCAAGCATCTGTGGTCCACATAATATATGTACTCCTTACATACTGTTTCACAGCATAGGGTGCAATTGTCTCCACTGCCTCATCTTCGTTTCCTGCTGCTTTCAATTCTGTGGGAGTGGTGTTGAATACTGATGAGATAATAACCTCTTTCAACCTCTGGCAGACATTTTAAAGCAATTTGTTCAAGTACTAAGTAACCAGCCAGCATTTTTGTGGCCAATTTGTGGATCAAATTTCCAATCATACAGAGGGTAATTTGAGTTTTAAATACAAAAATATAATGGCTTGTTACAATCACAGTGCATCTCCTTTAATTTGATTCATTTCACATACAAAATAGAAAAACACACCCAAACTACAGATACAGGTACAAAAAATGCTTTGGAGACAGATATTTGATACTGACTTATATCAAAATGAATAAAACAGAACATAAGGATAAATTTTTTCTGTATAGCTTCTTGATATATAAATATTGAATTGGTCTCCATTACTTTTACATTATTTATATATACTTATATTTTATATTATTTATGTATAGTTATATATAAATAAATAAGTGGAGATAAAAGGTAATTTGGCTAAAAGAGAGCAAGACAAGCATTTCCTTAGTGTAATAAAAGGAAAATATAACCAAGTATTAGTAACTCAATTTTGCATGAATTGCATTGAATAGTAAATATTATTGAATGTACAGAAAAATAACTTATTTTACTTACTCTCATTTTCATATACTTACACATGAATAGTTGTAAACCACTTTGCTATGGATCATGTTGCCTCATATAGAACAATGTCCATATAGAACAATCACAACAGCTGCCCTAAAAATAACTCTAAATAAGACACCATGTTCTTATCCTTTAGATCAATTAGCTTGAATGAAAGATTAAAAATCTACTCTATGTAGTGATTCTAATCATTATTTTATATACACCACATGATTATTTCAGACATTGCCGCACACACACACACAAACATATGACTATCATATATGTCTCTTCAGGGATATAAGTGTTTATGACTTACATATTATTTCCTTCGAACATCTTTTACCCAGTACAATAATACAAGTCATACACTAGTTAAGCCTAGATTAAGACTTAGTTGAAAAAGTTAATAATTGAGAAAATATACAACTTTTTATCATCATTAAAAAATTTTAAAAGGCCAGGAAAATAAAAGACTACTGAGTGTTTTATTCAATAGCTACAGTTACTTTAGCTTTTAAAAAACTATGAATATTGTAATATGAATTTTCAATAAATCAGGAGAAATAAGTCTCTACTAGGAACCAAAACACACATCATTTAAAATAGTTACCATTTATTAATTCCAAATAGAGAATTGACAGTGCTTATTTATATTTCAGATCTTTTTATTCATTATTAATCCTATAAATTAAGCTGAACTAATCTTTTCTTATAAATATCCATTAGTATTTTTTGAAGGAATTGGGGATTGAACCCATGGCTTATCCATGTTTGAGTATATACTCTACCATGGAGTTACTCCTCAGTCTCACTACCTAAATTTTTAAATCAATATTACAATAATAGATTGAGATAATCAATGTCCAATTACTTCTTATTTTTTATAAGATTGGTGGTGCAAACAAATACTAAATTACCTAAAATTGTTCTTATGTACCAATAATGCACAATAGTGATTAGGACCTTGGTTTAATACTATTAAGTAAAACTATAATGAATGACAGATTTTATTTTCCATCTAGGATATTGTACATATATTATAAATTTATAAATAATTACTTAAACCTATAATTTAAAGAAACTCAAAGTTTTTATAATGCAAGCACATTGGGTACACACCGTTCTTGAACATCATTCCAATCTCTCAGAAACCTTTCATTTTCTTTCTGCAGGTGCTCATTTTTGGCTTGGTTTTCAGCAATGGTGTCCAGGCAGTAACAAATAAGTTCTCTGATGACCTCAGCTGGGCTTTCTACTTTCTCTAGATTAAAGGATCCAATTCTAAACTATAATGAGAGGAGAACATGATTAGTTTGGAGATAATATCAAGCCGGAGCAGTTCTGTTTTAAAATACATAATTTCTTCTGAGGGGGAAAAAGTAAAAGATCGAATGTACTGCATTTATCAGATATAAATAAAGTAAACATAAAATTGGGCAACTTTTTTACTAATTATCATAGAAATCATCAAATAGCCTAAAAATAATGTTTTAAAAATGTTAAGTAGAGTGACTTTCTTTTCTTTCAGAAAAGAAAGCAATGTAAATACCATTAGCCATACTATACTATCTGTTTGTTAAAGCCTAATTTTAAGTCACTCTGCTCGGAATAACGAATTATACATGAAGATTTTTAACTTGAGGTTTAGCTAAATATATGGCAAAATGGAATAACTGGCATATAACTGAATACTAAAAAAAATATCAAATTGCAGCAATAGTTAGGAGTTTTAGGAAATTTATTAAGCCTGGGGGAAGCACACGGTAATTACTTCTTTGTCTAAGATTATAACTTATTAATATAAATTTTCAAAAATAATGGTAAGTGTAAAACTTGAGTGTTTTTTCATGAAGGTAAAACTAAAAAATGTCATAATTCCTCCCTCTCCCAAATTCACAATTCCCCTACTAGAAGACACTTGAAAATAAAATAGTATAATGCAGTTTTGGTAATAGATATGAAATTCTAAAGGAAATGCAGGCACTATCCATTTTACTGATGATAATAATGAAGCAATGATTACTAATAATAATTACCTTCAATAGTAAAATTAGAATGATTGTAATATAATAATTATTATATGCATAATAATCATTATGAAGTAAAACTTCAATGGAGCACAAACAAACTCATCTTCACCAAAAAAAAACTATCATTATATTCATGTTATAGATTAGTAAGTAAGATCCAGAGTAGCTATTCCACCTATTAAAGGGGCAGAGTCAAGATTCTACTGTGCTATGTTGTTATGGATATTTCCTGATACAAGAGGGTATCACATCTAAACAGACAGCAAGGGGAAGAATCAGGTTCAAAACACATAAATAATTTCAAAGAAAGATTCTAACACCACTGAATAAGCAGAAGAGTAAAACCAACTGTTTGTTAGTTTTGCTTGGGTGTTTGTTTTGGTTTTGCCTCGCAGATTACTGATTTCTACTATGCCATTTATCTAAGGAGAACATTTCCAAAATGTATCACTTTCAAAAAGTATTTCTATAAATGTTAGATACATATTAACAATGGTTGAGAGTTCTAAGAAATATATCTATTTACAAATAAAATTAGAAGCCACTAAAATAGAAATTCAGTGTTTATTCTCTGGATAGCCCTTTAAAAATGAGTCCAGTTCATTCCTTCCATTTAGTATTATTTGAATATATAACCCAGAAAGCAGGTGTTTCTGGATAAATCAAGTTTGCTAGTTTATTTTTAAATCTTCTGATAGAAAACATGGGTAGAAGATTATTTCACATTACAGAAACCCTGCCAAAAGGCTAAATACTGATGATTCCTAGGTGTTAAGAAGAATTTATATATACTCATGTAAAATGCAAAATAAAACAATAGATATTTAGATTTTTTAATGTCATTAGTACATTTTAAAAAATTTTAGAGTACTAAGTATTACTGATCTAACCACAAAGAAATCATGCATTCATTTGTATATGTACATTTGTTATTAACCCAAGCAGGTCATCATGTCTTTTTAACCCTTTAATTTGTTTTATCTCATCACATTTTGTCTATTAACAAAAGAAAGGAAAGCAGATTTTAAAAAAATCTCTTTTATTACAACAAATGCACCCATTTGTATTAGACTTGCTGGGATTACAGGTATTTGGCCTAATTTCAGTTTTGAGAAATACTTAATAAAACAAACAAACAAAGACCTGTAAAAATTCTAAAAAAGGTATTTTCAGATGAAATTCAGACTATTTGTTATATCTGATTTATTTTTTCTCTTAAACTTATAATCAAATGGCCAAGAAGACTTGAATTTAAAAAGTATAAATTTAAATAAGGAAGTGTCATTTATACAAAGAAAATAAAACTTAATTTTTGTATGTGTGTGTGGTCCTAAGGATCAAACCCAGAAATGATTTGGATCTGAGTTACATCTCCATCCTTTTTTTAAAAAAAAATTTTTTAATAGTTTTGTTAACCAAAAAAATATTTTTTAAATATTTTTTAAAAATATTTTTATAACTGGATACAATAACTTTATTTAATTTATTTATTTTTGTGTGGTGCTGAGGATCAAACCCAGGGCCTCCCATGTGTTAGGTGAGCACTCTAATGCTGAGCCAAAATCTCATCCCCACATCTCCATCCTTCTTTATTTTGAGACATACTGTCACTAAATTACCAAAGCTGGATTGAACTTGGGTCAGCTTCGGGAGTTGCTGGGATTACAGGTGTTTGCCACTGCACCCAGCTAAGAATATATAATGAGAGGGTTAGGGATGTAGGTCAGTGGTAGAATGCTTGCCTAAGCATGCATAATGTCCTGGGTTTGACCACCGTAACTAAAAAACAAACAACCAACAACCAAAAAAAAAAAAAATTAAGAATATATAACTTGAAAGTAAATTTGAGCATTTACCTCATGATGTTTCTCTGATTGTAAACACACACAGTTAAAGGCAAAGTTATCTGTAGAACATTATTTTTTTCAAGTTAATGTAAAACAGGAAAAATTAAGCTTGTTTTATTTTTAGACAACAGATTACATTATCAGTAAAACATAGCCTACAAATTTATCTAGAATTCTCTTATCGCAATTGTCAAGCACCTCTGACAAAGATGGGCATGTTAGAAAAGAATTTTTCAGAACTTGAACGTTTCAAAATGCCAAATGGACAAATAACCTATTCACATTCAATGTTGAATTAAGCAATCTATAAAAACATAAATGCAGATATAGATACAGGGTTAGCACTCTACATTTCTATCTTAGACAACAAATAAAGGATTAATTCTATATCACTAATAAAAATTGCTATCAAACTATGACTCAAATTTATTTATTCAAAATCCCAAAAGAGAAATTTTAATTATTTCTCTTAGCTATTCATATTTTAAAAAAAAACTTTAAATATAATTTCTTCTTAAGAGTAGGCAAAATTTTACATATTGATTTTTTAATTTCATTCACCATTCTCTGGATCTTTCAAAGATATGAACATCTGTTCTGCCAAAAATAAAAATAAGCAAGTCTCAGAAACTTTAAGAAAAGGATTCTACTTGAAATATCCAGATTAACTTTTCCTTTTTTCCTTCTTTTTTCTTTTCTGTTCTTTTTTTTTATTATTATTTTCAAATGAATGAGAAAGTAAGAAAGTGACTGTGTCTTCTGGAGTATTCTGCTTGTACTGCACATGGTTCAGAGTCAGTTTTGGAAGTAATCTCTCTTCATGACTGCTGTTCCAGCCTGTCCACACTATTGCAGATAAAAGAGGCTATATGCCTGTATGCACTGAACTTCAATAAGCATCTCATCTCAGGCCTAATGAATTGAGGAACATAAAATATTTCCCTACTCTAGCTCTACATCAAGTTCACAATGGAAAAGTGATAACTACACTATGTTTTTTTTTTAACTAGCAAATTAGCACAAAAGTTATATTGTACAAATTTTTCGCTCTAGTTTCTTGTTTGACATGTAGAGCATTAGTACAGCTTTTCTTCACATCTTAGTTACACCATTTAAAATAATAAATAATAAAAATAGTGATTTCAATTTATTGACCTAGAGTCAGAAATCACAAATTAAAGCATTTTGAAAGCATGTTTCCTTTTGCATAGACATGTTGACAAAAATAACTTTCCTTTTGTAGTCAATCTTATTGAGAATTCAAAGGAGATAGGAATCTCCTTCTCTCCATAATCTTCAAAAATTTTAAGATGTCTTCATTTTTCTTTAAAAAAAAAAGCAAAATCTATTCATTGTAGTTTATAATTCAGAATATTTTAGCTACTGTTGGCATATACAGAACTATTGTAACACATAATGATAAAATTCAAGTAACACAGGAAATCGAGTTATGTAAAATAGAAGTGACTAAATGGTATTATCTTAGCTAATTATATAATAACCAACTATTAAGTATTTTGAATTAATTATATGTGTATTAAGATCTTTGTATAGTGAACTCTTGTTCATGTGTACATTCTGAAATTTTCATTGTTGAATTAAATAAAGAACAGCACAAATGAACATCCTAAAGCAGCAGCAACATATCTAAGTTGACAACTGGTCTCATTATCTTGTGAGAAAAGAACAGCAACGAAAACTCCTAAAGAGATAAGAAAACAATATTTGTGGTACTACAATCTCACATTTCCAAATAAAATATTTTCTTACACAAATTTCTTAGTGTTTATTGAAAAAAACACACAAGATAATTGGATGATCAAGCAAAGCTTTTAATATCTTGGATCCTATAGGTTTTTATGATTAAAATACAATAATCCAAAAGCACAAAGTATGATGAATTATAATCATAGTGAACCAAATTATTTACATTTTAAGGTCATGCTATATTTTTGACATTTTAAGATCATATTAAGATTCTTATTTTGGTCTTCATAATTGCAAAAATCATTGGTGGGAGTAAAAGAAACCTTGAGAGCTAAAAGCCCCAAAGTCTATGGATTAGAGAATCATAAGTTAGTTCATTACTATCTTAAAATAGAGATGATGGGTCTTTTGATTCATGCAAAATACAGTACTATCTAGAGAATTTGTCTTAGTCTAATTATATGTTTTAATTAATAATGATAAATTAGAGTATACACAGACTCAATCAAGGAGGAGAATTTTCTAATAATAATTGAATTGGGTGAGGAGAAGAAAGGTTGACTATTACTTCCCTGCAACTTTAATTTTTAGTAGCAGATATTGATAAATAAATATTTCCTTGGATTACCTGCCACTCTTTTAGGTCTCATCATACCCATCCTGTTTAAAGTTAAATTCTACAAAGGAATAAGGAGTATGTGTTACATTCTTACATGGTTGAAAAGAATATATTCATTCATTTATTTACTTAACAGATTTTTTGAGCATGGGCTATGGGCTATGTGCTAGATATTACAGATCACTATGAACAAGAAAAAACAATGTATTTACTCACTTTTCACTCAACCACTAAGCCACATCCTCAGCCCTATTCTGTATTTTATTTAGAGACAGGGTCTTAGTGAGTTGCTTAACACCTTTTGCTCAGGCTGGCTTTAAACTTGCAATTCTCCTGCCTCAGCCTCCCAAGATACTTGGATTATAGTTTGCCACCATACCCAGCTGGAGCTTATATTATAATGAAGAAATCCAATGATACACAATGATCAAATAATGATTTCAGATAGCTGTACCTTTGATGAAAATAAAGTGGACAATGTGATAGTGAATAGATGAAAGAATAACTCTGAATATTGTAGACAGGGAACAATCCCTTGCTAAATAAGTGATACTGGAACAAATACTTCAAGATGAAGAGCTGATAGCGGTAGGAAGAAGCTAAGTACAGGTAGTGATAGTCAAGGGATAAAAGAAAGCCAGTATAAGACCAAAAAAAAAAAAAAAAAACTCAGAGGGAAAACAGATGAGATTTGGAAGAGAAAAAACTACACAATGAAGGACTTTGTAGGCCACAGTAAAAAGTGCAGAACTTATTTTAATTTAAAAAAAACTCACTGGAAGGTTATAGGTAGGAAAATGACTGCTTAAAGGGTAATTCAGTTTCCTCTAAAATAGTTTAGATTATCCAAACCTTCTTCTGTTCTCATCCTTATGCAATTTCCTCCCCTTGATTATGCCTGCTCCTATACTGGCTTCTATCAACAGAATATGGTGAAGATGATCTATGTCACTTCAGGGATCAAATTATTTAAGACTGCTATGTATACCAGAAGCTCCTCTTGCTGGCTTCAATGAAACTAGCAGCCATGTTGGACAAATTCATATGGCAAGAAACTGAGGATAACCTTTAATAAACAATCATTTGGGAACTGAGGGGGACCCTGTCCAATAGCCAGTGTATTAGTCAGGGTTTTCCAGAGAAAACCAAAGAAGCAATAGGGTGTATGTATATGTGTAGTGAATTTGTGTTAGAACTTACTTTGTTAAAATAAATTATGAAATTCTTTGTAGCCTACAAATTAATATATACAGAGAAAAGATGGGGCGGGGAGAAGAGAAGAGAATAGAAGAGAGAGATTTATTGTAGGGTTTGGTTCACACAATTCATGGAAATTGGTAACTCCAAAATCTGCTGAGTGGGCCTGTAGGCCTGAGGCTCAGGAAGAACCAATGTTGCCATTCTAATCTGAAGACCATTCCCTAGCAAAATTCTTTCTTGCTCCGGCAAAGTCAGTGTTTTGTTCTATTCTGGCTTTTGGATGATGCCGACCCAGTTTACGGAGAGCAATCTGTTTTACTTAAAAGTTCACTGCTTTAAATATTAATTTCACCCCAAACACCTTCACAGAAATGTAGAATGTTTGAACACATATCTGAGCACTACTGCCCAATCAAGCTGACACTTAAAATTAATCATAGGTAGCAAGAAACTGAGGTCTAAGCCCAAAGAAGAACTAAATTGTACAATCACCCACACAAATTTGAGCAGACCCTGAGATGAGATTGCAATACTGACCAACAACTTAATTACAGCTTTCAGAAGAATTCTAGAAAAGCCTTGTCTGGATTCTTGATCCAAAGAAACCATGAAATAATAAATATATGTGGTTTTAAGCTGCTAAATTTGTGATAGCATGTTACTAACCAATATGTAATAAATACAAATATGTCAATACTATCAATGTAAAAAACAACAAAAACCTTCCCATAATTCCATATCCCTGTGATTCCAGCAACTGTTCATTTCGCCTCTTCTGTTATAGTAAAACCTTTCCCAAGATACATCAAATTTCTTTCAACTGCAGTAGTCACGAGTCACACACGGCTAAATTTAAATTAACTGAAGTTAAAAATTCAATTTTTAGGATTGCAAATGAAGCTCAGTGGTATAGATATGTTTAACATGAATAAAATCCCAGATTCAAGTGCTAGCACCAAATAAATAATCAGTTCCTCAGTCACAATAGTCATATTTATTACTCAATAGTCATATATAACTAGTGATTTCTATATTTATAGTACAGGATACGTAATCTTTCTAACATCCCAGAAAGTTATAAAGAATTGTGCTACCGACCGCGCGACTGGGAGGCTAGAGATCGAGCGCCCACCAGTGACAGCTGGCCCGTTGCCCATGCGACTGGGCGGCTGAAGACCGCACGCCTGCTGACGACTGATCACCCGCCCGCTGCCTGGGCGACTGGGCAGCTGGAGACCGCCTGCCAGCCGGTGACCGGGAGCTGAAACCAACCAGAGACAGTCCAGTCCCACCACCCCATTCAGACACCCCAGCAAGGAGCCTGGGGCCCGCCACTGCAGAGAGGTGACTTCACTGGAGCTCGGCCATTGAATTCCTTCCCAGTGGAATCCACTTTAGCAGGCATAGTCTACCAACACAAAGGAAAGACAACAGAGATATACAAAACCAAAACAAATCTATAGAAGAGAGCAAAAACACAGCAATCAAATAGAGCTGGAAAGTAACATGAACATCATGAAAAAACAAGGGAAAAAAGGAGTAAAAACAATGCAGGACAACTTAAATCTACAGGAGGAACTAGAAGCATCAGAAACACGGATAGGGAAAGAACTCAAGGCATACCTAACTCAGATGGAAAGGAATATTAGAGAAGACATGAGACAGCAAGTCCAAGCAATAAAAGTATATTTTGAAAATGAATTAAACAAACAAATTCAAATGGCAAAGAACGAGCTTTACCAGGAGATAGAGATCTGAAAAAAAAAATCAAACAGTAATCCTAGAAATGAAGGAAACTATAAACCAAATTAAAAACTCAAACGAGAATATTACAAATAGACTAGATCAAGTAGAAGTCAGAACATCAGATAGTGAAGACAAAGTTTATCAACTTGAAAAGAATATAGTCAACACAGGAAAGATGCTTAAATCCCACGAGCAATCTATTCAAGAGATATGGGATGTCATAAAAAAACCAAATTTGAGAGTCATCGGGATAGAAGGCATAGAGATTCAAACCAAAGGAATGGACAACATATTAAATGAAATAATTCTAGAAAACTTCCCAGAGATGAAAGATGGAATGGATTGGCAAATCCTGGAAGCCTACAGGACCCAAAACATTCAAAACTGTAATAGACCAACTCCAAGACATATAATTATGAAGATAGCCAACATACAGAACAAGGAGAGAATATTAAAAGCTACGAGATAAAGGAGGCAGATTACATTCAGTTGTAAACCAATTAGGTTAACGACTGACTTTTCATCACAGACTTTGAAAGCTGAAAAATAATGGATTCCAACAAAGAATACTGTATCCAGCAAAATTAAGCTTCAGATTTGACAATAAAATTAAAATCTTTCACGATAAACAAAAGCTAAAAGAATTCGCAGCCAGAAAACCAGCACTGCAAAGAATTTTGAGCAAAATACTACAAGAAGAGGAACTGAAAAATAGTGCCCAAAACTAACAGCGGGAGGTATCTCAGTAAAGGGGGAGGAAAATAACCAAAAAGTAAAAACTAGACAAACTAAAATAAATAAATAAATAAACATGACTCGAAGTACAAATCATATTTCAATTGTAACCTTAAATATTAATGACCTAAACTCACCAATCGAGAGACATACGCTAGTAACC
The DNA here is from genome assembly GCF_047511675.1 of Marmota flaviventris. NCBI lineage: Eukaryota > Metazoa > Chordata > Mammalia > Rodentia > Sciuridae > Marmota > Marmota flaviventris. The sequence continues at coordinate 99,423,440 of NC_092502.1, forward strand.
TGGATCAAAAAAACAAATCCAACAATATGCTGCCTTCAGGAGACTCGTATGATAGGAAAAGACATACACAGGCTGAAGGTAAAAGTTTGGGAAAAATGATACCAATCACATGGCCCTCGGAAGCAAGCAGGAGTGGCCATACTCATATCGAATAAAATCAACTTCAAACCTAAGTTAATCAAAAGGGATAAAGAAGGACACTATATACTGTTAAAAGGAACCATCCACTGACAAGACAAAACAATTATCAATTTGTATGCACCAAACAATGGAGCTGCAAGGTTCATAAAACAAACTCTCCTCAAGTTCAAGAGTCAAATAGACTACAACACAATAATTATGGGTGACTTCAACACACCGCTCTCGCCATTAGACAGATCCTCTAGACAAAAGCTGAATAAAGAAACTATAGAACTCAACAGCACAATCAATAACCTAGACTTAACCGACATATATAGAATATATCAACCATCATCAAGTGGATACACGTTCTTCTCAGCAGCACATGGATCCTACTCAAAGATAGACCATATATTATGCCATAGGGCAACTCTTAGTAAACATAAAGGTGTGGAGATAATACTATGCACCATATCTGATCATAATGGAATGAAACTGGAAATCAATGATAAAAGAAGGAAGGAAAAATCCTACATCACATGGAAAATGAACAATATGTTACTGAATGATCAATGGGTTACAGAAGACATAAAGGAGGAGATAAACAAATTCTTAGAGACAAATGACAATACAGACACAACATACCGGAATCTATGGGACACAATGAAAGCAGTTTTAAGACGAAAATTCATTTCTTGGAGTTCTTTCCTCAAAAAAAGAAAAAACTAACAAATAAATGAACTCACACTACACCTCAAAAACCTAGAAAACAAAGAGCAAAACAACAGCAAATGTAGTAGAAGACAAGAAATAATTAAAATTAGAGCAGAAATCAACAAAATTGAAACAAAAAAAACCATTGAAAAATTGATAAAACTAAAAGTTGGTTCTTTGAAAAAATAAATAAGATCGACAGGCCCTTAGCCATGCTAACGAAGAGAAGAAGAGAGAGAACTCAAATTACTAACATACGGGATGACAAAGGCAATATCACAACAGACACTACAGAAATACAGAAGATAATTAGAAAGTATTTTGAAACCCTATATTCCAATAAAATAGAAGATAGTGAAGATATCGATAAATTTCTTAAGTCATACGATCTGCCCAGATTGAGTCAGGATGACACACACAATTTAAACATACCAATAACAAAGGAAGAAATAGAAGAAGCCATCAAAAGACTACCAACCAAAAAAAGCCCTGGACCGGGTATACAGCGGGGTTTTACAAAACCTTCAAAGAAGAATTAATGCCAATAATTTTCAAGCTATTTGAAGAAATAGAAAAAGAAGGAGCTCTTCCAAATTCATTCTATGAGGCCAACATCACCCTGATCCCGAAACCAGACAAAGACAATTCAAAGAAAGAAAACTACAGACCAATGTCTCTAATGAACTTGGATGCAAAAATTCTCAATAAAATCCTGGCGAATCGAATACAAAAGCATATCAAAAAAATTGTGCACCATGATAGAGTAGGACTCATCCCTGGGATGCAAGGCTGGTTCAATATACGGAAATCAATAAATGCTATTCACCACATCAATAGACTTAAAGACAAGAACCATATGATCATCTCAATAGATGCAGAAAAAGCATTCGACAAAGTACAGCATCCCTTTATGTTCAAAACACTAGAAAAACTAGGGATAACTGGAACTTACCTCAACATGGTAAAAGCAATATATGCTAAACCTCAGGCTAGCATCATCCTAAATGGAGAAAAACTGAAGGCATTCCCTCTAAAATCTGGAACAAGACAGGGATGCCCTCTATCACCACTTCTATTCAATTTAGTTCTTGAAATACTAGCCAGAGCAATTAGACAGACAAAAGAAATTAAAGGCATAAAAATAGTAAAAGAAGAACTTAAATTATCGCTATTTGCAGATGGCATGATAATATATTTAACAGACCCAAAAGGGTCTACAAAGAAACTGCTAGAGTTAATAAATGAATTCAGCAAAGTAGCAGGATATAAAATCAACACGCATAAATCAAAGGCATTCCTGTATATCAGCAACAAAACTTCTGAAATGGAAATGAGGAAAACCACTCCATTCACAATATCCTCAAAGAAAATAAGATACTTGGGAATCAACCTAACAAAAGAGGTGAAAGATTTATACAATGAAAACTACAGAACCCTAAAGAGACAGAAGAAGATCTTAGAAGATGGAAAAATGTACCCTGTTCATGGATAGGCAGAACTAACATCATCAAAATGGCGATATTACCCAAAGTTCTCTACAGGTTTAATGCGATGCCAATCAAAATCCCAATGGCATTTCTTGTAGAAATAGATAAAGCAATCATGAAATTCATATGAAAAAACAAAAGACCCAGAATAGCAAAAGCAATTCTAAGCAGGAAGTGTGAATCTGGAGGTATAGCGATACCAGAGTTCAAACTATACTACAAAGCAATAGTAACAAAAACAGCGTGGTACTGGTACCAAAACAGGCAGGTGGACCAATGGTACAGAATAGAGGACACAGAGACCAATCCACAAAATTACAACTTTCTTATATTTGATAAAGGGGCTAAAAGCATGCAATGGAGGAAGGATAGCATCTTCAACAAATGGTGCTGGGAAAATTGGAAATCCATATGCAACAAAATGAAACTGAATCCCTTTCTCTCGCCATGCACAAAAGTTAATTCAAAATGGATCAAGGAGCCTGATATCAAATCAGAGACACGCCGTCTGATAGAAGAGAAAGTTGGCTACGATCTACATACTGTGGGGTCGGGCTCCAAATTCCTTAATAGGACGCCCATAGCACAAGAGTTAATAACCAGAATAAACAAATGGGACTTACTTAAACTAAAAAGTTTTTTCTCAGCAAGAGAAACAATAAGAGAGGTAAATAGAGAGCCTACATCCTGGGAACAAATTTTTACCCCTCACACTTCAGATAGAGCCCTAATATCCAGAATATACAAAGAACTCAAAAAATTAAACAATAAGATAACAAATAACCCAATCAACAAATGGGCCAAGGACCTGAACAGACACTTCACAGAGGAGGACATACAATCAATCAACAAGTACATGAAAAAATGCTCACCATCTCTAGCAGTCAGAGAAATGCAAATCAAAACCACCCTAAGATACCATCTCACTCCAGTAAGATTGGCAGCCATTATGAAGTCAAACAACAATAAGTGTTGGCGAGGATGTGGGAAAAGGGTACACTTGTACACTGCTGGTGGGACTGCAAATTGGTGAGGCCAATTTGGAAAGCAGTATGGAGATTCCTGGGAAAGCTGGGAATGGATCCACCATTTGACCCAGCTATCACCCTTCTTGGACTATTCCCTGAGGATCTTAAAAGAGCATACTATAGGGATACTGCCACATCAATGATCATAGTGGCACAATTCACAATAGCTAGACTGTGGAACCAACCTAGATGCCCTTCAATAGATGAACGGATAAAAAAAAGTGGCATCTATACACAATGGAGTATTACGCAGCACTAAAAAATGACAGAATCATAGAATTTGCAGGGAAATGGATGGCATCAGAGTAGATTATGCTAAGCGGAGCTAGCCAATCCTTAAAAAACAAATGCCAAATGTCTTCTTTGATATAAAGAGAGCAACTAAGAACAGAACAGGGAGGAAGAGCATGAGGAAAAGATTAACATTAAACAAGACGTGTGGGGGGAGAGAAAGGGAGAGAGAAGGGAAAGCATATGGAAATGGTAGGAGACCCTCAATGTTACACAAAATTACACATAAGAGGTTGTGAGGGGAAAGGGGGGGGGGGAAACAAGGGAGAGAATTGAACAATAGCAGATGAGGTAGAGAGGGAAGATGGGAGGGGAGGGGAGGGGGGATATTAGAGGATAGGAAAGGTAGCAGAATACAACAGTCACTAATATGCCATTATGTAAAAATGTGAGTGTGTAACCGATGTGATTCTGCAATTTGTATTTGGGGTAAAAATGGGAGTTCATAACCCAACTGAGTCAAATGTATGAAAGATGATATATCATGAGCTTTGTAATGTTTTGAACAACCATTAAAAAAAAGAGAGAAAAAAAAGAATTGCGCTGATCCATTTCTTCATTTAATTACAATCCATTCTCTTTTTAAATACTCTCATAGACAACAATCTGGTCTGGGACTATATCTCTAGTGGCATCTCTTACCATTCTCTCTTCTTCCTATGCTCTAGTCACTTGCTTTCTTTCTACAGTTGAAAAGGTCAAATTATTACTAAATGTAGTAGAAAGAAAGATGCCCCCTCAAGGATGTCTAGACTTTTATTCCCAGAAGTTGTAATGTTGCCTACCAAGTAAAAAGAAACTGTGCAGGAGTGATTGTAGCTATTGATATTGAGTGGGATATCATCCTACATTATCTGGATAAGCTCAACTTATATAAGTGCTTAAAATCAGAGAACTTCCCTCATCTGCAGTCAAAGGGATGGGTAATGCAGATAGATCCAAAATTGTTGGCTTTGAAGATGGCCCTGAACCAAACATATGAGTGGTTTCTAGAAGATGGAAGGTAGCTTTCTAGAAGGCTAGGTAATGTGTACTTCTGTAAAGCCTCCAGAAAAGAATGTAGCCCAATGATCAGAGCTAGGGAAAACCTATGTTAGACTTTTAACATACAGAATTATAATATACTAAATTTATGTTGTTTTAAGGCAATAAATTTGTGTTCATTTGTTACTGTAACAATCGAAAAGAAAACTAAATCAGCATCTGTAGTAAGCTTATAAATAGCCCCCAAAGAAGTCCATGTCATCATCCCCATTAATTTTAAGTTATTTTATAAAGAAATAATATATTTCCAGTATGAGAAACAAAGTTTAGTTATGCCTTGGGATTCATGGGGCAATGGGTTCCATGATTTCCCTTGGATACCAAACTCTGCATATGTTCAAATCCTTTTTATAAAAACAGCATGCTATTTACATATAACCTATGCACATCTTCCTGCATGCTTATATCACCCCTAGATTACTTATAATATCTAATACAATGTCAATGATATGTAAGTTATTTTACTGTACTGTTTAGGGAATAATAATATTTGGGGAAAAGTCTGTACAAGTTCAGTAGATATACAATTGTTTCAAATATTTTCAATCCTCAGTGGAATTTGCAGATGTAGAACCCATGATTTTCCTCCATCCAGGATCACTGTGTTTTCATCTAATCGAGGGTTATTTTAATTTCCTTTGCTTAAGGTTTCCATTGCTTAACTTTAAAGCTGCCTCTCTATCCTGCAGATGATAATATTACCAAAAAAATCTTTAAGCAGAAATATGAATGTAATTGCCTACTCAGTCTTTATTATTATTTTTGACCTATTGGTTTTGTCAAAATAATTGTATGGAACATGGGTACAGTAAATATCTCTATTTTAGAATCCCAATACTGACACCTATTTGTAGTGGGGTCCTGCATAAGCAATTGAAACCTCTGCAAAGTACTTATATGTCCCTATGGACTTGTGAACAGTATCTATAAGCTGCTCATGAATGATTTTGTAAATAAGCTACAACAGGCAAAAAAAAAAAAAAAAAAAAGGAAGAAAAATCACCTAAGAGCATTAAAAAACTGTTCTTCTTAGTCAGACTGAATTTGATCTGCCTTTGAAAAATGATTACTTTAACATAGCATTCCAGAGTGGCTATGACACAGAAAAATCTCATTGGGGGGGCGGGGGGCAGGGAGTCACTGTTTCTGTTATAAAATTTCTGTTGCTCACAGAAACAGTGAACAAACAAACACTGCACGAAAGTTATAATGTGACAAAATATCATGCTATGGGACACTTAGGAAATATAACTTAATAGTATGAAATGACATAATCACTCTTTTTCAGAATTTAAACCAGTTTATCCTGTTTAGTAACAATTAGGTTTCTTATAACTTTCACTAAGAAAGTTAAAACAGTAAAATCTTTTTTTTAAAATGCTGAAGATACCATTCTGGTTATTTTCCAGAGAGATCAGTAAGCAACATTGCCTCTTCTATTCCCTGCCCTATAGGCACTTTTTTTTTTTTTTTTAACTGCACCATGAGAACAGTGAAGCAAAGTCAGTTTGCACTGGAAGCAAGAAACTGGAACAGATGCTCAAAAATTGAGATGGTAACACATAACTCCATGTAAGCCCCACAACCCCCAATTAGGATTCTCTGTTACTTTGTGCCCCTATATTGTACTTCCCCAGCATACCACATGCCCAGCATTTTCGAAG